>NC_080551.1:10252500-10597500 GCF_028640845.1 Ahaetulla prasina
ATGAGACTTCGTCAAACGCCGCCAAGACACTTCCAATTTTACGCGGAGAAAACCCGAATAACCAAAGACCTACAAACACCGTGAAAACCTCAGAAAACAAATATATATATATATATATATATATATATATATATATATATATATATATATATATATATATATATATATATATACACACAGACACACAGACACACACACACACACACACACACACACTGTACATACATACATATACGTGTGTGTGTGTGTGTGTGTGTGTGTGTGTGTGTATAGACTTCTGGTAGATTAGATGTAGCTGGTAGATCAAGTATTACATGTCATGATTCTAAGAGATCCAATATGTTTTTGGAGAAAAGCTGAAGAAGCTTCTTGGATGAGAAGCGAACGCCTTCAAAGAAAAACCAGAAAGTCCAGGTGTCTCTTGAAAAAGCACCTTTGGGACAATATGTTTGTGGGCTTTAACCTGGTAAGAATGTTCTCAGTGGGACCTTTTACAGAAGAAAAACAATACTTGCATAGAAGAAAAAAATCCCTATAATTTATGGCCTTCCCCTCCACTGATTACCACCTTACCCAGCATTGCTATGTGGCCACAGCAGAATAACTCTGAAGAAATACAGCCTAAACAGATCAAAAGTTACTTCTCTGGGTTCAGGATATTCAGCACAGAACCCTGTGTCTTGTATTTTGTGATCTGCAAGCAATTTCAAACTACATGGGGGAATTGATTTCCATTAAATGTTCTATCAGCTCAAAAGTGTGAAATCAATCAGGGCTTTCGGCTTAACTCGCCTACACTATTTTTTTTTTTTAAAAGTTATGTCCTTTCTCTTGACATACAATCTGAATTTTTACCCAAATACCGATAGGGTGTCTTTCAACAAAGCTTTTTAAAATTCCTCAGGGAAAGAGCCCATCCATAGCTTTGGGTGTTACTTCACTAGCACAACTGTAATTACCGCCTCATGTAAAAAAAAAATAATGACAATGTCCTTTCATGGAGTACTGTAATGCTTCCCGTATGCTCAGCCTGCCATAGCAGAGTGTATATAAATATAAATATTGCCGTTGTTAAGTGTCATTCTGAAATTTGATCGTGCCAAGATGATATCACTGTAGCGAATTCTTCCAACTGTCAACACTTGTTCACACTATAGTAATCATATAGACCAGGGATTCTTAAACTTTTTGCTCTCAAAATCACCTTCCATTTTTAAAAATTAAAGAGAATTTCAAAAGAACTTTTGTTCTTTTTGTATGGGATCTCTCTCTCTCTCTCTCCATCCATATCTATCTATCTATCTATCTATCTATCTATCTATCTATCTATCTATCTATCTATCTATCTATCTATCTATCTATCTATCATCTATCTTTCTTTCTTTCTATCTATCTATCTATCTAATCTATCTACAGTATCTATCTACCTATTTATCTATCTATCATTATCATCTTATATATCTCTATCATAAATTACAATTGATACCTTTAGACAATATTTATTTACTGAATCATGTAAAAATAACAATATAAACCCATTAGCTATTAACATCAATAAAATGAGCTGTTGCAGAGAGGCCTACAAAAGAGCTCAGGACACAGTATAGAAACAGACATCCATAAATTATGTAACTGAGGTAAAAATGACTATGACGCAAGCAACGAGACAAGGATTCCACTAATAAACACTGCCAATATCTTAAAGCCTTCTATACATATTATGCATTTCCTTATACTTTCTTATCAAAAATATTTAGCATCTTGGTGTGTCAATGAATGAAAACTGAGCATAAAAGGAAAAGTGTCCTCAACAAATTAATGTAGATGTTCCAGGTTTTTCTTTTAATTAAGAGGGAAAAAATAATAATAAAAGAATGGAATGCTATCAGGTTGGCAACACAGCCTTGGTTTGGACTGCTCTATTCATCTCATCGGGAAGCCCAACCTGAGTAATAACTTCCCTTACCATTTTTAAGGAAAAAGTGCTCAATGACCACTTTTCTTGAAAAATTTCACTTGACTTGGAAAAATCTTTCTGCTTCTGTTGAAAACTGTTCAGAGATCCCATCTGAATGGAAATCAACTAATGTTCAATTAGCTTTTGTAGTTTAAAAGAAGTTCGGTAGCCATTTGAATTAAAGTCATGGAATACATTAATTTCTCTAACGAAAAGAGTCATTTGGCAGATGGGCATCCATACAAATTGAATGAATGAATGAATGGATATCTATACTTCAACAAATATTAAGCAGGAATGTACACTAGGAAATACTTACAATAGTGGCCAAAATTGTGGAAACCTTTTGGGAAAAGTGCATTTTTGAGGTTTGATGGCTAATAACACCACTTTTTTTGGGGCGGGGGGTGTCAAGATAATCATATTCCAGTGCAGTGGTGAAATCTGAACCAGTTTATTACTTTTTCTGCAGTTATAATTATTCTCTGAAGTCTGTGTCTGTCTTGTTGGGTTGCAGAATCAAACCAGACAGTTATAAAGGTGCAGATGACAGACTCAATAATTCCTCTGTAGAACAGGATTAGCAGCTCCTTGAGCAGTTTGAGCTTCCTGAGTTGGTGCAGAAAGTACGTTCTTTGTTGTGCTGTTTTGAAGCTGTCCCCAGTTTCTAAAAATAGTTTGCTATAGGGTGGAACAGGCTAATACTTTTCAATAAAAAAAAATGTCAGCAACCTCTTTGGGCACACTGAAGTATTTGGATAGTTATTTGTTCCTTGGCTATTCCTAAGTGGATGAAAATGGGAAAATTGCCAAGTGCTTATCTAAGGTCAAATATTTTTTAAAAATTTTTTGGAGTGTCTTGAAAGTGGTTTGAGAATGGGATTTTCCTTCCGAGTATGAATTTCAAGTATGAACTTCTATTTCTTTCATCCCTTCTCTTCTAACCAACCTTAGCAGCCTTCTTATAGGATAAGAACAAAAGAATACACACAATAGGGTAGAAATGTACTCATTTTTTTCTTCACTCAACCTTTATAGTGCTGTGACCCCTTTAATACAATTCCCCACGATGTGGCGACCCCAACCATAAAATTATTTTCGTTTTGAATATATCGTGCCTGAAGCGTATTGGCTAGCGATCTGAACTGCTTGCGATTGCCTTGAGGACGGAGGCATTAAAGCGGAGACTCCTCCCCTATTAAGTTTATGGCGCCTGAAGCCAGATTAGGCTAGCGATTGGGAGTGATTGCAGCTGGCTTGAGAGGGAGACATGAGAGCAAAGATTTCTCTCTTTTTTAATTCATCGCGCCTGAAGCCGAATTCGGCTAGCGATTTGAAAAGCCTGCAGCTGGCTTGTGGAGTCAACCATTGGAGCGCGATTCTTCGACTCGCAAGTATACTTCCCATATTTCCGATGGTCTTAGGCGACCCCTGGCAAATCGTCATTCGACCCCCAATGGGGTGCCGACCCACAGGTTGAGAACCCGCTGCTCTAGAAGTTGTTGGCGCTCCAACACTGGAGGTTTTCAAGAAGAGATGGGCAGCCATTTCTCCAGAATAGTATGGGGTCTCTTTCTTGAGCAGGGGATTGGACTGGAAGATCTCCAAGGTCCCTTCCAACCCTATTGTCCTCTGTTCTCTGTTAACTTCACCACTTTGCTTTCATAAACAAGCGTTTCATGGCTGTCGAATCCACCATGTCTGCAAAATTATGAATAGGCCACTTCCCTGGATTGCAGGAATTTTGTCAGGAGTTCTCACTACAGAATCTAAAAATCCCAAACATGTCCACCAGCACACTGGCAGAGCATAGGATTGCTACGGGTAGAAAGTCCTGAGTTAAGACGCTGATATTTTCTGGTTTGTTTTTTTAAAAAAAACATAATCAGTGATATGAACTTTGAGATTTTTTCCCCAATGGATTCAATAGGTCAACCAGCCATCTGCTGAGCTGAGGGAAGGCACTTCCTACGTTTGACATTCTGCCTCCCCATGTCACCTCAAGAGGTTTCTGTGGGACCAGGTTTTTTTTCATTATTATTATTATTATTTGCATTTATATCCCGCTCTTCTCCGAAGACTCAGGGCGGCTTACACTATGTTAACAATAGTCTTCATCCATTTGTATATTATATACAAAGTCAACTTTTATTGCCCCCAACAATCTGGGTCCTCATTTTACCTACCTTATAAAGGATGGAAGGCTGAGTCAACCTTGGGCCTGGTGGGACTAGAACCTGCAGTAATTGCAGGCAGCTGCTGTTAATAACAGACTGCATTAGCAGTCTGAGCCACAGAGGCCCCTATGGGCTTCCTGTCTTGGACATGTCAATGTAATGTGCAGGTTGATAAAGATACTTGCCATCATTCTGTTTCCTGTACTAGTTCTCCGCCCCAATACACTTGAATTTAGCAGAGCAACACGGCCAGTCCAACAAGCCCAGTTCGCTCATCTACACGGAATTCAAGATGCTTCTCCTCTAAGAAATCCAACTATTTGAGTTCAAATGAGGGACCGTCAAAGAAAAGCAAATCCATAGTGACCATGCTTTTGCTATGGGTGCCAAACCTCAAATTTTGCAAAGGTTTTCTGCATTCAGCATTTTCCATCATGTTTCATACATAGCATTTTTGGAAACACTGGTTCTTAATGTCTTCCAATTTATAATGAAATCATTAAAAGATAACAGCCTCCATTTCTAGCACAGAGCAAAACAAATGCCAAACATCCTGAAATCCCTACAACTGAATCTTTGTATCAGTTTTTTTTTTCCATCTAGAAGTAAAGGGAATAGTTACTTATTTTATTCCATAGCTACAGCCTTGCATTTTTTCATAAATATTATGCTACCAGATGGATACCCGTGCTTCGCTACGAAAGTATGTGATCGGGCTTGATAAATCGACACAGCTTGAAAATTAATGAGTAGTTACAATCGGCCTCTCCTCTCCTCTCTCTCAGCCTTGCCATCCCCTATCTTATCCTCATCTCATTCCCCAGGCTTGCCCCACAGAAGCCTCCCCTATCCTATCCCTTTCTCTCCCTCAGTCTTGTCCCACAGGAGCCTCCTCTATCCTATCCCCTGGTTGCTGCTGTGAAAGTAAAACTGAAAGTGAAACTCCTCTCCTCTGCTTGTGTTTGCACTTGGAAAAGATTTCTTTTCAGGTGGGGAGGGGGAGTATAATTCCTTAGCATCAGGGGGCTGTTTAGAAAGTGAAATAGTATTTGGTGTGTGAGCAAGAAAGAGACAGGAAGGTGCCTGGCTGTGGCTTAGCTCAAGTGTTCTGTATTAAAGCTGCTTTCTGCTGTGAAAGTGAAACTGAAAGTGAAACTCCTCTCCTCTGCTTGTGTTATGCATTTGGAACAGATTTCTTTTCAGGTGGGGAAGGGGAGTAGAACTCCTTAGCATCAGAGTGTGGTAATAATAATATAGGAAATATTAATGCTCTGATGGCCATTTTGAAAAATCCTTTCTTACTGAGCAACTAGAAGCCAAGAGGAATATACGTGGCAAATTTCAAGTTTGTAGACTTTACGGTTCTGGAAATTTCGTGATTATGGCATGAGTGGTTTTCGCTTTCATATATATAGGTTTGTTTTCAATGGCCATTCCTTTCATGAAGCACAGGATCACAGTATATTTAGATGTTAGTTCAGATGAAATAGCGAACAACAACAAAAATTACTCCACCTGGCACTTGCCATGAACACAGAGGTCAGTCTCATAAGGTCCACAGGGTGTACCGTCAATGACCCTATCGGACACCAACACAGGAGAGTCTTTCCCAAATGGAGAGCAATATAGCTCACAAGGTTTTTCTGAAAGAGAAACAACAGATGATGTTACCCAGTTCAGGTCATAAAATGTCTACAAGAAAACTACCGAGCTCAGAGAGCACTAAAGATTCCACAGTTCAGCCCAGAGCGACAAATATTCTCTTCTATTGTAACAACAACAGAGAAATAGAATAGAATAGAATAGAACAACAGAGTTGGAAGGGACCTTGGAGGTCTTCTAGTCCAACCCCCTGCTTAGGCAGGAAACCCTACACCACTTCAGACAAATGGTTATCCAACTTCTTCTTAAAGACTTCCAGTGTTGGAGCATTCACAACTTCTGGAGGCAAGTTGTTCTGCTGATTAATTGTTCTAACTGTCAGGAAATTTCTCCTTAGTTCTAAGTTGCTTCTCTCCTTGATGAGTTTCCACCCATTGCTTCTTGTCCTGCCTTCTGGTGCTTTGGAGAATAGTTTGACTCCCTCTTCTTTGTGGCAGCCCCTGAGATATTGGAACACTGCTATCATGTCTCCCCTAGTCCTTCTTTTCATTAAACTAGACATACCCAGTTCCTGCAACTGTTCTTCATATGTTTTAGCCTCCAGTCCCCTAATCATCTTTGTTGCTCTTCTCTGCACTCTTTCTAGGGTCTCCACATCTTTTTTACATCGTGGCAACCAAAGCTGAATGCAATATTCCAAGTGTGGCCTTACCAAGGCCTTATAAAGTAATACCCTTATGGGATTTTAAATTTGATTAACACTGAACAATATTTAGTTGACTGAGGTATCTTTCCCAAGGGTCTGTTATGCTGAAGTCAAGAAATTGGAAAAAAATTACACAATACTGAGATTTGCAAGTAGAAACTATAAAGAGTGAAAAGTTTATATTCTTCTCTATTTACATGTGTAAGTATTTTGACTGAGGAGTACTTTTTTCTTTGGCTTCAATGTAGCATCTGAGATCGCTTTCTGTCAATTTCTCTTCTTGATTCCTTCAAGAAGGCTTGTGATATTGAATGGACTCAAACTCACCATAAGCTTTCTCGAACCCCTGAATTATTTTGCAGAACAAGTGCTCAGAGATTATTGGACTTCCATGAAATAAAGTTTAGAACAGAGGTCAGCAACCTGCGTCTCTGGAGCCGCATGTGGCTCTTTCATCCCTCTGCTGCGGCTCCCTGTCGCTCAAAATATGCATCACAACTGCCAATGTGTGACACCCAATGACACGCAATTTATTAAGCTTTTCAACCCCTGGTAAGCCAACCATGGATAAATCCAAGAAAAAAAAAGTTTCAGAAGAAAGCAGAATCTTTAATTCAATTATATATGCTAGTTTTGTGGCCCCTCGGGAAATAGTCAGGCACAGGAAGGGTTTTGTGGCTCCTGGTGTTTTCTTTTCTGTGGATAATGGGTCCAAATGGCTCTCCAAGTGTTTAAGGTTGCAGACCCCCTGGTTTCCTTTTGAGGTCTTAGAGAAATTTAGAAGCTGAAGAAGAGCAATGAAATAGGAGCAATATTCCCCTTATGGACTTTTTGCTGAAAAAAAAAAACCCAAAATGACAATTTATGGATCTGATGATTAGAAAGAGTAGATTATGGAAAGAAGGAAACGTTGATGTAACCTTAGACAGAGAGGACAAGTATAATTGTATTTATAACTGCTGCTGTTAAGAAGACTGGAACGGATTTAATTGTTTTTTCTTCTTTTTTCTTTCTTTTCTACTTCTCTTTCTATATTTCTGTTTTCACCCTTCTATTACTTTGCTCTATTTCCCTTATCTGTAACTCAAATGTTGCATTATTTTTGGGTCTGTGGAAAAACTTCTTTAATAAAAATTATACAGTGGTACATCATTAATCGGTTCCGGAGACACGATGAGTTCCAAAAATGATGAGTACCCAACAAATTTTTCCCATAAGGAATAATTTAGTGAGTCACAAGGCAGCTGACACTGGCAAGGTCTAGCTTCTGCTTTTGTTGTTGTTGTTAGTTGCGAAGTCGTGTTGGACCCATCGCGACCCATGGACAACGCTCCTCCAGGACTTCCTGTCGTCTATCATCCTCTGGAGTCCATTGAAGCTCACGCCGACTGCTTCAGTGACTCCATCCAGCCATCTTGTTCTCTGCCGTCCTCTTCTTCTTTTGCCCTCAGTCTTTCCCAGCATTAGGTTCTTCTCCAGTGAATCCTTCCTTCTTATTAGGTGGCCAAAGTATTTGAGTTTCCTCTTCAGGATCTGGCCTTCTAAAGAGCAGTCAGGCTTGATCTCCTCTAGGACTGACCGGTTGGATCGCCTTGGGACTTGCAGGAGTCTTCTCCAGCACCAGAGTTCAAAGGCCTCAATTCTTTGGCGCTCAGCCTTTCTTATGCTCCAACTTCTAGCTTGTGCATTAAGTACCAAACAAACGATAAGTACCGGGACATATTTTTCACATCAAAATGCATTGAGTATCAAATTCAATGAGTTTCAAAGCAGTTGAGTACCAAGGTACCACTGTATACAAAACATAGTGTTTTCATCTGCTGAAACTTACCATCCACGATGACAGCTGTCCATAAACTTTTCTTCTTGTTGGTCGAGCGGTCCTGAGATTGACACTGTTGGTCGCGGAAGGTGGACACTCCTCTGGGACACGGCAAGTTTTCACACACAGTGTGTTCCACACTTGCTCCATGGCAGTTCTTACCTCCAGGGCCAGGCCTGTTAAGGGAGAAAAACATGGACAGCTTGCATTGGTTTTTCTATCCCGTTATCCACAAAAGGTTGATGGGATACTTTGTAAATAGAACTTCTTTTTGGAGCGCTTTGAAAAGGAAACACAAATTCAAAGAAAAAAAAAGATTTCCTTTGAGATGAATTCGACTTCTGCTGATTTCATACACCTTTCTGAAAACATCCATACGGACTAATGAGAATAGCAGCCAGGACAGAGGAAAAAGAAAAGGCAATCAAGACAATAAATCAGGATTTAAAACAACAGAGGGCACAATTCATTCAGGTATGGTCATCCTACCTACCATAGATTGAAAACGAAGAAGAAGCGGTTCACACTTAATGCAAACTTGTTTATTTTACATTTTTGAGGCAACTGACAAACCGGAAACCAGTGCCCTTTCCAGACTTGTGTGTTGAAATTTGAAATATTGTTTAGTGATTTAAAACACACACACACACACACAAACTGCTGAAGATCTATATCAACAAAAGATGAATTCATGAAAAACCAGGACTGCAACTAGCCAAAGTGGCAAGCAAAAAATGGGTCACACACCAAGTATGTCAAATACATCTTGCAAATGCTCTTAAGTGACTCGGTTTAGTAAAGGAAGGGGCCAAACGGAATTTATGAATGGAAAAATGAGAAACTAAAAGAAGCTGAGATTGGCAATACTGACTGTCCTTAATGTCCAGATTTACAGCCACTGATCATCTGTCCTCAAGTCACATTCAAATCCACAAGTTTTTTTGTTTTTTTTAAAAAGATATATACTGTTGTTATACACGCTTAAGTGTTAAAACAGCTTTAGCTGAGATCGGTAGAGATTTCTTTCTGAAGTTTGAACGTAGAACAGCAGAACTATTTTTCAAGAGCGGCTCACAATAACACTTCCCCGAACTGTGCCAATTATTCATGGCAGCAATACAGAAGTGGTTTTCCATACTTTCCTTCAGGATGTTTTTTTAAACATCCCAATCCCACGGACACCCTTTGGGATTTACTAGTGGCCTCCCATTCAAGCGCTCATAAAATCTGACCTTGCTTAGCTTTTTCAAGATCAGCCAAGGTCATCTGCTAAAATGCAGAAAAGATTTACCGGTCCTAGCAAAGCAATGCTTTGGAGGGGGATATTTTGTGACTGAGCTTTGGAGGGGGATATTTTGTGACTGAGCTTTGGAGGGGGATATTTTGTGACTGAGCTTTGGAGGGGGATATTTTGTGACTGACAAAACACAACATGCTTGTAGGCCAAGTGCCTACAACATGCTCTCCAAAAGTCGCCTGTCAGCCCCTTCAAGATAGTCCAAGGTAGTTCTAACACTAGCAGTAATGTAAGGTTACAGTAACAGAATCTTTGCAAATCTGAGTGCATTTTATTTTTTTATTTATTTTATTTTTTTATTTATTTTGTCACAATGGTATATATAAGCACAAGCATGAAATAACTATAAGATATATAAGCATATATATAAGCATAAGTATATAGAAGACTCCTGCGAGTCCCTTGGACTGCAAGGTGAACAAACAAGTCAGTTATAGAGGAGATCAACCCTGACTGCTCTCTAGAAGGCCAGATCTTGAAGATGAAACTGAAATACTTTGGCCACCTAATGAGAAAGAAGAACTCACTGGAGAAGAGCCTAATGCTGGGAAAGATTGAGGGCAAAAGAAGAAGGGGACGGCAGAGAACAAGGTGGCTGGATGGAGTCACTGAAGCAGTAGGCATGAGTACTGTAATAACTATATGAAATTTGGATACAATGAAAGGGAACATTAGGACAGGAACGGTAGGCACGTTGGTGCTCTTATCCACACCCCTTATAGACCTCTTAGGAATGGGGTGAGGTCGATAGTAGACAGTTTTTGGTTTCTCAACTTTCTCAGCTTTCTCAGCTTTCTCCACCGGTATTTTTTTGGAGAACCCGGGTGGTGGGGGGAGGGTCTCTTTCTGAGATGCTTTCCACTCTCCCATTCCTTCTGTGGGCTGAGATATCTCTTGTCTGACCCCTGTCTAGGCTGTCAATTAAAAAAAACAACCACTAGTCAACTAAAATTCAATACTAAATTGGGGCCAGATAAGGGTCAATGGAATTCAAGAGGAGTTGGACTTGGATAGTTTGTGGCAATGTAACGATTCTAAGCTGGTGACATGCTTAACTCCACCTCTTCTCAGCTCTGCCTGCTCTTTGCCTACACTTCGTTAAGTGTAGAGAGTGAGTAAGTGAGAGTGAGAGATTTAAGTGAGTGACTAAACTGCTTTCAAATAATAGCTGTGACAGAGACAGGTGTGGTTTGGCTTATCCAGAAAATAGCTGCCGTTCTGAAACATACAGGAATGAAAATGGAGAAGACGGTTCTCCGTTTAAGTCCAGACTCTGCAAATGCTTTCTATTGCTTGAGATACAATTCCAAGTGAAGCACTGAGCTTCAGCCTTTACCAGGCTTTCTGTTAACTTTCTAAAAATACCACTGGCCTAAAGGCCTTATTGTAAATAAATAAAAATATTTGTAAATATTTTGTAAAAATATTGTTTGACTATTAAAATCTTCTCCTTCTCCTTCTCCTCTTCCTCCTCCTCCTCCTCCTCCTCTTCTTCTTCTCCTCCTCTTCTTCTCCTCCTCCTCCTCCCCCTCCCCCCTTCTCCTCTTCCTCCTCCTCCTCCTCCTCCTCCTCCTCCTCCTCCTCCTCCTCTTCTTCTACTTCTTCTCCTTCTTCTTCTCCTTCTTCTTCTTCTCTTCCATATCCATCTCCATCATCTCCTTCTGCCCCCTCTCCCCTCCCTCCTTTCTTCTTCTTGAACAGGCACCACATCAGTTACTCCTGAATTAGGTAGCAGAGAAGCAGATGGGCTGGGCTTCCTATGAAGACACCTTTCAATGCTCCCTTAAGTGCTTTAAAGGTTTAGATTCTCATCGGGATGAGTCAACTTACGGAGGGTTGTCACATTTGCGTTGCCTGAATCTGGCCCCGGTTTCACACGTCCGGCTGCACATGCTCCATTGACTCCAGATGCTCCAATCACCGTCAATGTGTTCAGGGATGGGGGTTTTGCTGACACACTCTCCCATTCGGCACCACTGGAATGGAAAGAGAAAAATCTGGGTGTGGCTAGTTGAGAACTGCGATGCATGCGGTCAGATCTAGTTATCACATATAAAATTGTACATAGCAACGTTTCACCTGTAAACGACTTTTTTTAGTTTTAATCGTAAGCTAATACGTGCACACAACCGCTTTAAGTTTCATGTAAATCGCTTTAAACTCGATTGTAAAAAAAAAAATTGACTTTTTATTTATAAGACTTATCGAAGTCTAGAACATCGCATCCGATTCAGTTGTCTCAGCTACTAACTTTCATAACTTTAATTCTAACAACTTCTCAGGACCTCACCCCATAGTTAAGAGGTTCCTAAGGGGGCATCCTCAGTTCAGGGACACGGTGGCTCAATGGCTAAGATGCTGAGATTGTCGATCGAAAGGTCGGCAGTTCAGCAGTTCAAATCCCTAGCGCTGTGTAACGGAGTGAGTTCCCGATACTTGTCCCAGCTTCCGCCAACCTAGCAGTTCGAAAGCACATTGAATACCAAATTCTATGAAGTAGAGTTGATGTTCTCCAGGGGTTTTACCTTGTCAGCTTCACATTCTGTTCCATCCAGCAGAAGATAAGCGTATAAATGTATTTATAACTGCTGCTGTTAAGAAGAGCGGAAGGCACTTAATTATTCTTTCTTTCTTCTGTTTTTTCTTCCTTTTCTACTTCTTTTTCCTTTATTTCCTTTTTCACTTGTCTATTACTCTATTGCTCTATTTCCCTTACCTGTAACTGAAATGTTGTATTGTTTTTAGTCTGTGGGAAAATGTTTTTTAATAAAAATTGTACAGTGGTGCCTTGGTACTCATCCTTAATTGATTCCGGGCGATAGAATGAGTACCAAAAATGATGAATATCCAAAAGATTTCCCCCATAAGGATTAATATAGTGAGTCCCAAAGCAGCCGACATGGACAAGTTCTAGCTTATGCATTTCTAGCTTGTGCATTGAGTACCAAACAAACAATGAGTATCGGGACAAAATTTCTGCGTCAGAATGCGTTGAATACCAAATTCTACAAAGTAGAGTTGATTTTCTCCAGGGGTTTTTACCTTGTCAGCCCCACATTCTGTCCCATCCAAAGGAGGATCCAGTTTGGTTTTACAAGAAGCATCTCCTTCCACAAGACACCAGAGACCAGCGCACATCAAATGCTGTCAGCAAAACGGAGGAAAAATTACATTTACTTTGCTCAGAGATGCTACTATTGCAAGGAAAAAGACAGAAAGCTTCGTTAAACCCCTCGGAATTGAGAGTTATCTGATTTATTTTTTTAGTTTTTTACAAATATGTTTTCCAAAAAAAGAAAAGAAAAAAAAAGAAAAATCTGCATGGAATAACTAACCCTGCATCAAACAACCAAACACATCCTCAAATTCAGAAATCAAAGTATTCCTCTACAGAAGAGGAAAGAAGGGGAGAGAAAGAGTTTTAAACATGTATTCATGATAACGGTGGTTAATGTAACTTTGAGGAAATGGCTGGATAAAATGCAATGAATCAACCAGAGAGTTTAATTCTCAGTTTATTAATTGCAATGGTTTTGATTTGAAAATTTTAATTTGCAGTAAAATGAATATCGGTTTGCATTGGTGCACATGTTTCATCCCAATATAAGGGAAAAACTCATGAAACATCTACAAAGCAAATATTTTCTATTTGCTCTGCACCTTATGGTGAGATAGGCAGAAAACTAATTTAATAAACAGCTTTTTATAAAATTGTTTATTTTTTAAAAAAGTAAATAGCATTGGAATTTCATTCTGTGCACAGAAAAAGTGACAATAAAGGTTACCTTTTCCTTTCCTTTCCTTTCCTTTCCTTTCCTTTCCTTTCCTTTCCTTTCCTTTCCTTTCCTCTCCTCTCCTCTCCTTCTTTCCGTTCCCTTCATCTCTGCTTCCTTTCCTTTCCTTCTTTCCCTTCCCTTCATCTCTGCTTCCTTTCCTTTCCTTTCCTTTCCTTTCCTTTCCTTTCCTTTCCTTTCCTTTCCTTTCCTTTCCGTTCCGTTCCGTTCCTTTCCGTTCCGTTCCGTTCCGCTCCTTTCCTTTCCTCTCCTCTCCTCTCCTCTCCTCTCCTTTCCTTCTTTCCCTTCCCTTCATCTCTGTTTCCTTTCCTTTCCTTTCCTTTCCTCTCCTCTCCTCTCCTCTCCTTTCCTTCTTTCCGTTCCCTTCATCTCTGCTTCCTTTCCTTCTTTCCCTTCCCTTCATCTCTGTTTCCTTTCCTTTCCTTTCCTTTCCTTTCCTTTCCTTTCCTTTCCTTTCCTTTCCTTTCCTTTCCTTTCCTTCTTTCCCTTCCCTTCATCTCTGTTTCCTTTCCTTTCCTTTCCTTTCCTTTCCTTCTTTCCCTTCCCTTCATCTCTGTTTCCTTTCCTTTCCTTTCCTTTCCTTTCCTTTCCTTTCCTTTCCTTTCCTTTCTCTACCCTACCCTACCTTATCCTATCCTATCCTATCCTATCCTATCCTATCCTATCCTATCCTATCCTATCCTATCCTATCCATCTTTTCTCATCTTATCTTTGATGATGCAAACATTTACGGGAAAACAAAGGAAAATCTCTATGCCTAGCTATCCTCAAGACTTTGGTGTTTTACAAATGTTTCACACAAAAAAGTCACATTCAAGAATTCCTTGAATAAGAAAATCCAACATGGAGGACTAAAAAAAAATGAAACAAATAATCAGGAGCTTCAACCGTGGAAGACAAACTCATTTCTCTCTAGAAAAATCATTGGAAAAGTTCTTTATTTTAATCCCTTGTCCCAGCACAATCTTTCAAGACACACTTTCAAAGATTCTGTCACTAAGAACAGGTTTGGTAGCCTTCTGAGAAACATGAGTTAACTTGCTTTCTCTCTGAAGAAAGCAAAGTTCCCTTTTTTCATGTTGCTTAAGGAGCTTGCCTGGATCAACATAAATAAAGTAGAAGAATGTTTAGGATTTGCAACTCGAGCATACAATCCAAGCTTTTTATTACTTTGTCACATCTTTTTATGCAACAGGGAAAAGCAAAAAAAAAATACAACTTGTTTTCGTATCAGATGGTAGGTAGCTGAAATTGTTATGGTAAGAAAGATGGAGGAACTATTGAGACAAATGGCTGTGCTAAACCAAGAGTACACAACTTTTCTAAGACTCCTAGGAAGGGAATGGCGGGTAGTGATACACCCATCTACAGTCACTTTGGTAACCTGGGGATAGTTTGGAGACAGGATCTCTTGGGCAGGATCTATTTTGACTCTCTCTGATTATTTATGAATCCACTGGCAGCAGTAAAGATCCATAATAAAGCTTCAGTCATTTAGCAATTCACCCTCTGCAGGTTAAGCAGTTAATACATTCTGGTGCGTTACATTCTGACATAGTATATAGCAGTTTTTTTTAAAAAACAAGGAAAGTGTGACATTAAACAATGATATATTTCTAGTTTTTATACCTTGCAAAAAAAAAAATACTCTCTCCAAAGCCAAAGGAGGTATTTCCTACCATTTTTTTAAAAAAAGATTGCCCCAGGAAGAAATCTCTGTTCTGTAACCCCAGATACTGCTACCATTTTACCAAAAGCTTGTCATCTGTTCTTTTATGATCCACATTACCTCCATATTCTTACAGAAAGTTGCGTTGGTTCCAAAGAGGATCTGGCATTGCTCATCTGCGCTATAATGCATTCCTGGGAGTTTATAAGGTAGGCGGACAGCATATCGGCTACGTGGATCTGTTACCAGCAAACAGTTGCTGACTTTGGACCTGGGGAATCAAAAGACATTTAGATCAGTAGTGGTATTCACCTACCTTCACTACCGGTTTGGAAATGTGAGTGCTTGCGCCACTCTGCAATGCACAGAGCTTCTGTGATGAATCCGAGCAGATGGGCGGAGCCTTCTGCTGCTGCCGTGGCCGGTTTGCCTGATCCGGATAGAACCGGTAGAATCCCACCACTGATGTAGATGTGCTTGGCCATCTCTGTTCTAACATACAATCTGCCAGTAAATTATATTATTTTTTAAGCTTCTTCAAATTCAGAAAATACCATCTGGGCCTACCAAGAATGCTAAATGTGGTTTACATTATATAGTAAATTTTACAGCCAACATGAAAAGCACTAGTACATGAGTGGTGCGGTGGTCTAGAGGTGGAGCTCTCACCTCACAATCGGGAGGCTGTGAGTTCGATCCTAGGTAGAGGCAGATATTTCTCTCTCTGGGCACGATGAGAATATATCTGCTGAATATTACTCGGCTTTGGCAACAGGGAGGGCATCCGGCCATTAAAACACTCAGCTCCATTCGGGTGCCCAGACTCCACCCCTCAAGGGGGATTATGAGGGTTATTAAAAGAAGATGATGATTAAAAGCACTTGTGCATCAATAAACATCAGCGCATTTCACAACACCAAAGACTTCTGGGGAAAATTTGCTCTATCAACAGATTCTGGTGAGCAAATATCATATCAGCTCTAAAGGATGGGAAGAAACCAGGGGTGAAATCTAAACCGGTTTACTACCGGTTTGCACACTGCGCATGTGCATGCACAGTGTGCACATCACGCACCAAATGCAAGGTGTGTGCAGGCGTGCAATGCACGCCAAAAGGAGGCATGGGGTAAGTAGAACAGCGTGTGGGGTGGGTGGGTGATCAGCTGTGGTGCGTGATCTTTTTTTTTAACCTTTAAAAGTATTGTTTTTACAACCTATTCGGCCAAATAGGTTGTAAAAAAAGGCTTTTAAAAATTTTTTAAAAAGGCTCTGAGGAACAGGCAGCTCAGCTGGGATCGTCAGAGCCTCTTTTGTTTACCTTTTAAAAGCATTTTTTAAAAGAAGTGAGCAAGCAGGCGATTGGGTGGGGATGGGCGGCGGGTGGGGGGGCAGAGATTTTTGCTACCGGTTCTCTAAACCACCTGCCACCATCACTACCGGATTGGCTGAAGCTGGAGCATTTCACCCCTTGTAGAAACAGGCAGTGAATTTAAGAATTAAATTGAAAATGATGGTAAGGAGGTAATTGCCACTCAACCTCCTCCCTCTCCTACACATCCTTGGGACCCGATGTCTAATCACACCTTCTCCAGCTATCACATCAAAAAAAAGCAAAACCGTGTTCTCCATTTCTTCATTCCACTCAGGGTTGGCAACGGTGCAAGGTGCGGAAATGCTGGATGTTGTGACATGATCATGCAAGATAAGTTTTACTAGACAGTACAGAGGGGAGGTAGATCCTCCACTGAGCTCAGATTGGCTCAAGGATTGAGAGAGATCACCGGAGAATCTCAGGTTTCTGTTATTTTTGCCAAGGCTTGCTAAAACACAGAACCAGATACTTCTTCCCAACTGAAAGAGCCATTCAGAAGCACCCTGACGTTATTTCTATTGTCACAAAAAAAAAAAAAAAAAAATGGGCAGGATTTGAAGTAAAAAATGACAGCAACTCCAGGATACTTTTCAAGATGTTGTCAAGACACGCTGATGTTTGGGCATCGCAAAACCTTCTGTTCTCCTGCCAATAATTGTTCTGAAAGCCAGGATGCAAAAGCAGATCCAGTTTACCTTCAGTAACCCGTCACTGAGAATTCTTCCTTATTTCAACGGAGAAGATAAAAGACTATTGATTGTGATTCAAATGTTTTGCAGTTAGCAAATATTCTTACTTTAAAAACTTTTCGAGGTCATCTCGGCTGCAGGAAGACCAGGATAGGTCACTGGGATTTCTGCCTTTCACCCATTCTCCGGACATGATGTGAGATCTCCCAGCGCAGGACAAGTGGTCGTCATCATGACTCATACCCATGCTAAAAGAAGAGAGGAGAGAGGAGAGAAAGGGAGGCAGGGAGAAAGGAAGAGAGCAAGAGAGAGAGAGAGAGAGAGAAAGGGAGGGAGACAGAGAGAGAGAGGAAGAAAGAGAGAGAGAGAAAGGGAGGGAGAAAGGAAGAGAGAAAGAGAGAGAGAGAAAGGAAGAGAGTGAGAGAGAGTGAGAAAAGAAGAGAGTGAGTGAGAGAAAGAAAAGAAGGAAAGAAGAGAGAGAGGAAGAAAGAGAGAGAGGAAGGAAGGAAGGAAGAGAGAGAGGAAGAAAGAGAGAGACAAAGAGAAAGGGAGGGAGAGAGGGAAGGAAAAGGAGAGAGAGAGCAAGAAAGAGAGAGAGAGAGAAAGGAAGGGAAAGAGGGGGGAAGAAAAAGAGAGAGGGGGAGGGAGACAGGGAGCGAGGGAGAAAGGAAGAGAGTAAGAGAAAGCAAGAAAGAGAGTGAGAGAGACAGAGAAAGGAAGGAAGGAAGAGAGAGAGAGAGGAAGAAAGAGAGAGAGGGAGGGAGGGAGACAGAGAGAGAGAGGAAGAAAGAGAGAGAGAGAAAGGGAGGGAGGGAGAAAGGAAGAGAGAAAGAGAGAGAGAGAAAGGAAGAGAGTGAGAGAGAGAGAGAGAAAGAAAGAAAGAGAGTGAGAGAGAGAAAAGAAGAGAGAGGAAGAAGAGAGAGGAAGAAGAGAGAGAGAGAGGAAGGAAGAGAGAGAGGAAGAAAGAGAGAGAGACAAAGAGAAAGGGAGGAGAGAGGAAGGAAAGGAGAGAGAGAGAGAAGAGAGAGAGAGAGAAAGGAAGGAAGAGAGAGGAAGAGAGAGAGGAGGGAGACAGAGAGAGAGAGGAAGAAAGAGAGAGAGAGAAAGGGAGGGAGGGAGAAAGGAAGAGAGAAAGAGAGAGAGAGAAAGGAAGAGAGTGAGAGAGAGAGAGAGAAAGAAAGAAAGAGAGTGAGAGAGAGAAAGAAAAGAAGGAAAGAAGAGAGAGAGGAAGAAAGAGAGAGAGAGGAAGGAAGGAAGAGAGAGAGAGAGGAAGAAAGAGAGAGAGACAAAGAGAAAGGGAGGGAGAGAGGGAAGGAAAAGGAGAGAGAGAGAGCAAGAAAGAGAGAGAGAGAAAGGAAGGGAAAGAGGGGAAGAAAGAGAGGGGAGGGAGACAGGGAGGGAGGAGAAAGGAAGAGAGAAAGAAAAAGCAAGAAAGAGAGTGAGAGAGACAGAGAAAGGAAGGAAGGAAGAGAGAGAGAGAGGAAGAAAGAGAGAGAGAGAGAAAGGGAGGGAGGGAGGGAAGGAAGGAAGGAGTGAACACATAGGTAAACAAACACTGCGTCTATGATCTGTAGACGCAGATTCTTAATCTTTCTTTAAATAATATAACAAAATACTTTTGTATAGCATAACAAAAACAAAACAAAATACTTAAATGTTGGCAGACCCAAAGCCCCGGAAAAAAAGATTTTGAGTCAGATAACCTAACCAGCTGCTAGCTTAAGAGCCTCACATAGTTGACGTACTGGAGTTATTCAAAGAGTGTGTTACAGAATGAGACATATTCTGAACCGAAGAAGCTTCTCGGATGAGGAGCAAAACGTCTTCAAGGGAAAAAAAACACACGAGGAAGTCCAGTTGCCTTTGGAAAAAGCGTCTTTGGGACAACCCTGACCAGAATGACTTGAGAATCTCCAGAGATGCAAAGGAAAATCGTATTAATGAAACAGATCGGGGATGATGGGCCTTCTTGATCTAAAGCAGCATATGGCAGCCATAACATAATAGGAAAAGACATTACATATGTTTCTATTGAAAAGCGAAATAGCTTGTTAACAGCTGGAAGCCCAGTGCCTCAACAGATGTGCTTTCAGGAATAGCCAGGGCTCTTCATACAGTGAAAGGCTGGTAAACTTCACTTAAACAATGCCTTGGTGTTTTGCGCGCAGAGCTCTTGTGGTTGAGGTCATGTAATCCCTTCCTGAAATGTGCTGGGTTTTTTTTTTTTTAAAAAAAAGGGGGAATTCTGGGAAAACTGCTCCTGTGAGCCACTTATAAAGCCTTCTCTGTCTTCAGGCAAGGCTAAAATAAGTGGGAAGTGCAAAGAATGTTATTAATTGCCTTTAGGTTGCCCTGCTCTATTCAAGGAGGATATAATATTCTCAAAGCTGTACAGTTCATTAAAATGTTAATTGATGCTAGTTAACTTGCCCGTATTGCTTTGACCGAAAGGAACCCTTCTTGCAGGATTTGGGTCAGGCTAGTCTAGAGAAAAGAAGGATTAGGGGTGACATGAAAGCAATAGTCCAGTATTTAAGGGGCTGCCACAAAGAAGAGGGGGGGAAGTCAATTTATTTTCCAAAGGACCAGAAGACAACACAAGAAACAATGGATGGAAATTAATCAAGGAGAGAAGCAACCTGGAATTAAGGAGAAACCTCCTAACAGTGAGGACACTTAACCAGTGGAACAGCTTGCCACCAGAAGTTGTGGGTGCTTCATCAAAGGAGATTTTTAAGATGAGATTGGACAACAATTTGCCTGAAATGGTGTAAGGTCTCCTGATTGAGCAAGGGGTCGGACTAGAAGACCTCCAAAGTCCCTTCCAGCTCTATTCCGATTGATTGATTGATTGATTGATTGATTGATTGATTGATTGATTCTCTCAGGATTTCTCCACAAATAGAATCTGCTTCCTACTCATCTTTTATTAGAGGGGCTCCAGAAATAGGATGCAAGAGCAGCTTTCCAGAGATCTCTGATTGGAATCTTTTGCTTTCATTACACCCCCACCCTTTTGGAAAAATTAAGCCTACATTCAATACTTTCTGTTGTTTGATATTCCCAAAGAGGATTTCCTGAAATGAGACGGGATTATTATAACAATGCCTTACTTTCCCACGCAGCCCATTCCTCTTCTTCTTCTTGCACAAAGCAATTCATAGCTAATTTCACCAGGTTTGGGAGCTAAAGATGGCTAAAACGTCAGTGCTGGTGCAGCTGTTATAAAAACTGGAGTGAACGGAGGAATTCGTTCATGCGTTTGTGACACTACCCAGATACCTTTTCCATGGATGGATATAAAATATAGGCAATCCTCGACTTACAACCTCAATTGAGCCCCAAGTTCCTGTTGCTAAGTGAGACATTTGTTAATTGAATGGTGTCCGATTTTACGACCTTTCTTGCCACAGCTAGCAAGTGAATCACTGCAGTTGTTAAGCTAGTAACTTGGTTGGGAAGTGAATCTGGCTTCTTCATTGCTTCCTGAAGCCTTCCTCATTCCACAATTAACCAGTGGAACAGCTTGCCTCCAGAAATCATGGGTGCTCCATTCACTATTCCTATTCCTATTCCTATATCTATACCTATTCCTATTCCTATTCCTATTCCTATTCCTATTCCTTTCTATTCTATTGGAATGAAGGGGTCCTGATCCATCAAGATATACAAAGACTTGCTTATTTAAACCTTGGCCAATAAAGAATTCTGTTCTGTTCTGTTCTATTCTATTCTATTCTATTCTATTCTATTCTATTCTATTCTATTCTATTCTATTCTATTCTATTCCATTCCATTCCATTCCATTCCATTCCATTCCATTCTATTCCTATTCCTATTCCTATTCCTATTCCATTCCATTCCATTCCATTCCATGTTCTGTTCTGTTCTGTTCTGTTCTGTTCTGTTCTGTTCTATTCTATTCTATTCTATTCTATTCTATTCTATTCTATTCTATTCCATTATTTCTATTCTATTCTATTCTATTCTATTCTATTCTATTCTATTCTATTCTATTCTATTCTTACTCCTTCTCCTACTCCTACTCCTACTCCTACTCCTATTCCTATTCCATTCCATTCTATTGACTTTGCTTCTCAGAAGGTCACAAAAGATGATCAGGTGACCTTGGGACACTGCAAATGTTATAAATATGAACCAGCTGTCAAGCATCTGGATTTTGATCACATTGGCATGGAGATGCTGCAATATAAATGTGAAAAAATGGTCATAAGTCACTTTTCTCACTTTTTCTTAAGTCACTGTAACTTTGAATGGTCACTAAGCTGTTATAAGTTGAGGATTATGTATTATGTAGTACTACAGTATTATTATGTATTACGACTATAGAATCCAAAGCAGAAGAGAATTTTTCCTGCTAGTTGCGGAATCTATTTTCAGACACGATTCTTCAGGTTTCCTTAGAACAGACTAGAGAAATGCATTAAAGTGATATACAGTAGGCTTTGGAGATTCTCAGTCATCCAGGCCAAGGTTGTCCCGAAGGTGCTTTTCAAAAGACAGATGGATTTTCTCATTTTTTTTTCTTTTGAAAAACATTTTGCTTCTCATCCAATAAGCTTCTTCAAAACTTCTTCAGAATTCATCCAAGCTTCCTGGATGTGAAGCAAAACGTTTTCAAAAGGAAAAAAAAAAACCCAAGAAAGTCCAGTTGCCTTTTGAAAAGCATCTTTGGAACCGTAGGTCTAGCTTAAATTTCTCTCCTCCCCTCCCCCCAACATCCTATACAGTGTTGGACTACAACTCCCATAACCCTTGGCCAACATCTGGCTGGAGAAAGCTGGCTTAGCTTCCAGACTAACGGCCTCACCCCAAACCTCACTAGAATCAGCCTTCTTCTTGAAGAGAACGTGCAGTTATAACTAACATAAACCTTCCTTTGTCTTATTAAAACAGTATTTTCCCCCTTAGGGCCATCTCAAAACTCCACCCAGTGCCACAAAGCCATTTTCCCATCCCAATAAAACATTTATGGTTGGCTGTTTGGAAACATTCTACTTTTTTTTTTTTCCTTTTGCTCAATGTGCCTAAAATAAAATTTGGGGGGGGGAAAACAACAACTCAAAAGCTACAGCTTAAAATAAAGCTACAATAAAGCTTTGAAGGAAGACAGATAAAGAGCTGCAATGTTCTCTAGGACAGCTGGCTGGGGAATTCTGGAAGTTGAAGTCCTCCAGGCTTAAAGTTGCCACAGTTGGAGACCCCTGCTGTAGGATAAAGTAAAGGTAAAGATTCCCACGCACAAGCATGCTAATTGTTCCCGGCTATAGGGGGGCGATGCTCATTTCCATTTCAAAGCTGAACAGCCAGCGCTGTCTGAAGACGTCTCTGTGGTCATATGGCTGGCATGACTCAATGCCAAAGGCGCACGGAACACTGTTACCTTCCCACCAAAGGTGGTCCTTATTTTTCTACTTGCATTTCTTACGTGCTTTCGAACTGCTAGGTTGGCAGAAGCTGGGACAAGTCACTCCATCTCCACACCTTCTGATCGACAAGATCAGCGTCCTAGCCACTGAGCTACCACATCCCTTAATATATCTAGGATATATCCTGAGATATGGATGGAACTTGGCAGATTTTCTTCCAAATCAGAAAACCCCTTCTAGTCATATCACATCTTTTTGACTCATTTTTCTTGTCCTCGGTGGAGCTAAACGTTCGGAATTTTTACGGGTGTTTCACACTGAAGCAGCATTAACGGGAAAGAAGCCAGTGGCTGAACTGATTCAGCATGTTAAAACTATTCCACTTAGCCTAGGCAGCAAATCTTCAGGTACCCATGGATGAACCTTTATAACCAGGGACTTGAATTTGGACTTCACGGCAGGGAGCCGAGAAGCTCATTCAGGATCAGTTGACAGAACTCTCTTCGGATTTCGCTTTGCAAAAGCTAAAAGGGATTGGCAAGCAGGATGAAGACCTTTAGATTAGCCTCGCCACATCCCAATATTAGCAGCCTGGCTTTCTAAATTAGCTGGATTGAAACAAAGCATTGTTTGCGGCCCGACATGCTTCAAATTTCAGCTCTCACTCTCGTCATTGGAAGCAGAGATTTGGATTTAGGAGGCCTTCTTGAAGTTAGGGTCCAGTTACATCAACCCTTAACTTTTTTTAGGTACAGTAGTGGCCAAAATTGTGGAAACCTTTTGGGAAAAGTGTAAAATTAAAACTAGCTAATAACACCACTTTTTGGGGGGGAAGTGGTCAGTGGTGGGATTCAAGTCATTTAACAACCGGTTCTCTGCCCTAATGATTTCTTCCAACAACCAGTTCACCAAAGTGCTCAGAAAGTTAACAACCGGTTCTCCCGAAGTGGTGCGAAATGGCTGAATCCCACCACTGGAAGTGGTACCCTAAAATTATATATCAATGGAAAGATAATTGAATCAAGAATGTAAAGCAATAACTTTTATGAAGGGTTTGCTATTAGAATAGCAGTTACAGTATAAAAAAGAAAAGTGAAACACATAGAAAAAATGAGATACAAAAATGACCACCATAGAAAAAAACGAGATATACAAAAATGATCACCATGTCAGTTAATACTTAGTTGGGTCACCTTTAGCATGAATTACGGCCTTACAATGTCTTCCCATGGAGTGAACCAAGTCTTTTAGTTCTGCAGCTGTTATCATATGAAACCAAGATTGAAGGATTGCTTCTATTAACTGGGTTTTATTGCTGGGTCGCTTCTGACAAACAAGTTTCCTTAGTTGGCTCCTTACATTTTCAATTGGGTTAAGGTCTGGGCCAATTCCAGCAGTGGAATATAATTATTTTGAAACTCCAAAAAAAGAAAAAAAAGTGGTGTTATTAGCCATCAAACCTCAAACCTCACTTTTCCCAAAAGGTTTCCACAATTTTGGCCACTACTGTAGGTTCTGGAAATTGAAGACCTCTTATATCAGTGGTTCTCAACCTTTATAGTGCTGTGACCCCTTTAATAAATTCCCCACGATGCGGTGACCCCAACCGTAAAATTATTTTCGTTTTGAATTTATCGTGCCTGAAGCCGTATTGGCTAGCGATCTGAACTGCTTGCGATTGCCTTGAGGACAGAGGCATTAAAGCGGAGACTCCTCCCCTATTAAGTTTATCATACCTGAAGCCAGATTAGGCTAGCAATTGGGAGTGATTGCAGCTGGCTTGAGAGGGAGACATCAGAGCAAAGATTTCTCTCTTTTTTAATTCATTGCGCCTGAAACCGAATTCGGCTAGCGATTTGAAGAGCCTGCAGCTGGCTTGTGAAGTCAACCATTGGAGCACGATTCTTCGACTCGCAAGTATACTTCCCATATTTCTGATGGTCTTAGGCGACTCCTGGCAAATTGTTATTTGACCCCCAACGGGGTCGCGACCCACAGGTTGAGAACCGCTGTCTTATATCATCTAGACTTGTCTCAGTCTGGGGAGGTTGTTGGGCTTGTTTAGTTCCTGATCGGCCTCCTGGGCTGTTTTATTTCTGTTTCTGAATTAGCCAGAAGTTCCTTTCCACCCTACACATTTTTTACTTTCATCTAAGATGGCAGTCTTCCAATATTTGAGGGTTGGTCACAGAGAAGAGGGGGTTGACCTAAAGCACATGAGCGTCGGACAAGAAGCAATGAATGGAAACTAATCAAGGAGAGACCCAACCAGAATTAAGGAGAAATTTATTGATAGTTAAGACAATTAATCAGTGGGCTGGCTTGTCTCCTGGAGTTGTGGGTGCTCCATCACTGGAGGTTTTCAAAAATAGATTGGACAGTCATTTATCCAGAATGGTGTAGGGCAGGAGCCGGCAACCTTAAATACTCAAAGAGCCACAAAGATCCTAACCGGAAGCCTCCCATTCAATTCTGGAGCTGACCGGAGGTCTGGTTCCTCCACCATAGAGTCTCCTCCTAGTGCGGAGTCCTTTTTCCTATGCCGACCAGAAGTCTGGTTCCCACCACCACCATCATAGAGTCTTCTCCTAGCGCGGAATCCTTTTTCCTATACCTGTCCTAACCGAAAGCCCTATCAATTGTGGATACGACCAGCAACAGGGAGCCGCAGCAGAGGGATAAAGGAGCCAAATGCGGCTCCAGAGCCGCGGGTTGCTGACCCCTGGTGTAGGGTCTCCTGCTTGAGCAGGAAGATCTCTTAGGACCCTTTTAGCCTTACGGATTCTATGTTCTATAAGGACTTAAGGTCTGCAAAACTATTTTGCAACTGAGAGATACAATTGGGACTTCTGAAATGAGTAGACTCCATCCTACACGCTGAATGGAACTGTGAGTTCTTTTTGAAAGAATCTAGTCTTGACAATTTTAAGTTGAAGTCTAAAACCTTCAAATTGCCAAGATGGAAAAAGATACTACCACCATCTCATATGTTCTTGCCTGCAAAACTAGGAAGCATTTGTCCCAAAAACTATAACAAAGGATAACTCCAAATTATGGGCTTTTAGCAAGACAGATGTTTTGTCTGGCACTGATAACAACCCCGTTTCTTTCAGAATCACAGAGTTCATCTATTCTCCTTGAAACCCACCATTTAAACACACCCTTATTATTCACTTCAGTGGCAAAAGGCTGCCTATATTGGCAGGCATAAAACAGAAAATTGACAGAGGTGAAGAAGTGCCTTGAGTTCTGTCCTGCATCCTGTCAATTCTTGATTGGTTTCCTTCCTTTTCATCGCTATTTACCTGAGTGGTTTCTCTTGCACACTTTATTCAACTGCTTCTCTAGAACCCACCAATCTAGAATCTATCAGTTTAATTTCCTCAACCAACTCCTTAAGCATTTCTCTAATCCAGTGTTTCTACAGAGGAATTATTGAGCCTGTCATCTGTACCTCTATAACTGTCTAGTTTGGTTCTGCAACCCAACAAGACAGACACAGACTTCAGAGGATCATTAGAACTGCAGAAAAAACAATGGCTACCAACCTGCCTTCCGTTGAGGACCTGTATACTGCACGAGTCAAAAAGAGGGCCATGAAAATATTTACAGACCCCTCGCATCCTGGACATAAACTGTTTCAACTCCTACCCTCAAAACGACGCTATAGAGCACTGCACACCAGAACAACTAGACCCAAGAACAGTTTTTCCCCGAAGGCCATCACTCTGCTAAACAAATAATTCCCTCAACACTGTCAAACTATTTACTAAATCTGCACTACTATTAATCTTCTCATCGTTCCCATCATCACCCATCCCCTCCCACTTACGACTGTATGACTGTAACTTTGTTGCTTGTATCCTTACGATTTATATTGATATTGATTGTTTCCTGATTGCTTATTTGTAGCCTATGACTATCAATAAGTGTTGTACCTTGATGATTCTTGATGAACGAATATCTTCTTTTATCTACACTGAGAGCATATGTACCAAGACAAATTCCTTGTGTGTCCAGTCACACTTGGCCAATAAAGAATTCTATTCTATTCTATTCAGTGTTTCTCAACTTTTGAGATTTGAAGATGGGTGGACTTCAACTCTCAGAATTCTGGGAATTGAAGTCCACCCATCTTCAAGCTGCCAAGGTTGAGAAACACTGCTCTCACACTTTCAGGGAAATGACAGCTTGCCTCCGTGCCAGCTAAGCAACCTTTGTTTTAAGTGCATCTTGCAGAGTTTTACTTTGACACACTAGCATTGCCTGGAAAACTCTTAACTGTGCTGAAACTTGGGCAGAACAGCAGCCAACAGTCATCTTCGTTCAATCAGCAGTTTTGTGGCTCAGCAGTCTGTCCCTACTCAAGTTCATTCTGCTGAGTAAACCAAAGACACGTTAAATAGCCAGCCTACAATGAGCTGGCAAAACCAACCACTATTTTGTGCCAGAAAGATTCTGGTTCAACCTACAGTGACCTCGGCGAGCGATCAACTCTTTCAACCAATGACGCAAGTCCAAGGAGGCTATGAATCCTTGCTGTGCAGTCTTTGGGAAGAGTGTTTCATTTCATCCACATTTTCATGGCTTCCAGCATCACTTCCCGAGTGGCTGACTGAATTGGAATCCAAGTCTTCTTCTTCTTCTTCTTCTTCTTCTTCTTCTTCTTCTTCTTCTTCTTCTTCTTCTTCTTCTTCTTCTTCTTCTTCTTCTTCTTCTTCTTCTCCTTCTCCTTCTCCTTCTCCTTCCTCCTCCTCTTCCTCCTTCCTTCTTCCTTCTTCTCCTCTTCCTCCTTCTCCTCCTCCCCTCCTTCCCCTTCCCCTCCTCCTCCTCTTCTTCTCCTCCTCCCCTCCTTCCCCTCCTCCTCTTCCTCTTCTTCTTCTCCTCCTCCCCTCCTTCCCCTCCTCCTCTTCCTCTTCTTTTTCTCCTCCTCCCCTCCTTCCCCTCCTCCTCTTCCTCTTCTTCTCCTCCTCCTCCTCCCCTCTCCTCTTCCTCTTCCTCCCCTCCTCCTCTTCTTCTCCTCCTCCCCTCCTCCTCCTCCTCCTCCTCCCCGTCTTCCTCTTCTTCTTCTCATGCTTCCCCAAATTTTGTATTGGAATTCTTGGCTGAACAACGTTACAATTTGCACTGGAGTATATGAAGGTTTTGCCCAAAACTAAAGGCAAATTGTCTAGCTCTGTTTAAAAAGAAAAACAAACAAGACAGAAATATGATGGGATTGATTTATAATTGAGTGAAGGCAACACTGAGGTGGATCAGAAAGATGCTAATTATGCTAACTGGATAAATGACAGTGCCTATAAATCTGGATGCAAAATTAGTAAAAACTGAAATTCTGGTTTTCATAAAGATGGACAGTTTTATAGCTATCTCTGTTCTGGGTGTATTTCTTCTTGAAGAAAGAAAGCCTAAGAGCCAAAAAGGAACAGGATTAGATGAGAATAAATGTGTCAATTATTTACGACAATCTACTATAGATTCCCTTGTTGTTCCATAGTCTAACAAGGACCAAACAGAAGGGCAGCTGTGCCTGAGCAGCTGGATCTTTATTTGTGGATCAGAACAAATTTGTCTCAAAAGATTCTTTCTCCATTTACTGAGAATAGAATAGAATAGAATAGAACTTTATTATAGACATAGACCAGCAATAGACATCACTGTTTACAATATATTAAAAAACAGTACTGACATTAATAGTGTACAATAACATCCCTGGTAAGAAAATACATGTTCTCAAACCATTAGGGTCATTCCCTAGTTTACGTGAGTGGAGAGCCGATACGTATGTGAGTAAATCCAAGGCCCAAGTAGTAATTACTAAACACAATTCAGTCCTCCACAAACTTATTTTATTAAAATAGCTGAGAATTAATTCATTCTCAGCTTCGTCCAAAACAAAACCCTTAGTAACCGGTCCGTCTTCCTTACCACCAACCTTTGATGTCTTTGGCAAATCTGCCAAAGGCTTTTCTTGGCAAAAACTCCACAAAGTTCAAGAAACACTGACAAGAAGCTCGGAAATCAAAGTTACTTTTCTACAAAGAACCCAATGGCTCGTTGCTGCTCTTTTAAGCCTTATTGGAGGGGCCAATCATCTCCTGGCCTTACTCCTGAGTCGTCCTTTTTGCTTTAGCTGCTCTTGCCTTCTGGCAGCTCTTCGCATGCGTGCACTAGAAACAGGCTCCTCCTGTTCCTCTGCCTCTCTGCTGTCTGCCTCTGGAGGCTCCGGAGTCCGCGCACCGCTCTCAGATGGCCCTGGCCCCATCTCTGCCTCCGACGCAGAGCCCTCATCTGAGCATTCCCCTGACTCCAGGACTGGCTCATTGTCCTCCCCAGACTCCTCACTGTCTGACTCCGCTGCCAGGTCCACAGGCTGCTGGCGGACCACAACAGATCTGTGTTATGCCCCCAGGAAAAGAAACAATGAAATAGACTGATTAAGACTTAGGGATATGAAGAAGCTCTCCTGGAAAAGTTTTCTCCTGAAACTCTTCACTTTCTTGGAAATTCTGCTGGATGTTTCCAAGGAACAGAGGCCTCTGATGCTGCCCAAGGGTTTTGTTTTATGGGGAGCTGTTGTTCCATTTGGAAGGGTATCCTTTCCATCCACATCCAGAAAAAAATATTGTACTAGCGTTACGGTTTAACTAGAACTGAGAATAGATAATGCATCTGGAAATGTTCATCTTAAAGTTAAGAAGTTAAAACTATCTCTGAATATCACTGAACTCAAAGAATAAACATTGGTGTTTGCAGGGTATGGTCACCGAAGTCAAGAATTTGGACTCAACTTTATGCAGCCAAAGCTTCATCTGTTGTTAGTTGTTTTTTTTTTTTAAATCTGCGTCACAAATCTGTTGTGTATCAGCAAACAAACAATAACAAACCAAAAAACAGATGGAATCAATCACAATGTTGCAGATACTATCTTGACTCTTTGACCATACCCTGGAGACCTTGAGAAGAAAGTTTTTTTTTTAAGGAGTCGGAAAATAGATATATGTGGTCAAAAGCTCCCACAACTTTCGAAGGCAAACGGTTCCATTGGTTGATTGTTCTCACTGTCAGAAAGTGCCTCCTCATTTCTAGGTAACCTGAAATAAATCCAGCAGAATTTCCCTCATCCGAAAGACAATTCGGGATACTTTATGAAAAATCACCGCAAAGTATGAAGCTGCATGGTAAAAAGAAAAATCTCCCAAAAGTTCATTTTGACTGTTGTCAGGCTGAGCCCAAATGAGCTCTGAAAAATATGTTTTCAATTATCTACGGGTAGAATAATGAATAATTAAAAGCACAACAACAACAAAAATTTCCACTGTGGATGTAGAACAGAAATGCCAGAAAATCATAGCAGAGGGGAAGAGAGTAAGATGACTTAAAATATTCTTTCCGTTGGATAGTGAAATGCAGGGGATAAAAAACACCCCCATGAGCTGGACTGAGTGTTGGGACATTTTAGCACCAACAGAGATGGACTCAAGAAATCAAGAAGGAACTTGTAGGAAATAAACAAGCTTTACTCAAAAACTGAGACACCAAGACATTATTCTTGTCGGTTAACTTTAGGAGCCGTGGGGGTTAGGATGCAGTACTGCAGGCTAAAGAACAAGGGTCGACTTGGGAGTAAGGCCACAGGTGGATGATATATGGCCCCTCCAGAGGGAATAAAAGAGCAAAAGGGGAGTGGAGTTTGCAGGAGACAATTAGTTCATTACTGCATTCTTGCCAAATATTGTGGGCATCTGGAAGATATCGGCCTGGCCACTATCCAAGCCTGATAAAGGTTGGTAATTGTGAACGATCTTGAAGGACTGTGGGAGAGGAAAGACTTTGCTGGAGAGGAATTCACTATAAATTAAATAAAAGGGATTTATTGGGACGAGGACTCGGCTTTGTGCTGCTGGGGAAGCCTAGGTCAGAACAACTACACCTGTGACTGGGCACATCAGTAAGGAGAGTTGCATCTCACCCATGATGAAATTACAACATTAAGAAGGTGTTCTTCAAAAGAGGAATTGGAGGAGATATAAGCAGATCTGACAGAAGGAACCACGTGGCAAATGTAAGAGACTGGAGAATAGATTACTTCAACTGGTGCTACAGGGATAGACTTTCTAAGCTCACAGCATACATATGGATTTTAACTGCCTAAGTTGGCATATAAATAGGAAATGTTCCGCAAAACAGAAAAAGGGCAGGGGTGGGGCTGCTGGGGGTTCGCAGGGATTCGGGAGAACCTCTAGCTAAGATTTTGGGCAGTTCGGAGAACCCCCAAATCCCACTCCTGGCTGGCCCTGCCCTGCCCCACCTACTCCACCCCTCCCAGAAGTCCCTACATGGCCCATTTTGGATGCAGGTAAGTACTGGGCAAGTGCGGAGGCTTGGGGAGGGTGAAAAATGGATCTGCTGGAAGTTTGGGAAGGCCTTCCAGCCTCCAAAGGGCCTCCGGAGCCTAGGGAAGCCGTTTTCGCCCTTCCGGAGACTCGAGAAAAGCCTCTGGAGCCCGGGGAGGGCAAAAATGCCCTCCCTGCCGTGGTGCAGGAGGCCAACTAGGCTGTGCCCACCCAGCAACTGGGGCAGAGAACCCCTTGCCAAAATTTTTGAAGCCCACCCCTGAAAAATGGATATATAATATAATAATATAATATAATAACAGAGTTGGAAGCGACCTTGGAGGACTTCTAGTCCAACCCCCTGCCCAGGCAGGAAACTCTACATCATTTCAGACAAATGACTATCCAACATTTTCTTTAAAATTTCCAGTGTTTGAGCATTCACAACTTCTGGAGGCAGGCCGTTTCACTGATTAATTGTTCTAACTGTCAGGAAATTTCTCCTTAGTTCCAGGTTGCTTCTCTCCTTGATTAGTTTCCACCCATTGCTTCTTGTTCTACCCTCAGGTGCTTTAGAGAATAGCTTGACTCCTTCTTTGTGGCAGCCCCCGAGATATTGGAACACTGCTATCATGTCTCCTCTAGTCCTTCTTTTCATTAAACTAGACATACCCAATTCCTGCAACCATTCTTCATATGTTTTAGCCTCCAGTCCCCTAATCATCTTGGTTGCTCTTCTCTGCACTCTCTAGAGTCTCAGCATCTTTTTTACATCGTGGTGACCAAAACTAAATGCAATATTCCAAGTGTGGCCTTACCAAGGCATTATAAAGTGGCACTAACACTTCACATGATCTTGATTCTATCCCTCTGTTTATGCAGCCCAGAACTGTGTTGGCTTTTTTGGCAGCTGCTTCACACGGCTGGCTCATATCTAAATGGTTTTCCACTAGGACTCCAAGATCCCTCTCACAGTTACTACTATTGAGCAAGGTACCACATATCCGGTACCTGTGCATTTTTTTTTTTGCCTAAATGTAGAACCTTACTTTTTTCACTGTTGAATTTCATTTTGTTAGTTAGCGCCCAATGTTCAAGTCATTTTTCAATGTTTCAAACTATATTTCAAACTACACCCGCAACTGTCACATCACAGTAAGGACAGCTGCATGTCGCCCATGTTGAAATTAGAATGAAAAGAAGGTTTATTTATTTGTTTTAAATGCAAGAAGGGCCACCTGTGAGCATGAACTGTCATCCGTAATAATCCCCTTGAGAAAACAAGAGAACGAAAGAAGAAACCAACAATCACTTGATTGTCATGATGACATTCCCCAAAAAAGCGGGGGGGAGGGGGAGGGAATTCTCCTTCTGACCTACTCTGTTCTTTGGCTTACCATCCGTGTTTCAGCCTGAGCTGAGGAAAACCAGTGCCTACGAAACCTAAAGAGAAGAAATGGAGGGCTGCCAGCTTGTTGTTTCTTGTGGCCGGGATAATGGACTCTCCTTCTCAATTATCCAGGGCTGTTGCAGGATCCCTTGCGAAGCATAACAGCTTGTAATGTACATTACAGGCAAGTCTCTGTACTTCACACATCTGGATAATTGCAGTTTTGTTTTACTTCCTGTTTGGGGAATTGAGAAGATCAAGCTTGGATGCCCACGTCTATCATCTCCCTCTTCCACAGTGAGGTTGTCTTGGGGGATGTAATTTGGTCCAGGCCTTCTAAGTGCTGGAGCCCGCTTTTGCTCAAGCTTGCTCTGTGTTCCTACAGAATTGAGCAAGACCAAACATCCAGAAACAAATTCCCTAAACAGTCGTCAAGATCACCTACTCAGCCAGTGACGAATCGGTGCCAAAGTGATCAACTAAAATAACAAAAGAGAGGCATATCTACCACGTTTCCCCAAAAATAAGACCCTGTCTTATATATTTTGAACCCTGAAATAAGCGCTTGGCCTTATTTTTGGGGAAGTCTTATTATTTTGGGGTGTGTGGAGCAAGACGGAGCTCCTCTTGATTTCCAACTTTGTCTCCCTAACCCTAACCAGAGGAAATGGCAGGAACCAGCTGCACATGTGTTTAAATATTTTTGGGGAGGGCTTATTTTTGGGGAAACACAGTACTTCAAACTCCTATGCTAGAAAATTATTCACTTCTGATTATTCATGAGCAGAAAAGAAGAATCGGGAAGAACAGACCAGAGATAGCAGATTAAATTGCAGGAGGGATGGAATACTGGAAAAAAAGAAAACACTCCATCAGATGAGGATGAAATTCGGAAAATATTAGACTGTGCAGAGATGGACAGATTGACTTTAAAAATAAAAGACAAAGAAGACAGAATGTTACTTGATATGGAATAGATTTTATGAGAGGTTAGAGATAAGAGGCAGAAATTAGATGAAGAAAGATTATTGCTATGTATGAATTAAATATAAAGATGGTTTATAATTATAAATATGCCAGTATAATTAACAGAATTATAAATAAGCTAATATAAAGAAAAATTTAGCCCAAACTATTCTGTTACATTATTACTATTGTTACCAGTATATATATTAATATCTTTTTGTTCTCTCTTTGTTTTTCTTTTGTAAATGATATACCTTGACAATACAATGTATTCAAAATGTTTATGAATAAAAAATAAATAAATTGCAGGAGTCCATGCTAAATTTCAATTTATTGTATTTTTCGGATTATAAAATGCACTTTTTTGTCTCCCAAAAGGGGGTGAAAATGTCTGTGCATTTTCAAATATTGCCGAAGCCCCGCTAACCCACCAGCCATTTTTTGATACCCTGTTTTCGGGCCTTTCTTCAGCCTTTCTCAGGCCTTTTTTTTTGGCCCATTTTCAAGGCTTTTTTTGGCCTGTTTTCGAGGCTTTTTCGGGCTGTTTTTAAGGCTTTTTTGGGCCCATTTTGGGGACTTTGGGGGCTATTTCTGAGACTTTTTTCGGCCCATTTTTCGGGCTTTTTTCAGCCTGTTTTTGAGGCTTTTTTGGCCTGGTTTTTTTTTTGAAAAAATGGGCCAAACAAAAGCCTCAAAACAGGCCAAAAAAAGCCTTGAAAAGAGGCTGAAAAAAGCCCAGGAACCAAGCCAAAAAAGACTGAAAAAGACCCCCAAAAAGGTAGACCAAAACCGTTTTTTCTTGTTTTTCTCTTCTAAATTTCAGTGCATCTTCTAGCCAGGCGTGCCTTATAGTCCAAAAAATATGGTAATTCTTCAGCGAAGCCAAGAGAACTAAAAATAAATGTTTGCAAGGTAAATAAGAAAGTCCTCAGAAGCTGGGGAAGCTAATGAGTAAGCATCGTTTCCTTTCATCATTAGACAATGGTTTCCCCACTTCAGCAGTCCAAAGATTAGTGTGCTCTTAAGGCTGAAAATTGATTCAACAGCTTGGCATAAAGCTGCTTCTCATCATTCACTTCTGTTCAAACAACCCCTGGTTTGGCTCAGGTATCTTTTTGGTGTCAAAGACAGAAAATCTTTCTTTTCATCTTGTCAGATCACGGTGGGGCCCTAATTATTTCTTGGACCTCCCTGTAAATCTCAAAAAAAAAACAACCTGAGAAGGTTACATACTGTAGGTCTTTCATAAAAGCCACCCAGAATCTCTTTGGGAATCGGGTGGCTTTAAAATATAATAAATATATACCGACTATCTGATTAATCTACCCCAGGAGTCAGCAACCTTAAACGCTCAAAGAGCCACAAAGATCCTAACCGGAAGCCCCCGTTCAATTCTGGAGCCGACCGGAGGTCCGGTTCCCCCACCATAGAATCTCCTCCTAGCGCAGCGTCCTTTTTCCTATACCCGTCCTAACCGAAAGCTTCGTCAATTCTGGAGCCGACCGGTGACAGGGAGCCGCAGCAGAGGGATGAAAGAGCCACATGCAGCTCCAGAGCCACAGGTTGCTGACCCCTGATCTACCCAAAGCATCAAGGCACCTATAATCACCAGTTCTTACTTTTGTGCTTGGAATCATTGAATCCACATCTAGGAAAACAAAAATATAATTTATAATAATCATACTAGCTCTATAATCAGCATGCCTGGGTTTTTGTATTTGGAGATGCTATTATTTTCATATTTGGTTCCAAAATCTCAATGACTAATCGTTGGCTCCAGAATCAACATCCATCCTCTTCTCCAAACAGTTATTTTGAATACTAAAAGGAGTAACCGGCACCCATCAATTATCCCCAAAATGAAGACTTCTTTATGAATGATTCACAGACTATCCATTAAGCATAAACACAAAGGCGCTTTTATGAAACCTTACTAATCTCATGGAAAATCTTGTGGCATCATTTAAAACGTTTCCCCTAAAAAGAAAATTTTCAAGATGCCCCCAGTGTTCACCTTGGTAAAAAAAAAAAAAAGGAATAAGCAAAGGCTTGTTAATGGTTTTATCTGCTGCATTATTTTTATAATTGGTGGTTTGCATTTTTTTTTTTAAATATTTTGATGTGGTAAGCCACCCAGTCATTGGATAACAAGATGGGTAGCAAATAAATGTCAAATGTCTTTGAAATGAAATTTAAAAAGAAAAAAAAAAGGACTTGGCAGCAGAAGGAAACAACAGCCAATCGACGGCCATCAACACCCCAATCAACCAATAAATATGAAACTTTACCCAATTAGGTATCCTATAAACACTATACATAGAATAGCTCACATTTTGGTAGAGAGAAGTTCACCAAGAATAGATTCCAGCACAAGCTCGTAAGGTTAATCTTCTGGTCCTGGTGACCCACCCAGATTGACTATGTTATCCTGGAACATGTATAACATGTAACCTTCATTTATAACTGTTGGCCAAGCAGGTACAAAGATTCCAGGGAAATGATTGAAGCTTGGGAAACAGGGCCCCTTGTCAGTCAACAGGAGTGCTGATTTACCACTAGCTAGTCAGATACACGGTGTCTCAGTGGCTAAGACGCTGAGCTTGTCGATCGAAAGGTTGGCAGTTCAGCAGTTCGAATCCCTAGTGCCGCGTAACGGGATAAGCTCCTGTTCCTTGTCCCAGCTTCTGCCAACCTAGCAGTTCGAAAGAACATAAAAAAAATGCAAGTAGAAAAATAGGGAACACTTCAGTGGGAAGGGAACAGCATTCCGTGTGCCTTTGGCGTTGAGTCATGCCGGCCACATGACCACAGAGACGTCTTTGGACAGCGCCGGCTCTTCGGCTTTGAAATGGAGATGAGCACCGCCGCCTAGAGTCAGGAATGACTAGCACATATGTGCGAGGGGAACCTTTACCTTTACCTTTTAATCAGGTACTTAGAAGCCAAGAGCTTGGCAGCACAAGGAAACAATAGCCAATGACATAATAGCCAGCCGTCAACACTCCAAAACAACTAAAAAGCCACACACAATCAGGCGGCACATAAATATTATGCATAGAATAGCCCAAAGCACACATTCCAGTACAGAGAAGTTCTCTGCGGATGGGCTCCAGCACAAATCCGAAAGCTCAGAAGACTAAACCTCTGGTCTTGCTGAACAATCCAGATTGGCAACGTTACCCTGGGACAAGTATATTACATTCGTCATAAATTACGAAATAAACAGATTACAAAATGGCGGCCTGCCAGCTTGATGTTTGCTTTGGCCAGGATAATGCACACTCCTTCTCAAGGTCTCTAATGCTAGTACCGACTCAAACAATACTGCAAATGCCAGCGCTGGCTCTTACTTGTGTCCCAGTTCATGAGCAATAGTGAAGGCCAGGTTGAGTCCGTTGTCTTCTGCAAGGACACACTTCCTCTTCAAGCTGCAGATTCCTCCAAGGTAAGCAATGCCTGAAGAAAATAAGAACATGCTCCATCAAGGCCAGTATAGCACAGGTGATCCTCAACGTACAACCGCCATGGAGCCAAACGTTTCTGTTGCTAAGTGAAAGATTTGTTAAGGGAGGTTTGCCCCCGTTTCACGACCTTTCTTGCCACAGTTGTTAAGTGAAACACTGCAGTTGATATGTTAGTAACACAGTTGTTAAGTGAATCTGGCTTCCCCATTGACTTTGCTTGTCAGAAGGTCGCAAACGGACATCACGTGACCCTGGAACACAGCAACTGTCGTAAGTACGAGTCAGTTGCCAAGCGTCCAAAGTTTGATCTCATGAATATGGGGATACTGCAACAGTTGTGAATCTGAAATAAGACCAGAAATCACGTTTTTCAGTGCCATCGTACTTTTGAATGGTTACCAAATGAACTGTTGTAAGTCAAAGATCGCCTGTAAACTGTTTGCATTTTTATAATACAGTATTTTCAGACAATTCGCAGGACATTTAGATCTGTCTTAGCTTATCTTCTCTGAATATCTCGTGTTTTTTTTTCTTGTTAAATGGGCTGTAGAGCCCAAACAGATGAGATTGATATTAGATCTAATATTAGATATTAGAATATTAGATCTAATATTAGAATATTAGAATATTAGATCTAATATTAGATATTAGAATATTAGATCTAATGTTAGATATTAGAATAACAGATACTAGTTATTTGTGTTACTGCTTTTAGTATTTTCTCTTTTTGCCTTATGGCAATTTAATTAAATTTTGTGTTTTGCTACATTTGTTGCTGTTTATATAGTGCCTCTGTTTTATATATCACTCTTCTTTTATGTGTTTGCATAGTTTTTCTTAACAATTGTAGTCTTGTTTGTTATTTTCATCTACTCATATTTTACAGCTAAGATTTATCATCATGATCATCTGAATGGATTTTCCTGTCCATTCATCATTTCATCCCTCTCTCTCTCTCTCTCTCTCTCTCTTTCTCTCTCATCTCTATTTACTTACCTACCTACCAGGAATTACAAAATTGAAATTATGCATTTCAAAGAGGACACCAAACATTTTGTTTTGAGATTGTTATAACAGAGTTATTGTAGGTCCTCTAGTCTTACCCACACCCAAGCAGCAGACAATTTCTGACAGACGGCAGGTTCTTGTGTACCAAGAGGAAGATTTAACACAAGATAAATCTTAAAAACTATAATTTTACGACCAGATATTAAGTGAATGATGCTGTCAATGTTGAAAGTTGGCACACAGAGCTATTCAAACTCAGATGACAAATCATTGTTCAAGGAAAGATGGAATGTTTGTATTTTAAAAGATTAAAAAATAAAAAAACTTTTTAAAAAAAGATTTAACACAAGACAAGAAAGGAAATCGTGAGGTTAAACAGAATTAAATCATTTTAGCAAATGGAAACCTGTCATTAAATTGATGGGCAACATTTAAAAAAAAAAAAAGCAAAAAGGAAGTATTTTCTTGGAATAATGGATCAAAATTCATATTCACAGAGAAGTAGCCAAATAAGTGGCTATTTTTAAAAAGAAAATCCACAGGAGCAGGGATGGTACAAGGTCAGTCATAACCTTGGAATTATATTTTTGCCTCTGCCAATGCCTTTTTTTAAGGCTTATAAGAGGTGATAACAACATGATAATGTCCCCAAAGATATTTTTTATGTTTTGGGCTTTTGGTGATGTAGTAAGTAAAATCAGTGCACAGAACTATTTGAGGCATCCCACACATATTCTGCTTCCCATTAGGGCAAATACATCTCCCAATTTCTGGAGTAACCATATCTCAGGTGCTGCATAGGATATATATATAGGGTTTCCTGCTTGAGCAAAGGGTTGGACTAGAACAGGGGTCTCCAACCTTGGCAATTTTAAGCCTGGTGGACTTCAACTTGCAGAATTCCCCAGCCAGCTTTGCTGGCTGGGGGATTCTGGGAGTTGAAGTCCACCAGGCTTAAAGTTGCCAAGGTTGGGCTGGGGGATTCTGGGAGTTGAAGTCCACCAGGCTTAAAGTTGCCAAGGTTGGGCTGGGGGATTCTGGGAGTTGAAGTCCACCAGGCTTAAAGTTGCCAAGGTTGGGCTGGGGGATTCTGGGAGTTGAAGTCCACCAGACTTAAAGTTGCCAAGGTTGGAGACCCCTGGACTAGAAAGCCTCCAAGGTCCCTTCCAATTCTTATTATTCTATGTATGGAAACTTAAATGAGCTATACGACATAAAACTGGATGAGAAATACATTTTGCTTTGCACCTGATCTCTGTGACATCTGAAAGCCACATCTTAAAGGAGATAATTTTTTAAAAAATCAATATACAGTAGTGGCCTAAATCGTGGAAACATTTTGGGAAAAGTGTATTTTTGAGGTTTGATGGTTAATAACACTACTTTTTTTTTTTGGAGTTCCAAGATAATCATATTCCATTGCTGGAATGACCTGGGAATAGACCAGATCTTAACCCAATTAAAAATCAATGGAGCCGATTAAAAAAACTTGTTAGTCAGAAGCGACCCAGCAATAAAACCTAGTTAATAGAAGCAATCATTCAATCTTGGTAACATGATAACAGCTGCAGAACTAAAAATTTGGTTCACTCCATGGGAAGACATTATAAGGTTAAAACATTCATGCTAAAAGTTGCCCAACTAAGTATTATCGATACGATGATAATTTTTTTATATCTCATTTTTTCTGCATGTTTCACTTTTCTTCTTTATACTGTAACTGCTATTCTAATAGCAAATCCTTCATAAAAGTTATTGCATTACATTATTGATTCAATTATCTTTTCATTGATATATAATTTTATGGTACTACTCAGTGGTGGGTTTCAAACTTTTTTATTACTGGTTCTGTGGGTGTGGCTTGGTGGGTGTAGCATGGCTTGGTGGGCGTGGCTTGATGGGCATGGCAGGGGAAGGATACTGTAAAATCCCCATTCCCTCCCCACTCCAGGGGAAAGATACTGCAACATCTCCATTTCCTCCCCGATCAGCTGGGACTCGGGAGGCAGAGAATAGATGGGGGCGGGGCCAGGCAGAATTTTTACTACCGGTTCTCCAAACTACTCAAAATTTCCACTACTGGTTCTCCAGAACTGGTCAGAACTGCTGAAACCCACCTCTGGGACTACTCAAAAAAAAAAAAAGAGTGGTGTTATTAGCTAGTTTTAAAAAATACACTTTTCCCAAAAGGTTTCCACAATTTTGGCCACTACTGTAAAGATTCATGCAAAGACTTTGGGAAGCCCATCACTGTCATAACTAAACAAGCTGCAACATAACTAGATCCTTTTGGAGAAATAAAAAAAAAACCAACGTTGAAAGATACACTTATTAACCAACAAGTACAATAGCACACGCAAGCTTTCAGCTTCTCCTTTCTGATATATGAAGAAATGTCTCCTGGGACTGAAAATGTTGTACCACAAATTAGCCTTCCTCTCTTGCTTTCAAGATCTCTCTCTTGGTCCACATTTCAAACAGTTTCCTAGGTGACTCTGTGCAGCAAAAGGCAGCATCTAAAAGTCATTTTCTCCACCCCCCACCCCCCGCCCCAAGGCATACATGCAATTCCATGCAAAAGACAAAACCAACTCAAAGGCAGCATTTCGATTTTAATTAGGACCTTATTTGGGTCTTTTAAACCCCCCCCTTTTTTTCTCTCCTACCGAAAGACAAGGAATCTATTTATTTGTAAGAAACGTTGCTCCCACAACAGAGGTGGCCTGGGGACCAGTTCCTATTCAGGAGGAGTGGAAAACAGTTGAGGCAACTATTTAAGAGCTGTTCTTTTTTCCCATCACCGTGTTTTTCTCCCAAAGAAGGCAATAAAACACAGATACCCTTTTGATGAGCATGGGAAACTGTCCAGTTTTTTTTTTAATGAGAAATCGTATCGCATGGATGCTTAGGTTCATGTTTTTTGCCTTCCTGTGGAAGGACTTCCAATGATGCCCAAGATTCTTTATTCCAAATATAGTGACTGTATTTTTACAAGGATAGTAGCAATAGCATGATTGCAGGCATGCTGTTGCTACTATCCTTCAAAAAATACATACATTCAATACATTCAATTAAAAAAAAATACATATATACTCATGTATTGCTCGCTTTGTCTGAGTTTTTTATTTTTTTTATTTTAATTTTAAAAAAAAATACGAAGAACGGTCACAGGCAGTGGGTATGTCTAGTCTAATGAAAAGAAGGATGTGATTAGGTTCTACATTTAGGCAAAAAACAAAACAAAATGCACAGGTACCGTATATGTGGTACCTTGCTCAATAGTAGTAACTGTGAGAGGGATCTTGGAGTCCTAGTGGACAACCATTTAGATATGAGCCAGCAGTGTGCAGCAGCTGCTAAAAAAGCCAACACAGTTCTGGGCTGCATAAACAGAGGGATAGAATCAAGATCACGTGAAGTGTTAATACCACTTTATAATGCCTTGGTAAGGCCACACTTGGAATATTGCATTCAGTTTTAGTCGCCACGATGGAGAAAAGATGTTGAGACTCTAGAAAGAGTGCAGAGAAGAGCAACCAAGATGATTAGGGGACTGGAGGCTCAAACATATGAAGAATGGTTGCAGGAACTAGGTATGTCTAGTTTAATGAAAAGAAGGACTAGAGGAGACATGATAGCAGGGTTTCAATATCTCAGGAGCTGCCACAAAGAAGAGGGAGTCCAGCTATTCTCCAAAGCACCTGAGGCAAGATAAGAAGCAGTGGGTGGAAACTTCTCAAGGAGAGAAGCAACTTAGAATTAAGGAGAAATTACTGACAGTTAGAACAATTAATCAGTTTGCCCCATGCGCGCAAGCTCGCTTCGTGTGCATTCACGTCCGCATGAACCGGACGTGAATGCACACGAAGCGAGCTTGCGCGCATGGGGCAAACCGGTAGTATCATAATCCAAAATCCACCACTGATGCAAAATCATACGCTCCTGAGGCGATACCCATAATACACCTTTACCTTCTGTTTTATGAAAGCACAATGTGTAGAGTTTGGGGGGCATTGTCATATAAAACACCAACTTGGGCTGGTTTTAATTGACATATTAGAAAGAAGGCAGCTACTTTATCCTCTTCTTCCCCCCCCCACTCACAAACGCAGAGAGATGGTAAGAAAATCCTCTTGCTATTAGCAACACTCTCCTAATTAGGAAGCCAAATCCAAGGCAGAGGCCTCTCTTTGACAGGTTTCAGGAACGCTGAACAGCAGTTTGCAATTTCAGATCCACAGTGGGATAAAAATGGCCTTCACAGGTATTCTGTGCTCTGGGAAAACACGTGCATTTTAGTGATTAAGGGACTGGGCTAGGTAGAGTATGGAAAAGCTCACTCAAGGCTTTTATGAATAAATCCCATAGAATCCATTCAGTCAACTATCAGGTGTTTCCTTACAGCATCTGGAGGTAGGTACAGTGGAACTCCTGATGAAATTCAGCTGAGTAATGCGATGACGTGAAATAGTGCGAAACAGATTAGCCAAATCGAAAAATTGCAGATAAATCTTGGCTTTGACTGGGTAGAAGTCTATTCTCAGAGAATAAGATATTTCTTCTTCTCCTTCTCCTCCTCCTCCTCCTCCTCCTCCTCCTCCTCCTCCTCCTCCTCCTCCTCCTCCTCCTCCCATTCTTCTTCTTCTTCTTCTTCTTCTTCTTCTTCTTCTTCTTCTTCTTCTTCTTCTTCTTCTTCTTCTTCTTCTTCTTCTTCTTCTTCTTCTTCTTCTTCTTCTTCATCTTCTTCTCCTCCCTCCTCCTCCTCCTTCGCCAGAACCACAGTGCCTCATTCATAATGGCATTACATTTCTTATTTTACCAATGAAAGCTCTTTACTCTCTCTCATGTATACATGTATGTATCTTGGGTTGGTCACTACAGGATGCTCGCTGTTTAATGTTTGCCCTTTTACCTCTGTCTCTTGCTCCACCTCCCAACCCCCATTCTCCACCCCCACCACTTCCATTAATGAACCAATTCATTGTTTTTGGTTTTAAATGAAGTTTTAAAACCCCAGGGCACTTTCCATACAGTCTGCACACACCCCTCCATCTCACATCATATGAAACTATGAAACACTGTCAAACAATTCACTAAGTCTGCATTACTATTAATCTTCTCATGGTTCCCATCACCCATCTCCTCCCACTTATGACTGCATGACTGTAACCTTGTTGCTTGTATCCTTACGATTTATATTGATATTGACTGTTTCCTAGTATGATTTGATTGCTTATTCGTTCCCTATGAGTATCATTGTTGTTGTACCTTATGATTCTTGAAGAATGTATCTTGTCTTTTATGTACACTGAGAGCATATACACCAAAGACAAATTCCTTGTGTGTCCAATCACACTTGGCCAATAAAGAATTCTATTCTATTCTATTCTATTCTATTCTATTCTATTCTATTCTATTCTATTCTATTCTATTCTATTCTATCTCACATCAAATGAAACTAGACTCAAACAGTCCTACTTCCTGAATTGCCACCATTCCTGGAGGGAGGGAGGGAGGGAGGGAGGGAGGGAGGGAGGGAGGAAGGAAGGGAGGGAGGAAGGAAGGAAGGAAGGAAGGAAGGAAAGAAAAAAAAAGAGAGAGAGAAAGGCTCCATTGAGAAGAAGAGCTATGGCAAGACAGTTTGTCATGGAAAAGAACTGACACCTTCATGAGGTTACAGGGCCACTGGCTTTTCTTATTGGCAATGGTTTAGATTTGGACAAATTCAGTAGAGCTTGCATATGGATGCCAAAAATAATTATTCTTCCAATTGCAATAATGTCACAGAGCAGGAAATTTTTATTTAGATTCTTTTCAACAAAAACTCTATCGAGAACCCATAGGAGTTATAAAACATTCTAGAGAGCAATCCCATAATACTGGATTTGTCCAGGACATTTCATTATAAACAGCTAGCTACACCCTTCCCTGTAAGTAGTTGCTGCTTAAAAGGAAGAAGAAAGTAGGAGAAAGATAATGACATGTTAACATTATGTTTAGCTTGGCCTCTAGGAGATCCATGTTTGGAAATCTGGAGATCCATGGGCTTTCCAGGTTTCATGGAACCATGAGCTTGGCAAGCTCAGTGAGTAATTGATCCAAGCTCTCTGTGGTTTAAGTTGGTCTTTTACCTCCATGTTTAAATGGAGTTAAAAAAAATGCCTCTGACTTAGTTAATTCATTTTGCATTTTTGGGCTGAGCAATGCTATCCACTGGTATCTCCTTATGCCCTCAGTGTTCACAAGCTTAGATAGGCGCTTTAAGCTGGTTTTCTGCCTTAGAAACCCTTGTTTAGATGGAGTTAAATAAATGCCTCTAACTTTGTTAATTCATTTTGTATGTTTTTTAGAATAGAATAGAATAGAATAGAATAGAATAGAATAGAATACTTTATTGGCCAAGTGTGATTGGACACACTTTGGTGCATAAGCTCTTAGTGTACATAAAAAGAAAATATACATTTGTCAAGAATCATAAGGTGCAACACTTAATGATAGTCATAGGGAACAAATGAGCAATCAAATCATACTAGGAAACAATCAGTATAGATCGTCAGGATACAAACAACAAGTTATGCAGTCATAAGTGAGAGGAGATGGGTGATAGAAACGATGAGAAGATTAATAGTAATAATGCAGACTTGGTGAACTCCAGTTAGTCCTGTCTCTCAAGGGTCTAATATAGAACCAGGCAGATTAGCAAAGATTAATAGAAAAACAGTCTGTCTCATTTTTACAGCTGCCTTTTGCAAAGCAAAGTCATTCATTATCCCATTAAAACAATCTCTCTCATTCCTTCTCCAAACCTAACAGGGAGAGTTAATAAACACGGGAATGGGGAATGACACAATAACCCTTCAATTACGAAACTAGCCAAAGCACAGGAAGTCAAACCTCAACTTAATGTTTATTCAGCTTTGATGTGCTAATATCCACATTCCCTCCGGCTAAAAAAAATTTCACCCACTTAACCTGCTGGCGATCAGGGGAGCGACGGCCTACTAACTTTGCCACTTAAAATGTAAGTGGGGGAAAAAAAACATACTTCCCTGCTTAATGTTTTCAGTTATGATTCAAATTCTACCTTTTGGAATTTAGAGGAGAATAACAGAGTTGGAAGGGACCTTGGAGGTCTTCTAGTCCAACCCCCGCTCAGGCAGGAATCCCTATATCATTTCAGACAAATGGTTATCCAATATTTTCTTAAAAATTTCCAGTGTTGGAGCATTCACAATTTCTGGAGGCAAGTTGTTCCACTGATCAATTGTTCTAACTGTCAGGAAATTTCTCCTTAGTTCTAAGTTGCTTCTTTCCTTGATCAGTTTCCACCCATTGCTTCTTGTTCTACCCTCAGGTGCTTTGGTGAGCAGCCTGACTCCCTCTTCTTTGTGGCAACCCCTGAGATATTGGAAGACTGCTATCATGTCACCCCTTGTCCTTCTTTTTGTTAAACTAGACATACCCAGTTCCTGCAACCGTTCTTCATATGTTTTAGCCTCCAGTCCCCTAATCCTCTTTGTTGTTCTTCTCTGCACTCTCTCTAGAGTCTTCACATCTTTTTTACATCATAAAAAATTTGATAGGCAGAATTCTGAACCACAAGGCAACCTTCTCTGAGCACAAAAAAATAATAATACTCCATCTTATTTTCTATAAAAGCTGCATTCCCACAACACAGGTAATCCTCGAGTTACGACCACAACGGAGCCAACATTTATGTCGCTAAGTGAAATGTGTGTTAGATGAGTTTTGCCCTCATTTTACAACTTTTCTTGCCACTGCTGTTAAGTGAATCATTGCATACGTTAAGCTGGCAACACGGTTGTTAAGTGAATCTGGATTCCCCTTTGACTTTGCTCTTCAGAAGTTCCCCAAAGGGGATCATGTAACGCCGGGACACTGCAATCCATCATAAATATGAACTGGCTGCCAAGCCTCCCAAATTTGGATCATGTGACTATTGGGGATGCTGCAACGGTCGTAAGTGTGAAAAATGGTCCTGAGTCACTTTTTTCAGGGCTGTTGTAACTCTGAACGGTCACTAAATGAACTGTTGTAAGTCGAGGACGACCTGGTCCTGAAATTCATTTCTGGAGAAGCTGCATGTCCATTGGGTTGGCAAAATATAGCTGAATTCTTTATTTGAGATAAATTGGCCTCAGAATGATCCAGAACAGCGGCCACCAACTGGTGGTCCGTGGACCACTGGTGGTCCACGAGAAAATTTTGGTGGTCCACAGAAAAATTATTTGCATTTTTTATATTGCACTAAATTAGGGGTCCTCAAACTACAGCCCCTGGGACAGATACATGCAATGAATGTTCGTGTTGCTGCATAGAGTCTTCCCCTTAGGGGTCTTTTTGTGCAGGTTGGAGAGGGGCAGAAATTCCAACTTGGGGTCTGCTTCAGCCTCCTGGTGTGGGGTTTTGGGCGAAGGCTAGAGGGAAGCACCAGTGGTGGCGAAGAGCCGGAGGGCCTCGTTCCAGTGGGACTGCCTCATGGCCTGGAACTGGCTGACCATCGCAGACCGCTCAGCCTCCAGGCGCCGGTATCTGGCCTTGCACTCCCACAGGTCTTCCCTCTGCTTGGAAAGCCTACGCTCCTAGTCCTCAGTGAGGTGCTTCTGCTGAGCTTCCTTCTCGGTCAGATCCAATTTGAACTGAGCTGGTTTGCCAACTCTTTCTTGTAGTGGCTGCTTAGCTCCAAGAACTGCTTCCTGTTGGGGCCCTAAGAAGCCCAGGTGAGTAGAGGCCAGCGAGGTGCCCCTCGATGTGAATGACAGCAAGTTGGCCACGCCCACCCAGTCACATGACCACCTAGCCACACCCACCCAGCCGGTCATTAGGCAGGTTGTATTAGTGGTCCGCGGAATTTTAAATTATGAATTTAGTGGTCTCTGAGGTCCGAAAGGTTGGTGACCCCTGATCCAGAATACATGAATATTGTCCTGATACAGCTGCAAATCTCCCAATTTAGACATATCTCAGTTGACAGAGACCGTTATAAATCTTGTTTCACTTCCTCAAATAATCAGCTGACAATTCCAGTGCCAAACAACCCCCAACTATCAATTCCTGGAGAGGAAGGAGAAAGGAAGAGGGATAAAGAGATGAAGACTGTCGACTTCATAGGGAATATGATTTTATTTGACACCAGAGTGCTGTGACATTTCTCTCCAGTCCTATCTGATCCGAAGAAGAAAAGGCTGGAGGAGAACTTCACTTTGCTAACACTCCTTTTCAAAAGTCTGTCACGGGAGTCAGTAAAAATACTTTCTGACATCTCTTAGAAAGAAATGGCAGCTTTTTTAAAAAAAAAAATCAAGAACAACATGTAAATGAAAACTCCAAATTACATCTTGGCTCTGATGCAGAGACCATAGAACAGGGGTCGGCAACCTTAAACACTCAAAGAGCCACAAAGGTCCTAACAGGAAGAGCCCCACATTCAATTCTGGAGCCAACTAGAAGTCTGGTTCCCCCACCATAGAGTCTCCTCCTAGCGCGGCATCCTTTTTCCTGCCGACCGGAAGTCCGGTTCCCCCACCAAAGAGTTTCTTCCTAGCGCGGCGTCCTTTTTCCTCTACCTGTCCTAACCGAAAGCCCTATCAATTGTGGAGCCGACTGGAAAAACCGCCCCTCCTCCTGGTGTGCCATGCTTTCCCTCCCCCAAACCGGAAGCTCCTCTCAAAATTGTGGCATCAACCGGTGACAGGGAGCCGCAGCAGAGGGATGAAAGAGCCACATGCGGCTCCAGAGCCACGGATTGCCGACCCCTGCCATAGGAGAACGAGGAGGAGAACTTTCATTTATCTTAAGAACCTGCAATTCAAGAAACTCAGTAGGCTTTAGGGACAAATGAATTGATCGTCCTAAAGGCCTACGGTGTCTTTTTATTTCAAAAGCAGCATATCTGACATACATCTATGACTGTTGCAGCATTCTAATAGTCACGTGATCAAAATTCAGGCGCTGGGTGGAGGTCATGCAGTCACTACTCGTAACCTTCCCAGCTGACTTCCAACAAGCGAAGTCAATGAGTGAAGCCTGATTTGCTTCGTGATTAGAATAGAATAGAATAGAATAGAATTTATTAGCCAAGTGTGATTGGACACACAAGGAATTTGTCTTTGGTGCATATGCTCTCAGTGTACATAAAAGAAAAGATACGTTCATCAAGGTACAACATTTACAACACAAATGATGGTCATAGGGTACAATTTAACCCTTAATGATAGCAACAAAAAGTTACAGTCATACAGTCATAAGTGGAAAGAGATTGGTGATGGAAACGATGAGAAGATTAATAGTAGTGTAGATTTAGTAAATAGTTTGACAGTGTTGAGGGAATTATTTGTTTAGCAGAGTGATGGCGTTCGGGAAAAAACTGTCCTTGTGTCTAGTTGTTCTGGTGTGCAGTGCTCTGTAGCGTCGTTTTGAGGGTAGGAGTTGACACAGTTTATGTCCAGGATGTGAGGGATCCGTAAATATTTTCATGGCCCTCTTCTTGATTCGTGCAGTATACAGGTCCTCACTTAACAACCGTGGCAAAGAAATATCGTAAAATGGAGCAAAGCTCGCTTAACACCTATCTTTATTAATTTGTTGCATTAATAGGAAGACCTAATCCTTTTTTAGACTATAACCATGATGGTGAACCTATGGAATGCGCGCCGTCGCCAGCTGCTCTTCTCGGTTCCATCGTGCACATTTGCACCAGCCGGAACGCGGAAAGCAGCTGGCCGCCACCAGCCTTCTGTAACTTGTGGAGCTAAGTTTTGCCACCAATAGTATCAGAACCATACCTTTGGCTGGTTTCTAAATCAGTACACAATTTGACATTCCCACAGAACAGTAGGACAGGCAGCTGTTCACAATGCAAGAGTGCAAATCGTGTTCTGCAAATCATCCAATATCAAAGAACGAGTGGTGAGACCAAGCGTGGGAAGGTGCTCCTGCTTTTGAGTCTTGTTTTCAGATTCCTTTTCAACTCCTGATCAGTCACACGAAGCTAGAGGGTTGCACCCACCAAACAGACCGTTCATCTGATGATCAAACATGTAAAATGTTGTCTGTAAAATGTGTACTGTAAATCTGTAAAATATTACTCATTTGACAAGTATATCCGTGTATCTAGGTTTTAAATCTTCTAAAAGAACCGAACGGACCTTAGGTTACCAAAACAACCTTAATTTTGAGATTTAATCTGCACTACATTCTGACTCACGGTGGATATTTTTTTTTTAAAAAAAAAATGCTTTGGTATAAGGCAGTAGTGATGAACTCCAGGAGATGTTATTTTCTCCGCAGAACATCCTGCTTGTAGCTCTAATCTGTGTAAGCTATTCTACTCACATCTGCCTCCAAAGAGGCTTTTATGTCTCACACACCCAGTAGCAAGGCAAGACTCCAAAAGTTTTTGTTGACATTTGTTTGGCTCGTGGTCCTTAGCTGGACATCAGCTAACTGTACGTCTCCAGCCAGTTCAGCTGAAGATGGGACTGTCTGCGTGCTTCCTCAGCAATGCAAAGGAATTATTTTAAATTATGATGGAACTGAAATAGACAATAGATATAGTCCACATGCCAACGTTCGCTGAAAGCGGCCACGTAGTGACTCAAACTTTTTATCCTGGAAGTCAGCTCTCCAACCTTTGTTCAAATGCCCAGTGGTGAAATTCAATTTTTTTTTTTACAACCGGTTCTGTGGGCGTGGCTTGGTGGGCGTCCTTTTTCCTACATCTTTATTTATTTATTTTTTTATTTCGTCATAACAGTATATATAAGCATTAACATGAAATAACTATATAATATATAAGCATATATATGAGCATAAGTATGTAATAACTATATTAATTGGATATTGGATATATATTAATTGGATATTAATTGTTGTAAATGTTGTACCTTGATGAATGTATCTTTTCTTTTATGTACACTGAGAGCATATGCACCAAGACAAATTCCTTGAGTGTCCAATCACACTTGGCCAATAAAATTCTATTCTATTCTATTCTATAATGAAGAGGAACAATAGGACAGGAACGGTAGGCACTTTTGTGCTCTTATGCACGCCCCTTACAGACCTCTTAGGAATGGCGTGAGGTCGACAGTAGACAGTTTTTGGTTAAAGATTTTGGGATTTTGAGAAGAGACCACAGAGTCAGGTAATGTGTTCCAAGCATTAATAACTCTGTTACAGAAGTCATATCTGCCCTAACCGAAAGCCCTATCAATTGTGGAGCCGACCGGCGACAGGGAGCCACAGCAGAGGGATGAAAGAGCCACATGCGGCTCCAGAGCCGCGGGTTGCTGACCCCTGATATAGGATTCCTGCTTGAGCAGGGGGTTGAACTAGAAGACTTCCAAGGTCCCTTCCAACTCTGTTATTCTGCTATTCTGTTGTTCTCTGACCTGTTGAGGCATCCTTCTGCTTTTTTAAACACTTAGACAATATAGGGTTTAGGTTCCACAAAGAGGTGGAGAAGCCTGGGGCTAGGAGTTAAGCGACCTTAAGCAAAATGGAAGTGTCACTAAGGCTTTTGTGTGGAAGAATCTGTTGTGATCCGTCAGCAGCCTAAGGAGCTGTCGGCGGAATCGGACTGTGATGAGCCTGTTCCTAATGCCCGCAGGAGAAGAGCTGCCAGAAGGCAGGAGTGGCTCAAGCAGAGAGGACAGCTCAGGAGTAGGGCCGAGAGATGATTGGCCCCTCCCATAAGGCTTAAAAGGAGACCAGCACCGGTGTCTCAGTTTGCCAGAAAGCAACATTGCAGCTGTGCTCTTTGCTCTGTTCTCTGCTCTGGACATTTATCAGAAAGGACCTTGGCAGTTATCCAAACTGAACTCAGGTTTGTGATAACTGGAGAATGTTTGTTTGTTGGTGAAGCCTTTGTTTTGTTTCGAGTTACCCAGCACTGGGAATAAATTAATTCCCAGCTGTTTGAATAATGTGTATTTTTACTAAGGACTGCGTTTGTTGCTACCTGCTTGAGTCGGGGTCACAACAGAATCCTAAGTCTGAAAGCCGAGTTTGCTCGTTTAAAAAACAAGTTCCGCTTTGAGATTCAATTGCTGAAAAGATAGAATGCTCATTCTATTCCTCCCACAGGATATTAAGCGTTAGATATTGAACTTTCCCTGCTTGGCTGGATCTGAGGCAGCCTGGCTGGAAGGAAGTTTGAGCAGGAAGCCGGAGAACCAATTCAAGTCACAACAAGACAGAAATGTCCCAAGGCAGATGGCTGCAGCCTACAGACTGTTTAACGAGCTTCCGTCAAGGATGAATGGGATAAAAGCAAGCTTTTCTGCATTTCAATGCTAAAACTTTGCTCTGGGGCTCTGTCTGTAGTTACCTTGCCTATAGTGATCTTGCTAGAAATGTGTAATGTCAATCTCTCCTCCCCCTAACATCTTTCTGGAGAGGAAGAGTGGAGTGGAGTGGAGTGGAGTGGAGTGGAGTGGAGTGGAGTGGAGTGAAGTGGAGTGGAGTGGAGTGGAGTGGAGTGGAGTAGAGTAGAGTAGAGTAGAGTAGAGTAGAGTAGAGTAGAGTAGAGTAGAGTAGAGTAGAGTAGAGTAGAGTAGAGTAGAGTAGAGTAGAATAAAATTCTTTATTGGCCAAGTATGATTGGACACAAAAAGAATTTGTCTTCCTTCCTTTCCTCTCTAAGAGAAAAGGGAAGGGAAGGGAAGGGAAGGGAAGAAGGGGAGAGGAGAGGAGAGGAGAGGAGAGGAGAGGAGAGGAGAGGAGAAGAGAAGAGAAGAGAAGAGAAGAGAAGAGAAGAGAAGAGAAAGGAAGAGGGAAGAGAAGAGAAGAGAAAGGAAGAGAAGAGAAAGGAGGAGAGGAGAGGAGAGGAGAGGAAAGGAGAGGAGAGGAGAGGAGAGGAGAGGAGAGGAGAGGAGAGGAGAGGAGAGGAGAGGAGAGAATCTAGCTGATCTTTGGAAGGAGGTGGCAAACCAAGCAGGCACATTAAATGCCAGCAGAGTGTCTTGGTTGTTCTGCTTCTTGTCGGATGGCTGGCACAACCTCAGTCCACAAATGCATACCTTCATACTTTCCTTCATATTTTAAGCTCAGCTCCTTCATTATGTAACCTTCAAAGCTACTTTGGCAATGGAATTCCATTCCTTAACAGACCATTCCAGGGAAGACACCTTGCCAAAATTCAAATGCAACCTGCCTGGTGCGTGTATTTTTCCTCTAGCACAACTTCCCCATAAAAAAAAGACGACAGCTTTTGCAGAATCAGTGTTCACGTCTACTGTAGATTAAGACAAATTGAGCTCAGAAACGTGCACAAAATTCTGGCAATTGTAGACATGCACCGTCGCTTGTGGGAAATATGTAGTCATAGAATGAAGAGGGTGTTGTACACATTTTGCATAGACCCCCAAACACAAACATCGCCACGGCAGATAAACTGTAACACCTAGCCAATCTGTATAGTTTCCAAGCGACGTGTGGTATTTTGCATATGCTGATAGTGGGTAAATAAATCACATTGCTTAAGGAAGATTCGGTCATTACGCAATGCCAGAACAGGAGATCATTTAAGTAACATCTGAAAATGTAAACCACGATGCATCTGGTGACCCCTTGAGGATTATAGGTAGTCCTTGACTTATGACTGTTTAAAGTTACGATAGACCCCAAAAATGGGACTTCCAAGCCGGATTCGAAGTTCTGATGTACACACACTGACACACACAAACACAACCACGTATACGACTGCAATTTTGGGCACTCAGCAGCTGGTTTGGATTTATGGCTGTTTGCAGTGCCCTACACATATGACATGAGGGACACAGTGGCTCAGGGGCTAGGACATTGAGCTTGTCGATCGAAACGTCAGCAGCTCAGCGGTTCGAATCCCTAGTGCTGCCACGTAACGGGGTGAGCTCCCGTTACTTGTCCCAGCTTCTGCCAACCTAGCAGTTTCGAAAGCATGTAAAAATGCAAGTAGAAAAAATAGGGACCACCTTTGGTGGGAAGGTAACAGTGTTCCGTGCGCCTTTGGCATTGAGTCATGCCGGCCACATGACCACGGAGACATCTTCGGACAGCACTGGCTCTTTGGCTATGAAACGGAGATGAGCACCGCCCCCTAGAGTCAGGAACGACTAGCACGTATGTGCAAGGGGAACCTTTATCTTTTACCTTACACATATGACGGTGATATATTTCTGGTTCTAGCAAAACCAGTCCCATAGAAAACAATGGGTTTGATGATTGATTGCTGGCTGAGGCATTCTGGGAGTTGAAGTCCATAAGTCTTAAAGTTGCCAAGTTTATACGCCCCTATTTTAGATCATTTATAATTAAACGTGTATATAAGAAAAACTCCAATCACACACCATCTTCGCTCAGATCGTATTCTTCCCTTTTCTTTTTTATTTCCAAGACACACAACAAATTGATTCTTCTACTTCTGTTTTAAGCCATAATCTTCTATATGTCAAGAGTTATTACCAGATGCACCATTAGGTATCAAACATACCGAAAGTAGTCAACCTTCACACAATGTTTTTCTTAAGTTTGAGAAGGATATTGATTAGGTTATCAATATCCTTGTACCACAAATGGCATTCCATGCTAAGGATAGCACTGTTCAGACAAGACACATGTTAGCCACTATGCCATTCCTTCAGCTAAACCCCAGTTTATTCCAGGAGTGGCTCATGCTGTAGTATGAAATCTAATATTTCTAAACTATAAACGATTTTGGAATCCAATGTGCTCTTGATCACATCTCACAGGAACATGTGAACTATACCGATACAGTTTTAGGAGTCTTGCATTCAAAACACAAAATTCACATAGACAGTTACATCAGGGGTGGGTTCCTCTTATCTTTACTACCGGTTCGCAACGGGAGTGCACGCGCACGCACTTCTGCGCCTGCGCAGATCACCCATGATGACATCGTGGCAGGTGGGCGGAGCCTCCCACCAGTTTTACTACCAGTTCTATAGAACCGGACAGAACCGGGAGCAACCCGCTACTGAGTTATACCCAGGTCACGCGGGATAATTCACCGAAGAAAGCAATTATGTTTGGAAGAGTTAGAGGTAAAAGGAAACCAGGCCACCAAAAAACACAGTTGTTGGACACCAGCAAAGCTGACCCCAGCCAGAGCACAGAACAAGTCAAAGAAGTAGTGCTCAAGATCAGAAGGTGTGGACAGACCTGGCCCACAGAATAACCAAGGGGTGGACATGACTCAATGGATAACATCACTGTCGTCATCATCATCATCTCCAGAACTGGATGGCAGCAAGCCCTTTTTGCATCCATTTAAAAATGACATGGCAATCAAACTTCTAATCTTCTCGAATCCGGCTCTTCTAAATATGAGCCAAGCACAGAAACACACCTCAACTGATGCCCCCGTTATGTGATAAATCCAATCCTGGCATTGATCTCTAGATCTGTTTTTGGATCGCTCAGTCTAGGAGACCTACCTTTAACCAAGACAATGGGATGCTCTTGCCAAAGATTCCCAACAGAGTCCCAAACGCGAAGGAAAAAAATATCCTTTACATCAGGGCTCTCCAACCTTGGCAACTTTAAGACTTGTGCACTTGTGGACTTGTGGAATGAACCCCCATTCTTGTATTCACACTGAGATTGCACAAAGATAACATATTGCTACCAACCTGCCTTCCATTGAGGACCTGTATTCTGCACGAGTCAAAAAGAGGGCTGTGAAAATATTTACAGACCTCTCGCATCCTGGACATAAACTGTTTCAATTCCTACCCTCAGAACGACGCTATAAGGCACTGCACACCAGAACAACTAGACAGAAGGACAGTTTCTTCCCGAACGCCATCACTCTGCTAAACAAATAATTTCCTCAACACTGTCAAACTATTTACTAAATCTGCACTATTAATTTTCTCGTCGTTCCATCACCCATCTCCTCCCACTTATGACTGCATGACTGAACCTTGTTGCTTGTATCCTTATGATTTATATTGATATTGATTGTTTCCTGATTGCTTATTTGTACCCTATGACCATCATTAAGAGTTGTACCTTATGATTCTTGACAAACATATCTTGTCTTTTATGTACACGGAAAGCATATGTACCAAGACTAATTCCTTGTTCTGTTCTGTTCTGTTCTGTTCTGTTCTGTTCTGTTCTATTCTATTCTATTCTATTCTATTCTATTCTATTCCATTCTATTCTATTCTATTCTATTCTATTCTATTCTATTTTATATCCCTTCCTGCCCTTCCTGCCCTTTTTTCAAGGGTTAGAGGTGCTATGAAATGAGATGTTGGCTCCTAAGCGACAGCATGTGTCTTCCATCAAAATGGTTTCAGCCCACGACTTGCTGAACACATGCTCGTCTGTGGCTACATCTGGACTCAGGTAGACAGTTCACATGCTTATCCCACGGAAATATGGTTTCCATTGGCTTTGTAGGCAATCATGGTGTTATGAGTCATTACTTTCCACTCACTGAGCGAGGGTTTAGGGCAGCTCCAATAAATACTGAAAACAGAGAATGTATGTCTCAACTTTTCCTTGCAGCCTCACCATGTCCTGTCTTCTTGAATTATCCTTCCACATCCAAGATAAAACAATAATAATATCTGACAAGCTGTGTTTTTTTTTGCAGGAGCTAAAGCTGAATGGCTACAACTCCATAAGTTCTGAGACCATAAAAGGAATTCTTATTTTACCAGAAGTAGTCCAACTTTGTTCTGACGCTACCAGAAAAAAAGTCCTTCATTCCAAATGTAACATTTTATCCTCTTTGGAGCAATTAAAAAGAGTCAGTTTTGATGTCAAAACTCTTCTGGCAAGGCTGGAACAACAAACAATGATCTTCCAACAAGATCAGGATTGCCTGAGGATCAAAACATTCCACCCTCAAGATACTGTGTTTTTTGGATTAGAAGATGCACTTTTTGCCCTCCTAAAAGAGGCTGAAAATTTGGGTGTGTCTAATACTCCGAATGTAACCCCGCCCACCCGCCAGACCCCACCCTTCAGCCTCCGTGCATCCTCTTCCTGGCTGCAGAGATTCCTGCCACCAACAATGGCTTGTGTTTTTGAGCTCCTTTCAGCCTCCAAATGTTCTATTTGAGAGACCTTCAGGCCGTGGGGCTCACCAAAGCACATCACCGCCGACAGGTGGTAGCCAAAATGGCTACCCGGAACAGCTGCTGCCTTCTCTTACCCCTCCCGCACTTTGCCTGCTTTAGTCACTGGAGCTCCCTCCAACGATCAGCTGTGCTTTTGAAGATGTTTTTCAGCCCCAATGTGAGCGAAGTGATCTTCCGTGCTTTGCCTGCTTTTCTAATTGCTGCTCCCTCCGACGATCAGCTGTGTTTTAGAAGCTGCACTTTAGCCCCAACCAGCCACAACCTCAAAACCAGCGAGTGAACTAATGTGCTGAAGCTGACCAGGCTAAGGACTAGCCAGATGAATACCTGATAGGCAGAATTTTTTTTTCCTATTTTCCTCCCCAAAAACTAAAGTGCAGGTCTTACATTCCAAAAAATATGGTAAGTTGGAGATCTCTTTTTAATGGATCTCTCATTCTGCTGCTTCCTAAGCAGCTCATGTTATTTTTCCCCTGTAATATCAGCACATATATTAGAAGCAAAGACAGTGAGAGAAGTCCTCAGTATTTAAGTGCTGTACAAGAATCACAACATGCCACCATGTAGCTTGAGACCTAGTCTAAAGGATGAATGGGTCACCACCAACATTATACTTTTTATAACAGTGAAATACCAAAGAGAGAAGCAACCTGGAATTAAGGAGAAACGTTTTAATAGTGAGGACAATTAACCAGTGGAACAGCTTGCCTTTAGAAACTGTGGACGCTCCATCACTGGAGGTTTTTAAGAAGAGACTGGATAGCCACTCATCTGAAATAGTATAGGTTCTCCTGCTTGAGCAGAAGGTTGACTAGAAGACCTCCAAGGTCCCTTTCAGCTTCTATTCTATTCTATTCTATTCTATTCTATTCTATTCTATTCTATTCTATTCTATTCTATTCTATTCTATTCTATTTCCTTATGTTCTTGTAACCATAACTTTGCTGTTTTTACCTTACAATTTATATTGTTTTATTTAGTGTCCTAGTATGATTTATGTGGATTGCTTATTTAGTTTCCTATGGCTAGCACTGAGTGTCGTACCTTATAATTTATGATGAATGTCTTTTACGATGATTAGGATCATGATTTATCACTTGTTGCCTGTATGTACACTGCGAGCTTATGCACCGGAGACAAAATCTTTGTGTGTCCAATCACACTCAGCCAATAAAGAATTCTGTTCTATTCTATTCATGATTCTTGATGAACCTATCTTTTCTTTTATGTACACTGCGAGCTTATGCACCGGAGACAAAATCCTTGTGTGTCCAATCACACTCAGCCAATAAAGAATTCTGTTCTATTCTATTCATGATTCTTGATGAACGTATCTTTTCTTTTATGTACACTAAGAGCATATGCACCGAAGACAAAATCCTTGTGTGTCCAACCACACTTGGCCAATAAAGGGCCGGTTTAGCTCTGCCTGGTAAGGGCTGTTATTAAGAACACAAAGCCTGCAATTACTGCAGGTTCGAGCCCGGCCCAAGGTTGACTCAGCCTTCCATCCTTTATAAGGTAGGTAAAATGAGGACCCAGATTGTTGGGGGGGCAATAAGTTGACTTTGTAAATATATACAAATAGAATGAGACTATTGCCCTATACATTGTAAGCCGCCCTGAGTCTTCGGAGAAGGGCGGGGTATAAATGTAAACAAAAAAAAAAAAAAAAGAATTCTAATTCTAATATTAGTCAAGCTCTCCTAATACTCTGCACCACAGTTGCAAAGATCTACAAATTAAACATTTTTAAAGCTTTCTAAGGCAATTACGCTAATTCTTCAGTCTTTGGATATAAAATATTTATTTACCGCGACCCTGAGGTCAATCTAGACAAAACTTTTGAAGTGCTAGTTGTGTCAGAACAGTCTATCTCTATGACAATTTGGTCATCTAGCATCTAAAGTGCTTGCAAGTACTCTGTAAATATTTACTTATTTAAAATGTTTAAACCAGGGGTGAAATCCAGCAGGTTCTGACAGATTCTGGAGAACTGGTAGCGGAAATTTTGAGTAGTTCAAAGAACCAGCAAATACCACCTCTGGCTGGCCCCAGAGTAGGGTGGGAATGGAGATTTTGCAGTATCCTTCCCCCAGGAGTGGGGTGAGAATGGAGATTTTGCAGCTTCCTTCCTGTGGGGTGGGAATGGAGATTTTGCAGCTTCCTTCCCCCTGGAGTGGGGTGGGAATGGAGATTTTGCAGTATCCTTCCCGTGAGGTGGGAATGGAGATTTTGCAATATCCTTCCCCTGCCACGCCCACCAAGCCACGCCCACCAAGCCACACCACGCCCACCGAACCGGTAGTAAAAAAAAATTGGATTTCACCACTGGTTTAAACAAATGTCGATGAAGCTTCTTGGATGAGAAGTGAAACATCTTCTCTTCTTCAAGATAACAGGAAAAAAAAAACACAGTCCTGTTGCCTTTGGAGACTTCTCCATTATCAGTGAAATGATAATTCCCAGAAATGATAACTCCCAGCAGCCGAAGAAGGCATCAGAAAAGTTTTTTAAAAAGTTAAAAAAAACCCGACTTCAACCAAATACCCATGGAAGATCTTGCTTCTCAAAAGATAATAGTTGAGCTGCCGTTACAAGTAGTCCTTGACTTATACCAGTTCATTTAGTGACCGTTCAGAATTAGAACAGCACCGAAAAAAGTGATTTATGACCGTTTTTCCACACTTACGACCAATGCAGCATCCTCATGGTCACACAATCAAAATTCAGACCCTTGGCAATCGACAAGGGTATTTATGACGGTTGCAGAATGCTGAGGTCACACGATCCCCTTTTGCGACCTACCGACAAGCAAAGTTCACGGGGAAAATCCAGATTCACTTAACAACCTTATCAGTCGCTTTACAGCTGCGGTGATTCCCTTAACGACTGTGGCAAGAAGGGTCGTCAAATGGGACAAAACTCACTGAACAAGGGTCTCGCTTAGCGAGAAAGAAATCTGGGACTCCGTTGTGGTCGTAAGTCGAGAGCTCCCTGTATCCTTGGAACTCCATGCCCTTCGTCTGTGTGCAACAGCAGCTGCCAAAAAAAACCAGCACAGTTCTGGGCTGCATAAACAGAGGGATAGAATCAAGATCACGTGAAGTGTTAATACCACTTTATAAGGCCTTGGTAAGGCCACACTTGGAATATTGCATCCAGTTTTGGTCGCCACGATGTAAAAAGGATGTTGAGACTCTAGAAAGAGTGCAGAGAAGAGCAACAAAGATGATTAGGGGACTGGAGGCTAAAACATATGAAGAACGGTTGCAGGAACTGGGTATGTCTAGTTTAATAAAAAGAAGGACCAGGGGAGACATGATAGCAGTGTTCCAATATCTCAGGGGCTGCCACAAAGAAGAGGGAGTCGGGCTGTTCTCCAAAGCACCTGAGGATAGAACAAGAAGCAATGGGTGGAAACTAATCAAGGAAAGAAGCAACTTAGAACTAAGGAGAAATTTCCTGACAGTTTGAACAATTAATGAGTGGAACAACTTGCCTCCAGAAGTTATGAATGCTCCAACACTGGAAGTTTTTAAGAAAATGTTGGATAGCCATTTGTCTGAAATGGTGTTGGGTTTCCTGCCTGGGCAGGGGGTTGGACTAGAAGACCTCCAAGGTCCCTTACAACTCTGTTATTATGTTATGTCTCAGTACTATAAAGCTCGCCGAAGAATAGTTGGTGAGGCTCACGCTTGGAAAGGAATTGCTTTTGGTTTTCAGCAACTGCAGAGACGCTGACGCGTATGGTTTCTGCAAAACGTCAGGCACAGGCTACGAGGCAATACCCACCAAGATATTGCTAGTAGAACTACATGCACCCGCCCACCTCCCTGCCCCCCTTCACAGCTCCAGCTGCACGGGGGGGGGGAATAACAACAACTGAACATTCAAATGTATTACATCCATTTTTCATCTGCAGAGCAATTAGTGACCGTTATGGTTTCCATGTTTAGTGAGACAAAACTCTTTACATACCATAATGTACTGAAAAGGAAGACAACCGTGACCATAAATACGCGGGTTTCGTTCCCAAAAAACAGAACGAAGGGAAAAAAAAAAAAAAAACACTTTCTTCTCTATTGTGCTCTCAGCCAATCTAAGACAACCACACCATGTTAAAGGTAAATTATCTGAAGGGGGGAAGCGGGCAGGGAATTAAGTCTTCTTCACTGGTAAATGCAGCAAAACAATGCATTGTAAAATGAAAAACATCTGTCGGGTTACTTACCCACCGTGTCACATGGCTCATCCTTATGGACACAAAAATCTGTCCTGAAAATAATAAATCATAATTAGGAACATTCCTTAAAATGATGAGCTATGGGGTTGTATAAATGGACACACGTTGTCAGAGTGTCTTATCACCTACTGCTAAGCTGCTAAGGTGGCTCAGTGGCTAAGACACCTGAGCTTGTCGATCAGAAAGGTCGGCAGTTCGGCGGTTCGAATCCCTAGTACAGGTCTTCTGCATGAGTAGGGGGTTGGACTAGATGACCTCCAAGGTCCCTTCCAACTTTGTTACTGTTACTTACTGCTTTTAAATGTAAGATATTGTACTAGGGGCAGGTAAATTCATATTCATTCATTTACTCATGCATATTCTTTTCATATTTTGTTTTACAGGTAGCCCTTGACTTAAAACTACCCTGGGAACATTCATCACTAAGCAAGATAGTCATAAGTGAGTTGTGCCTGATTTTATGTAGAAGGAGTGGCTGCAGGGGTGAAATCCAGCAGGTTCTGACAGGTTCTGGAGAATCGGTAGCGGAAATTTTGAGCAGTTCAGAGAACCGGCATATACCACCTTTCGTTGGCCCCAGAGTGGGGAGGGAATGGAGATTTTGCAGTATCCTTCCCCCAGGAGTGGGGAGGGAATGGGGATTTTGCAGTATCCTTCCTCCAGGAGTGGGGAGGGAATGGAGATTTTGCAGTATCCTTCCCCTGGAGTTGGGAGGGAATGGGGATTTTGCAGTATGCTTCCCCTGGAGTGGGATGGGAATGGAGATTTTGCAGTATCCTTCCCCCAGGAGTGGGGAGGGAATAGGGATTTTGCAGTATCCTTCCCCCTGGAGTGGGGAGGGAATGGAGATTTTGCAGTATCCTTCCCCTGGACTGGGGTTGGAATGGAGATTTTGCAGTATCCTTCCCCCAGGAGTGGGGAGGGAATGGGGATTTTGCAGTATCCTTCCCCCAGGAGTGGGGAGAGAATGGAGATTTTGCAGTATCCTTCCCCTGGACTGGGGTTGGAATGGAGATTTTGCAGTATCCTTCCCCCAGGAGTGGGGAGGGAATGGGGATTTTGCAGTATCCTTCCCCCAGGAGTGGGGAGGGAATAGGGATTTTGCAGTATCCTTCCCCCTGGAGTGGGGAGGGAATGGAGATTTTGCAGTATCCTTCCCCTGGACTGGGGTCGGAATGGAGATTTTGCAGTATCCTTTCCCTGGAGTGGGGTGGGAATGGAGATTTTGCAGTATCCTTCCCCCTGGACTGGGGTCGGAATGGAGATTTTGCAGTATCCTTTCCCTGGGGTGGGGAGGGAACGGAGATTTTGCAGCATCCTTCCCCTGCCACACCCACCAAGCCATGCCCACAAAACCGTGCAAATAGTGCAAAAAATCTGGATTTTACCACTAAATGGCAAACCCTGGGGGGGGCGACGTGATGTTCAAAATCATTCCAACTCCCACGCAGTGATGTTGACCCTCATCTAACTCTAGCCAGGTGCTGACCATTAGTTGAAAAGATTCCTGTTCATAGGCTTTTAGCAATAAAATCAGCTTAACTAAGCCTTCAAGGTCTTTCCATCTGGCATTGTACGACATTTTGTTTTTATTTATTTTTTGCTGTGGTTGTTAAGTGAACCACCCTGGCCGCTTCATTCTTTTTTTTTCTTCCCAAACATCACAAGGTTTCTCTCTCAAGTCAGCCATCGTGAACGATTTACTGCAAGTAGGACGAAACTCTTAACCTTCCACCATCTAAAACAGAGAAATTCTGAGCTGCTTTGACTTTGCACCTAAAAGCTTGGAGTGCAAAGTTGGCCGCAGGGCAGCCAGCGGCCTCCTCCTCCTCTTGACCCAGCTGGCAGTATCTTCCTTGCAGGAATTGCCAGACTCAGCTTCACAAAGTTTATTCAAGGACTAGATTGTATTATTATATAAACGGGTAAACTGAACAGATGCTTTTGAGTAAAAAAAAAAAAAAAGGACGGGAGGGCTGCAGCTGAAAAAGCTTCTTTCTTGAAGGGGATTTCTAGCTTAAGAGAATGAAAACACAAGCATATATTTATCTGTCTCTTGCAGGACCAGGAATGAAAAAGGCCTGGTAGTTCCAGGTAATTCCCTGGATTCAAATTCCTTTCTCTAATGCCCAGGCTCCCGACAGTAAAATGGGGCAAAAGCTATAGCTATTTATGCCTGGACGAGCCACGAACCATCTCTCAATGCCAAGGACCCATCTGGGAACTATTAAAATAGCAGTCGAAGAGGAAGGTTAAGAGGAAAATGCTGGCAACTGATAACCAAGCGTTGTTTAACTTAAGGTGCAGAAGCTGAGGTTGTCCCCTTTCGGGTCTCACCTCAATTATGATGATGGTGATAATAATAATAATAATAATAATAATAATAATAATAATAATAATAATAATAATAATAATAATGATGATGATGATGATGATGATGATGATGATGATGATGATGATGTGTGGATAGTCGACATTGCTATACCTGGTGATAGCCGAATCGATGAGAAACAACTTGAAAAACTCACCAGATATCAAGATTTGAGAATCGAATTGCAGAGACTCTGGCATAAACCAGTGCAGGTGGTTCCAGTGGTACTCGGCACATTGGGAGTTGTGCCTAAAGATCTAGGCAAGCCCTTAAAAGCAATTGGTGCTGACAAGATCACCATTGGTCAGCTGCAGAAGGCCACCTTACTGGGATCTGCTCACATAATTCGCCGATACATCACGCAGTCCTAAACGCTTGGGAAGTGTTCGACTAGTGATCTGTGATACGAAATCCAGCATAGTTATCTCGTTTGCTGTGTATACTGTCATTTTGTGTAAATAATAATAATAATTATTATTATTATTCCAGAAACAACAAAGGTATAATTTTTATTGATAGCTTTTGGAAGGTCCTTACCTTACATTACGATCTTACAACTGATTATAATGTAGATTGTGTCAATTGTTGCTTTGCTCTACATACCTTGCTTAGTAATAGTAATAGGTACCTAATATATAAACTCTTACAACTATGAAGACCCCTGGTGGCGCAGTGGTTAGAATGCAGAATTGCAGGCAAACTCTGCCCACAATCTGGAGTTCGATCCTGATGGGGTTCAAGGTTGACTCAGCCTTCCATCCTTCCGAGGTCAGTAAAATGAGGAGCCAGATTGTTGGGGGGCAATAGGCTGACATTGTAAACCACACAAAGGGTGCCGTAAAGCACTCTTAGAGGTGGTATGTAAGTCTAAGTGCAATTGCTGTCAATCAAAGTACGATATGAAGGTTTCGTCAAGGTTATGAGAGAACATCACATCAAGCCTCACATCAAAAGCCTTAAAGGACACAGCTCCCAAACTCAGCGACACCATGTCATTCTACAGTTCAAAGACTTGTGGGTCTTGGGGAGAAGTTTCCTAACAGTGAGAACAATCAACTGGTGGAACGGCTTGCTTTCAAAAGCCGGTGGATGCGCCATCACTGCAGGTTTTAAAGAAGAGACTGGACGCATGGTATAGGGCAGTGGTGGGATTCAGCCAGTTCGTACCCCTTCGGGACAACCGGTTGTTAACTTTCTGAGCAGTTTGGCAAACTGGTTGTTGGAGAAAATCATTAAGGCAGAGAACCAGTGGTTAAAAATTACTTGAATCCCACTACTGGTATAGGGTCTCCTGCTCAAGCAGGAGATTGGACTAGAAGATCTCCAAGGTCCAGAGGTGGGCTTCAAAAATTTTAGCAAGGGGTTCTCTGCCCTGTTGCTGGGTGCATGTGGCTATGGTGGGCGTGGCCTAGTCGGCCTCCTGCACTATGAGGCCTTCCTGGGGAGGCCTTCCTCGAGCCTCTGGGAGGGCAAAAACGGCCTCCCCAGGCTCTGGAGGCCCTCTGGAGGCCGGAAACGGGCCTGTTTCTGACATTCCCAAACTTCTGGTAGGCCTGTTTTTCGCCGTCCCCGAGTCTCCGTGCATGCCCTGCACTTACTTGCATCCAAAACGGGCCACATGGGGAGTCCTAGGAGGGGAGGGGAGGGGTGGGCTGGGCCAGCCAGGAATGGGATTTGGGGGTTCTCCGAACTGCATAGAATCTTAGCTAGAGGTTCTCCCGAACCCCTGTGAACCCCCAACAGCCCACCCCTGCAAGGTCCTTTCCAACTGTGTTATTCTATAATGCTCTATTCTGCTAAGCCACTGCATAGCTGTAGGATTTTGGCTTCGTCTGTTGTATGAGCCAAGTAATATTTGCTATTCTAGACTTAAGGAAGCCCTTTATGAGTTGAGACCAACGGGCAAGAAAGAAAGTTTCCCAAGGTGAACAGAACTTGGCTTCCTTTTCGCTGAAAAAAATGCTCCACGCAGGAAAAAAAAAGTGTTTTCAGAGGTCAATCGTAAAATGTCTGGTTCTGGTTACAAACAGGCAGAGAGGAAAAAAATCTAAATGTTGAAGATCCAGCTCTCGTTGTTTTTTCCCCCCCTTGGCTTAGCCATTCCATTCTGGAAACAGCCCTGCTTTTGCATCCTTTGCCACTGGTCCACATCTGTATCATTTGGGGTTCATCCAGACACACACACACACACACTGAAAGACAGCACTTAAGCTAAAAAGCAAAAATGCCGAATTTCTGTGCCTTAGGAACCAAAACAGCTGAGCCAGGAGATTGTTCAACTGACAATTGTTCCCGGTAAAGAAGTCGTAACAGGATGGGGGGAAATGAGGATATACAGGAAGGGAAGGGTTGTGAGAATCCAGGGCCAGCTTATTTTGCACAGTGGATGTAGTTTTACTGAAGCCCAGCGGCCTCGGTACGCTGCCTAATTCTCTCACAATACAAACTGATCTTTTCATTTATCCAGCACAGTTCTTTCCATGGCTGTTATTACAAGCATCTGCCTCTCTAAATCCACCCTATTTGAACAGCATTCCATCACTTTTCCCTGCTTGAGGCTTTTACCTGACTCAGGGACAACTCACCCCCCTGGTCAGCACTTCTTTACCTTCCTACCATCGGGAAAGAGATATAGAAGCATAGCTAGCCGCACAAACAGGCTGAAGAACAGTTTTTATCCGTGGGCTGTCAGACTCCGGAATGTGAACATCGTAACTACATAGTACGATGGACTTGCAGGGCCGGCACAACATGTAACATGTTCACACTGGTGCAATAGGACTGGGTGTTTTGTTAATATGATTCATTGGGTCAGGGATTTTCTGTCTTCACTGTGAATTGTATTGTGTTGGGGGGGATGCAGTGAGGGAGCTCCAACAATCTCATTGTACATATGTTGTGCAGTGACAATAAAGTTTGTTGTTGTTGTTGTTGTTGTTGTTGTTGCTGTTGTTGTTGTTGTTAACCTTATTCATTAAATATGAAACTCAGTCAACTGAACATTCAAAAATGCATCACAAATACCATTGACTGGTGCTAATGGTTGATACCATTAATGATACTACTGATACTAGGTATCAACAAAGTACGTTCTTAAGATGTACGATGTTCCAAGTAACGCAGTTTTTTGCAGTTCATCATTATATTATTATTATTATTATTATTATTATTATTATTATTATTATTATTATTATTATTATTATTATTATTATTATTATTATTATTATTTTATTTACACAAAATGACAGTATACACAGCAAACGAGATAACTATGCTGGATTTCGTATCACAGATCACTAGTCGAATATTATTATTATTATTATTATTTACTTTATTGTTGTTGTTATTGTGGTTGTTATTATTATTATAACTTTATTCATTAAATATGAAACTCAGTCAACTGAACATTCAAAAATGCATCGCAAATACCATTGACTGGTGCTAATGGTTGATACGGGTTGCTGCCAGCATCCTAGGTATCAACCAAGTACCTTCTTAAGATGTATGATGTTCCAAGTAGCGCAGTTTTTTGTAGTTCTGCTTATATTATTGCAGTAAGCTGCAATTTGTTGGTGTATCTTATAAAATTCTTGGATATGGTACCAAGTGCCCCGATGACAATGGGTACCACTTTGACGTGTTTCATCCATAGTCGTGTAGTTTCGATGGCCAGGTCACGATATTTCATGATTTTTTCCAGTTCTTTTTCTTCGACTCTGGCATCTCCTGGTACTGCGATGTTGTTGTTGTTGTTGTTGTTGTTGTTGTTGTTGTTGTTCTTCTTCTTCTTCTTCTTCTTCTTCTTCTTCTTCTTCTTCTTCTTCTTCTTCTTCTTCTTCTTCTTCTTCTTCTTCTTCTTCTTCTTCTTCTTCTTCTTCTCCTTCTCCTTCTCCTTCTCCTTCTCCTTCTCCTTCTTCTTCTTCTTGTTATTATTATTATTAAGCAGCTCCAACACATGTGGAATTTCGTTAGATGCATCAGTCCAGGGTGGGGAGACAGTAACAAGTATAATTTCAGGTCTTTGCAACACTCCTCTTCCACCCTGAGGTTGTGCGTAGGGGGTGGGGTGAGATTCAGAAAATCCGATCCCATTTTTGCTCCAACATTTCTAATAAAGGTAAGTCCTCGACTTACAACTGCAACTGACCCCCACCTCCAAATTTCTGTTCCTTAACATTTGTTAAGTGAAACGACCTTTCTTGTCAAATTGTTAAGTGAATCACTGCAGTTGTTAAGTTAGTCACATACAAGGTTGTTCAGTGAATCTGGCTTCCCCCACTGAGTTTGCTCATCAGAAGGTTGGAAAAGTTAAAGTTAATCACGTGATCCCAGGACACTACAACCGTCATAAGTACATGCCAGTTGCCAAGCCTCTGAATTTTGGTCATGTGACCACATGGTTGTATGTGAGAAAGAGGGTCATAAGCCACTTTTTTCTCAGTGCTGTTGTAACTTCGAATGGTCACTAAATGGATTGTTGTAAGTCAAGGACTACCTGCACAACAGGTTAGCTCTTTAATAAGTTGCTGAATATCTATCAAATTGCTCTCCTCTGTTATAAGTGCGCTAAGGACTCCTATTTTTAAATGCTCCCCCAATATAGAGAAATCAACTCCACGTGCTACTGTTCTATACACCTCGGCATTCGGAGTTAAACTTTTTTTTTATTTTTTTATTTATTTATTTATTAATCACATTTATATACCGCCCTATCTCCCAAGGGATTCATTTAATTAAAAAACTTATTCTACAAGGCCGAATTATTAAAAAACAATATAAATAATAAAACCCATTTAAAACCAATATAAATTTAAAATCTAATCCAGTCCTGCGCAGATGAATAAATGTGTTTTAAGCTCGCGACGGAAGGTTCGGAGTTCCGGAAGTTGACGAAGTCCTGGGGGGAGTTCATTCCAGAGGGTGGGAGCCCCCACAGAAAAGGCCCTTCCCGTGGGCGTTGCCAGCCGGCACTGCCTGGCTGACGGCACCCTGAGGAGTCCCTCCCTGTGAGAGCATACGGGTCGGTGGGAGGCAATCGGTGGCAGTAGACGGTCCCGTAAATATCCCGGCCCAATGCCATGGAGCGCTTTAAAGATGGTTACCAAAACCTTGAAGCGCACCCGGAAGGCCACAGGTAGCCAGTGCAGTCTGCGCAGGAGAGGTGTCACATCCCTCTATCACCCGCGCAGCCGCATTCTGAACTAACTGAAGCCTCCGGATGCCCTTCAAGGCATTGTTGAGTTTAACAGGATCTGAATCCTACTATTGATAGTATCCTTATCACAGAACCTAAACCAACTCCACCGATTAAGGGGACACACGTTTTTCTTTAAGGTGAAGTAAGACTTTTTCCATCTCCATGGCATATACTTTCTGCTCCTGATTGGGTGATGCCTTTTAATTTGGGTTTTCGTGGGAATCTCACCTAGCACGCTGTGCTTTAATCTACTTTAAGTGAAACACCAGGTGGCTCAGCGGCTAAGATGCTGAGCTTGTCGATCAGAAAGGTTGGCAGTTCGGCGGTTCGAATCCCTAGTACAGGTCTCGGAGCAAGGGGTTGGACTAGATGACCTCCAAGGTCCCTTCCAACTCTGTTACTGTTACATTCCAGGATCCAATCTAAGTCGGTTCACCGGGATCAAAAGTTTACTCTTCCAAGCTTTTGGGCTCATGCAGGAACCCATTCTCAGGGAACTTGAATATTCTGGAGAGAGGGAGAGAGAGCAGTTCCATGAAGATAGGCCCCAGTATGAGCCCAAAAATTTGAAAGAGAAAACCTTTGGTCCTGGTGACCAGATTTGATCCAGCAACTTTGTCCTGGGACACACGTATATTTTACCTTCCTTCGTGAAACATTCTAATCCTCACCGACTGCCCTCAGATCTAGACCTAACTCTCCTAGTAACAGACAGGAGCACAGTAGAAAGCCAATTGTTCACTCAATCCGAATTCACTCCATACCTTGTAACAAAGACAGCAGCATCTACTGGAAGAGTGTCATCTCGTGTTCCGGGAACCTGATTGTTCCCAAGGTACTTTGCACCCCCAAACTCTTCATTTTGCCATTGGCAAAAGCTTTCCAGGGACCTCTCTCCATGGTGACCTATGGACAACCTGGCCTTCAAAAAGGAAGATGAAGAAAAAAAAAAGGAGGAGAAAGAAGAAAGACAAAGGTGAGAGCCACGCATGTGATAAAGGGATACTGAAGCTCACTTTGACGGACTGCGGACACGTGTTTTATAAATCAAGTCATCAAACTTTTGTCGGTTAAATTAAAAAAAAGTAGCTCAGCCAAGCTCATCACAGTACCTAAAGGAGCACTCTGCAGTGGAAAATAAGTGCAATTGCATTCATTCATTCATTCATTCATCCATCCATCCATCCATCCATGCATTCATCCATGCATGCATTCATCCATCCATCCATCCATCCATCCATCTATCCATCCATGCATTCCACCCATCTCACTTTGCAAAGCAATTTTTTTGCAGTAAATGGAATTAATCTTCACTTGTGCAGGGAACTAAAGGGGTAAATTTGCCCATCAGACTGCATTTTATCAACTCAAGAAATATAATCGCTTTCCCCCCTCAAATAATCAACACGGGGATTGAAAGCCAATAAACTCATACAATGTCAAGGAAGATCAATGGCTTACTAGGGTTAGGTTGTCTATTTTGGTTTGTTCACAGTTGCTACTTTTTATGATGAAAGATTCCTCCAAACCCTAACCAGTCTTTTTTTTTTTTTTTTTTTAAAAACCTAATTCATTTTTTTTACAAATCCGCCCTTCACTGATACTATCGGAAAAAAGTATTTCTCAAGGCAAACCTTGACAACTTTTCAGTAACTTCATAGAAGCAGTAAGACGAATTGACAAAAGATACGAAACTTCCAATCTTGGAACAGGTGATCAATCCCAACCCAACAGTGGACCAAACTCCAACAGATCCCTTCTAGGATTTTCTCTCCCGATAAACTGGTCCAAGACATTCTGTAGCCTGAATGTCTTGGTACTTCTCTTTATTTATTTATTTATTTATTTTTATTTTTATTTTATTTTATTTATTTATTTATTTTGTCAATCACATATAACAGGTAAAAGTATAAACATAATTTGGATACATGAAAAGAGTAAGTAAAAAAAGGGAATATTAGGACAGGGGACGGTAGGCACGCAGGTGCACTTATGCATGCCCCTTATAGACCTCTTAGAAATGGGGTGAGGTCAACAGTAGACAGTCTAAGGTTAAAGTTTTGGGGGGTTTGGGATGAAACCACAGAGTCGGGTAGAGCATTCCAGGCATTAACAACTCTGTTGCTGAAGTCGTATTTTCTGCAATCAAGTTTGGAATGGTTTACCTTGAGTTTGTTTCTATTATTTGCTCGTGTATTGTTGTGGTTGAAGCTGAAGTAGTCATTGACAGGTAGGACATTGTGGTAGATGTTTTTATGTACTATGCTTAGGTCAGACTGAAGTCTGCGTAGTTCTAAGTTGTCTAAGCCCAAAATTTGGAGTCTGGTGGCATACTGTAAGGTATTTTATTGTATTCCTTCACTTCACTGATACTTCTATTTATTCCTTCACCTTCTATGAGAACTTCTCTTTATTCCTTCACTTCACTGATCCATTTCTTTATTCCTTCACCTCCTATGAGAACAGCTGGCTTGGGAACTGCAGAAGTTGGTCAAACTCCTTTGCTCTAGATGTGTATTGAAAGAATCAGCTGGATGAACCTCTGCCTCTGAAGGTAGCTAGCTGTCTAACTATGCTTAATGATAAGACCTGCTCATGTCTTCTCCTCTTTGAAACATCCACTAGGATGACATCCTTGTACAGTAGTCCTCGAGTTATGACCGCAATGGAACCCAAAATTTCTGTTGCTAAGGGAAGCATTTGTTAAGGGAGTTTGTCCCATTTTTACGACTTTTCTTGCTAGAGTTGTTAAGTGAATCACAGCAGTGGTTAAGTTAGTAACATGGTTGTTAAGTGAACCTGGATTCCCCCCCCCCCCATTGACTTTGTTTGTCAGAAGGTTGCAAAAGGAGATCGTGTGACCCTGGGCCACTGCAACCGTCATAAATATGAACCACTTGCCAAGCATCTGAATTTTGATCACGCAACCATGGGGATGCTTGCAATGAGGTAAGTGTGAAAACTGGTCCTCCTAAGTCACTTTTTTCAGTGCCGTTGTAACCTTGAATGGTCACTAAATGAACTGTTGTAAGTTGAGGACTAGCTGTATACACAGCCTAAGTATCAACTGGGCTGCACTCTCTGCTTGTAATCACCTACATTAATAAACGTTTTATGGTTTTCAGAGTGTCTCAGTCCAATTTTGGGGGGAACAATGTTTAGAATAGAATAGAATAGAATAGAATAGAATAGAATAGAATAGAATAGAATAGAATAGAATAGAATAGAATAGAATAGAATAGAATAGAATAGAATAACAGAGTTGGAAGGGACCTTGGAGGTCTTCTAGTTCAACCCCCTGCCTAGGCAGGAAACCCTACACCACTTCAGACAAATGGTTATCCAACCTCTTCTTAAAAACTTCCAGTGTTGGAGCATTCACAACTTCTGGAGGCAAGTTGTTCCACTGATTAATTGTTCTGTCAGGAAATTTCTCCTTAGTTCTAAGTTGCTTCTCTCCTTGATTAGTTTCCACCCATTGCTTCTTGTCCTGCCCTCAGGTGCTTTGGAGAATAGCTTGACTCCCTCTTCTTTGTGGCAACCCCTGAGATATTGGAAGTCTGCTATCATGTCTCCCCTAGTCCTTCTTTTCATTAAACTAGCCATGCTCATCAGACTGGACATAGCCAATTTCAGCAACCGTTCTTCATATTTTTAGCCTCCAGTCCCGTAATCATCTTTGTTGCTCTTCTCTGCACTCTTTCTAGAGTCTCCACATCTTTTTTATATTGTGGCGACCAAAGCTGGATGCAGTATTCCAAGTGTGGCCTTACCCAGGCATATTAACACTTCATGTGATCTAGATTCTATCCCTCTTTTTATGCAGCCTAGAATTGTGTTGGCTTTTTTTGGCAGTTGCAGCACACTGCTGGCTCATATTTAAATGGTTGTCCAGTAGGAATAGATACCACTAAGGTGGTATTTAGAATACCACCCCACTACCCACAGTTTCAGTCAAAGCTGACTGACTGGTGGCTCAGCAGACTAAGTCTGTCTGTTATTAACACAGCTGCTTGCAATTACTGCAGGTTCAAGCCCCACCAGGCCCAAGGTTGACTCAGCCTTCCATCCTTTATTAAGGTAGGTAAAATGAGGACCCAGATTGTTGAGGGCAATAAGTTGACTTTGTATATAATATACAAATGGATGAAGACTATTGCTTAACACAGTGTAAGCCACCCTGAGTCTTCGGAGAAGGGCGGGATATAAATTCAAATTAAAAAAAAAAAAGTTGGGAAGGAACTTACAGGCCGTCTTCGAAGCAAGACAAGCTTTGTCACTCGAACGTAGACTTTCACCCCAAGACTCTGGTGTTGAAACATGTTATAAACCTGAATAAAAGAAATAAAAGGACCATAACATCATAGCACTGCAAGGCTAATAAATATATTAAATCATGACCGACTTGCTTTATTCTCTGCATATATATATATTTTAGAGGAATAGAGGAATTTTTGCAGGGTCACAAATTGCTCATCCAGTTATCTTGAACATCGGAAGAACCACATTTTTGAAACCAAGGACATGCAAAAGAACGACTGAAAGGCACGATTTGTGCTCTGCTGCTCATTCCTTTTTGAGCAATCAAGAAAAGGACCCAGCAACTTTGCCAAAATAATCATTCACTGCGCTCTGCAAGTCTACATCCCAACTAGGAATTAGCTGTACTCCCACACTCCAGTCAACTACTGAAAAATGTTGAATGGTAGAAGGAGCCTACAATTAGAGACCAATCCTCTAACCTCTCTGCAGGATGGGAAGCTCCATAGCCAAGCTCACTGAACCGTAATGTACAAAAGTCCTTAAATTACAATTGCTTTCAAATAGATGCATCAGACATACTTTTCTTTCTGGCTTTCAAATGAATGTGCATCTATTTCTCAAAAGACCACAAACTGACAAGGAATTTTAAATGTATATCCTCAGTTACTGCTGTAGCTGCTGTTAAACCTTATAATTAATGTAAGGGTCTTTTGAAGGAGCATGCCGTAACACGAAATTAGTGATCCCTTGAACATTATTTTAAACACACACACACACACACACACACACACAAGGGGGAAAAAAAGAGAAGCTTTCAACTAACACATGCTTTAAATAGGAAGAAACGTCTAGGAAGTAAATGTCATCTTCTTTCAAAACAGACTGATCGTCATTTTTGAAATTATTCCTCCAGGTATTGTTAAATATTTGGAGAGAGAAAGTTTGAACCTCTTCCATGAAAATCGAGCATATCCATGCAAACATTTTAAATCTGATCGGCAAGGGGAGAGGATTTTAAAACGGATATGACTGAAATAATATGTGGCTTTATTGTTTATTTGTATGTTTCCAAGGGCATCAACGGAGAGGACGTTTTAAAAATGAACATATGCGAAAAAGATAGAATCTTGTCTTAAGCAGTTCAGAGTTTAAAACAGACACCGAAGGGAAGCTAAATAAATGAGACTAGAACGATGACGGGATAAGGACACCAAGTAATTAAAAACATTGCATAATTAATCAGCTGGCAATTAACAGAATAAGAGGGTTGGAAGGGACCTTGGAAGTCTTCTAGCCCAATCCCCTGCTCAGGCAGGAAACCCTGCCTGAGTAGGGGCAGGAAAAACATTTTTCAAAACCTAATGGCACATGTGCCACAGGAGGCACACAGAGCCCTCTTTGCGGGCACGCGAGCCGTCACCCATCTGACCTCCACTGCGCATGCTCTAGCGCTTCCTGCCGGCCAGCTGATTTTCGGGTCTCTGCCCTGCAAGCAGGAGACAAGCGTGCATGGGGGGGGGCTTCCTTTCTCCTCACTTTCTGCTGCCCATGCTCTCCGAGATCTCCGGAGATTCCCCTCCCAGCGCTGTTTTGGAAGGTGAGGCTTTTTTCTCCCTCCCAGCTGTTTTGGGATATGAGGCTCCCCCCCAGCCCTTTTTTGGGAGGCGAGGTTTTTTTCCCCTTCCCAGCCATTTTGGGATGCGAGGCTCCTCCCCCAGCGCTGTTTTGGGAGGCGAGGTTTTTTTCCCCTTCCCAGCCATTTTGGGATGCGAGGCTCCTCCCCCAGCGCTGTTTTGGGAGGCGAGGTTTTTTTCCCCTTCCCAGCCATTTTGGGATGCATGCATGTGCAGGGGGTGGGGTGTGCTGGAGGGGCATTGCATTATGGGTGTGGGTATGCACACGTGCGCAACAGTGCGCACACTTTTGGTACCCAAGGAAAAAATGGTTAGACATCACTGCCCTATACTATTTCAGACAAATGGCTTTCCAATCTCTTCTTAAAAACCTCTAGTGTTGGAGCATTCACAACTTCTGGAGGTAAGTTGTTCCACTGATTAATTGTTCTAACTGTCAGGAAATTTCTCCTTAGTTCTAGGTTGCTTCTCTCCTTGATTGGTTTCCATCCATTGCTTCTTGTCCTGCGCTCAGGTGGGAGGGCAAGTTTTATCTTCTCAAGCCTACCAGTGCAGTCCAAGTGCCATCTTCTCTCTTCCTACGCTCTCAGCTTCAGGAAAGGCCATCACAAAGGCATATACATATAACCCTTTGAAGGGGCTGCATCTGCTGGAAATTTTCTATATGGCAGCCTAAGGAAGGATTTTTTTAAACCCAAGCATGTCAATGGTAGAATTCCCTCCCTGCTTAATTACAGTTTGTGTTAACTGTTTTATCTTTGTGCACTTATTCAGATCTTTCGTTAAACAGGTGGTACTGTGCCATTCTGGACCGGTCATTGTTTAAAAGTGTTATTTAATTTTTTTAAAAATGTTTTAAGATGTTTAAGCTTGTCGATCGAAAGATCGGCAGTTTAGCAGCTCAAATCCCTAGTGCTGCCGTGTAACGGGGTGAGCTCCCGATACTTGTCCCAGCTTCTGCCAACCTAGTAGTTCGAAAGTATGTAAAGATGCAAGTAGAAAAATAGGGACCATCTTTGGTGGGAAGGTAACAGCATTCTGTGCGCCTTTGGCGTTAAGTCATGCTGGCCATATGACCACGGAGATGTCTTCGGACAGCGCTGGCTCTTCAGCTTTCAAACGGAGATGAGCACTGCCCCCTAGAGTCGGGAACGACTAGCACATATGTTTTAATGTTTTAATTATTGTTTTCAAAATATGATTAAACTTTCCAGGAAACAGTACTCTGCTTGGTATTGTTTTTGCTAATAAAAAAACAAATAAACAGAACTCATATACTTAAGTAATATTCGATCCTGGAATTCTCATGGTTCCAAAATTCCCAATGTCTCATCAATCCAGACCAGATTGGGAATTCCTGCGTTACATCATTCACAGCTCTGTCCTATGCATCCTATACTCAAAAGTAAGCTCCAATGAACTCAATGAGATCTACTCCCAGGTTAATAACAGGCAGGATTTCCTGAATGAATATATGTTAAAAAAGAAAAGTAAATAGAATGGGTTGACACATCGTGGTAATTTGTAATTTGTTTAATCACAGATGGCTGAGTTCATACAACTCAGTAGTCCTGATATTAAACATAAAGCCAATTACATCTAGATCTACACTGTATTAACTAAAAATTAAAATAAGATTTAGGCCAATATCTGAACCAACTTCATAGAACATTAGGATAACAAGGTTGTTGTTTTTTTAATTGCAAGCTTTCTTACAAGCAGGCAATTTTACCCTTTGTAAACTGTTCATTTTCATTTCTGAATTAGCACATCTCAGGGAGCATCGTATTTTTCTTCTAAGCACATATATCCTATTCCTCCAGAGTGCTAGCTAATATTTATGACTGGCATTTATTTCTACATCTTGTGTAAAGAGCATAAACATAAGAACATGAATTATTTCATATTTCATTATTTCAAAGCTTTAAAAATACATTAAAAGTAGGTACTGAGCCTTTTTAATAAAGGATGGACTACATTTACATGAGACTATTGCCCTATACATTGTAAGCCGCCCTGAGTCTTCGGAGAAGGGCGGGATATAAATGCAAACAAAAAAAAAAATTTACGACTGTGCCTTTTTCTTTTAAATTCACATTTGGGGGTTGAAAGGGATTTTAATGAATATTTTGCAAGGCTTTATTTTTCTCAGAAGGAACAGAAATGAAATTGCTTTAAGAAGGCTCAACCTTCCAAAAAAAAAACCCGGCAAGCCTAATGCTTGTGCTAATAAGCCATTTTAAGTCTCACTTTGTGGTTTGACAGTGAAGGCAATGCCTTACAGCAAGGACCTAAATGAATAAATAACCCTCTTTGCCTGACAGCAGTGTTCTATTTGCTTAAATCCTGACATGCATGCCAAAATTAACATTCTGGTTTCTTTTAGAAGCAGCTGTTCAACCCCCTAGCAAACCCCAACCAGACGTCGAACGTTAAAAGGGCCAAAATCTGCAGGTTGCTATATAGGAGCTCAACATATCCAGCTGGAAACGTGTTTTTGCGCTTCGCTGACTAACCAATAATTCAAAGCGATGATTCAGTTTAGCCGTTTTTCACCAGCAATGTAGACAAGATTACAACTGTAGGTAGCAATGCTTGAGTCCTGCCACTATTCTACTGTGTTGCAACCCATCTCGTTCAGAGAGCTGTTTCTCCCGCTAAAAGATGGACGGAGTGTCAGAAGAAAACCAACCACACCTGCTCTACCTAGTGCTTTATGAGAGGTTTTTTTCAGCAGGGGTGGTCTTCAAAAATTTTGAAGTGTTGCCGGGTGGGCGTGGCCATGGTGGGAGTGGCCTAGTCAGCCTCCTGCACCACGGCTGGGGGCGTTTTTGCCCACTCTGGGCTCCGGAGGCTTTCCTTGAGCCTCCGGGAGGGCAAAAATGGCCTCCCCAGGCTCCGGAGGCCCTTTGGAGGCTGGAAACAGGCCTGTTTCCTGCTTTCCAGAACTTCCAGTACACCTGTTTTTCACCCTCCCTGAGCCTCCACGCAGGACCTGCACTTACCTGCATCCAAAATAGGTCACATGGGGACTCCTGGGAGGGGAGGGGCAGGGCGGGTGGGGCCAGCCAGAAGTGGGATTTGGGAGTTCTCTGAACTGCACAGATTTTTAGCTAGAGGTTCTTCCAAACCCCTGCGAACCCCCAGCAGCCCACCTCTGATTTTCAGTAGAAGTAAACAGCTGTCATGTGTCTGGATGGGGAAATGAACATGGCCCTACCACTGGTTTAGAAATGAACAGGCCCTAAAAAAAAAGGGGGGGGGAGGTGGTTTAGAGCCCTTGTGATAAGGGTTCCATCTGAAGGCCTCCAAAATTCAATGGCTAGATTTTCACACCTCAAAGTAAGGCATATTTGGTTGAATTAGACACGACTGCTGGGATTGTATGTGCTAAGTCATAACCCATCCTTATAAGGTTTCCGCTAAAGGGTTGAAATGAGGGGTCCTTGGTACTCTCTGAGCTTGGTTGTTTTGTCATAGATGTTTCATGACCCAAACTAGGTAACACTAGCACTGATGGTATTTGACTTATCCAAAGTACTTCAGAGCAGGATAAAAAGTACTGGGTGGGAAGATCATTAAGGAGAGATCCAACCTAGAACTGAGGAGAGATTTCCTGGCAGTGAGAACAATTAACCAGTGGAAAAGCTTGCCTCCAGAAATTGTGGATGCTCCATCACTGAAGGCTTTTAAGAAAAGGCTGAATAGCTATTTGTCCAAAATGCTATAGGGTCTCCAGCTTGAGCAGGAAGTTAGACTAGAAGACTTCCAAGGTCCCTTCCAACTCTATTAGTCTATGTTCTATGTCTCATTCTATGTTCTATTATTATTATACTTTATTCATTAAACATGAAACTCAGTTGACTGAACATTCAAAAATGCATCACAAACACCATTGACTGGTGCTGAAGGTTGATACTGCCAGCATCCTAGGTATCAACCAAGTATCTTCTTAAAATATATGATGTTCCAAGTAGCACAGTTTTTTGCAGTTCTGCTGGTGTTATTGCAGGAAGCTGCGATTTCTTGATGTGTTTTGTGAAATTCTTGGATATGGTACCAAGTGCCCTGATGACAATGGGTATCACTATTGTTGTTGTTGTTGGTATTATTATTATTAACTTTATTCATTAAACATGAAACTCAGTCAACTGAACATTCAAAAAGGCATCAAAAATACATTATTATTAGTATTAGTATTAGTATTAGTATTAGTATTATTTTCTGAAGGACAGAATAGAGACACAAAATCCACATGGTGTTCTACCTACCATGTTCATCACAGTAAGGATGAATCGTTGAGCCGCATCAACCCCATGATATTGGACCATGTCAGCATCTGCCACTACAAGCGTTTCCACTGTGTACTCATTTGTGAGACGAATGGCGTTCCTCCGTCCTTTCCAGTCGTGGAGATGATTGCCTTTTGGAGACTTCTTTTTTTCTAGAAAGCAAAGAACTTATTTCAAAAGCTCCTTCAGCCTTTGGTACTCTAGCGGTTTAGAAAGATCTATGCAAATATCAATAGCGCTTAAGACTTATATACTACCCCATAGTGCTTTACAGCATTCTCTGGGAAGTTTAGAATGTCAGCATATTGCCTTCAACAATCTGGGTCCTCGTTTTATCAATGAGGACTGATGAGGATTCAGAAGGATGGAAGGCTGAGTCAACTTTGAGCCGGTCAGGATCGAACTCCAGGCTCTAGGCAGAGTTTTCCTGCAATACTGCATTCTAACCACTGCACCATCAGGGTTCGAGAAGAGAATATTTGTAGTTCAAAGTTGACCTACATAGGGCCAGGGGTGGGCTTCAGATTCTTTAGCAATGGGTTTGCTGCCCCGTTGCTGGGTGGGCGTGGCCATGATGGGAGTTGCCTAGTCAGCTGCCTGCACCACTGTGTGGGGGGCATTTTTAGTCCTCCCCATGCTCCGGAGGTTTTCCTCGAGCCTCCGGGAAGGCAAAAACAGCTTCCCCTGGGGTCCGGAGGCTCTCTGGAGGCCAGAAACAGGCCCACTTCCAGAACCTCCGGGAGGCCCGTTTTTTGGCCTCCCAGACTCTCCACGTGGCCCCTGCACTTACCTGAAATGATGAACGGGCCACGTGGAGACTCCTAGGAGGGGGAGGGTGGGGTGGGCGTGGCCAGCCAGGGGTGGCATTTGGGGGTTCAAACCCCAGTGATCCTTGGCTAGAGAATCACCTGAACCCTGCCGAACCCCCAGGAGCCCATCCCTGCATAGCGCTCTTGGTGCTCTGTGATCTTGGTGGTTTCCTTGCATTGATGCTGCTGCCTAGTTTGGTAATGAAACATCTGCAAGAAAACCATCAAGCTCAGAGGGCACCAAGGACCCTACAGATCTATGCAAACTAGGTGGAGCAAAGATGGACCTGCCTGAGAATTCATCACATAGATGTTTCCGCAATTTTAGAATGGCTTTCATGAAGAAATGTAGAATTTGGGAATGGGGAAGGAAGATAAAAGAAAAGAGAGATTAAGAAAGAAACTCAACACTTTACTTGGCTAGCAGAAGAGAGGAACCTGAACGTATTTTCAAGGTTGATGCTAGTCCTTCAAGCTAGGCAAGATACAGAAGGGATTTTTCCTGATTCTTTTCCTTATCTATATATCCACTCACTCATCACGAAATCTCCAGAACGGTAAAGCCTACAAACTTGAAACTTGGCACGTATGTTCCTCTTGGCTTCTAGGTGCTCGCTAAGAAAGGATTTTTCGAAATGACCATCAGATAATTAGTATTTTATAAACAGTATTATATTCACACGCTTTGATGCTAAGAAGTTAGATGTTCTACTCCCCCTACCCATTTGAAAAGAACTCTATTCCAACTGCCAGTTGCTTCACATTCCATTACCTCAGTTCAAACTGACCAACATTCCACTCCTTCACTCAGGAGAGGTCTGGGGCTCTTTACAGTACTAAACATCGCATTTTGTCACCAAAATATCCATGCATTCCACCTATGGAACTGCTTCAGGATCACCGACCACCACTGAGCCAACGGATGGTGAACCGAATTTCTCCTGCATAGTGTCCCAGCCCCAACTCACTTCTTACACTGACCTCCTCAATTCAGACGAATCTGTTCCTTCTACTGTAACACCAGTTAAAGGGAAAAGACAGTCTTTCTGCTGCCTGGAAGTACAACGGATGGTTCAAAATGACGTCTTTTGTAGCCAGAGAGGTGAAGGAGGGAAATTTTATGCCAACATTCAAAGTACAAGGGCAGGTCTACCACAGGATAGGGAGTATCATGGCAGAGCGTCAGCAGCAGCCTTCATTTCTCCAGATACACTTCACTGGTGACGATGACAACGAGAATCTGTCAAGACCATGGGGATGCTACAATGGTCGTAAGTGTGAAAAATGGTCATAAGTAGCGAAGCACGGGCATCCAGCTAGTATTTATTTAAGGAAATAATTGACGCAAGGAAGATTTTAGACCCAGGTTGTACAGTAGAAAACAGAATATTTTCACTCAAAGCTCTGTGCACTCTTTCCTTGACAGAAATCAGTAGCAATTCGTCCATGAAACTGATATTGAAACTGTTAAGTGGGGGCGGGGGGGAGAAATGCAAAATAAAAAAAAATTGGCATTGCCTAACTTCATCTGTAATTAATATCAAGCCTTCTGTTCATCCACATATCCATCCCTTCCCATCAGCGTTGCATTTTGTACACATTCAGCTCATCCTCTATCAAAGAGTTTGGCAGGTTCTGCTTTATTCTTTTTTTAAAAATTCTTTTGCCTGAGGCACTAACAATCATCACCTATAGCTCTCTTCCTCTCCTGACTCCATACTGAAACAACAGACATTTACGCCCACTCTCCCCCCCCCACTTCCCTCCTAAGAAAGCAAAACATTAAGCAAAACAAAGAAAGGGGAAAAAATACACCCTGGAAATACCCTGCTGGGGATAAAAATCAGTCTTACACATATACCCCCACATAGAGAATCTTAAAGTTGAGTTAATAATAAATAATAGCAATTTCTCCACCGGTAGCTACAATCTCACTCAACCTGTCTGGGCAAATTCCTATCCATCTGCACTGTCTGTGTGTGTTCAAAAACAGGATGTAGGTTATTAAACTAGACATATTAAACCCACGTCCTCCTAAAGGCCTAAGGCAGGATTCAGCCATTTTCCATCAAGGACTTCTATCGGCACAGAGTTGGCAATACAGCTCCATCAGGGTTTAGTAGAAGACCTTTAAGTCCTCCATCAGCCAAACCTAAGGTTGTTGTTGTTGTTTTTAATTCAACCAGAGTACGTGAATCAGTTTTAGGCAATCACTTCTGGTCAGTGACCATAACTAGAATTCGAAGAGCTTTTTATGGGCATCTTCTCAAAATGGTTTCCTGGGATGGATTTTGTTGTTGCTGATATATTCACAAAATGGGACGCAGTGGCTCAGTGGCTAAGATGCTGAGCTTGTCGATCGAAAGGTTGGCAGTTCAGCGGTTTGAATCCCTAGTGCCGCGTAACTATGGGTGAGCTCCCGTTACTTGCCCCAGTTTCTGCCAACCTAGCAGTTCGAAAGCACATAAAAAATGTGAGTAGAAAAATAGGCACCACCTTTGATGGGAAGGTAACAGCGGTCCGTGGGCCTTTGGCTTTTAGTCATGCTGGCCACATGATCACGGAGACCGTCTTCGGACAGCGCCGGCTCTTTGGCTTTGAAACGGAGATGAGCACCACCCCATAGAGTCGGGAACGACTAGCACGTATGTGTGAGGGGAACCTTTACCTTTACCTTTGCTATTCACAAAATAGGTGTTATAGGGGGAGGGGTCACAGCTAATGATTAAACACCAGGAGCAAGAAGGCCAATTATCAACCTTGGACACAACCAATTATTCTAGGGTGACACTAGAGGTGGCATGATAGCAACGTGCCAATATCTAAGGGTCTGCCACAAAGAAGAAGGGGTCAACTTAACCTCCAAAGTACCCGGAAGGCAGGAAACAAAGCAATGGATGGAAACTAATCAAGGAGAGAACGAACCTAGAATTAGAAATCTCCTTACTGTTAGAACAATTAGGGTTCCATCAATGGAGATTTTAAGAAGTGACTGGACACCAATATATAGGGTTTCCTGCTTAAGCAGGGGACTAGATAACCTCCAAGGTCCCTTCCAACTCTGTTTTCTGTTATTATAGCTACCTGGTCCCCTTGCATGCTCTGTTTTGTTTTTTTTTTAGCTAAAAAGAATGAATGAATGAGTGAGTGACTGAATTAACTAACTAACTAACTAACTAACTAATTCATTCATTCATTTTTTTATTCACTCACTCACTCATTCATTCTTTTTATCTAAAAAAAATAGAGAATGCAAGGGGACCTGGCATGATCAGGAATTAATTAATTCCTGATCATAAGATTTACCATAATATACTGAAGCATGAGGCTAAAATGTTCATTTTTTAAAAATATATATTTTGGTCCCCTACTTTCAGAAGCAAAACACGTAAGGGGAAAAAGAGATCTAAGGAGCTAAATTTGTCAGTTATAACTTGGCATCCAACTTATTAGAGGGAAATGTTTGTTCCATCCAACCTCTAGGCTTCTGATAATGGAGAACCTTTTTACCATCTATGGTTCCCACCAAATAGCTCAAATAAAGGGCTGGTAAATGATTAAAGACTTAATTCACAAATTTGACTTAATCTGGACTCACATATTTCACTGAGGCATAAAATGATTTGTTTGGTGGACAAGAACCCTGGGATGAGCCAGAATAATAACAACTGCCAAAATGGCCCCTTCCTGTTACCCCTCCTAGTTAAACAGACCCTCCCAGAGAAATTCAAAGCCAAAAATTCACAATTGCAAGAATATGTGTATGGGACATATTCCCAGTTATTTTTCTCTGCCTCATAAAAAATACAGGATAATGCACAAAAGACATCCTAAAAGGAAACCTAAAAGGAAAGAATTGAGGCCTTTGAACTCTGGTGCTGGAGAAGACTCCTGCGAGTCCCTTGGACTGCAAGGCAAACAAACAAGTCTGTCCTAGAGGAGATCAGCCCTGACTGCTCTTTAGAAGGCCAGATCCTGAAGATGAAACTGAAATACTTTGGCCACCTAATGAGAAGGAAGGACTCACTGGAGAAGAGCAGTAGGCATGAGTTTAAATGGACTCCAGAGGATGGTAGAGGACAGGAAGGCCTGGAGGAATGTTGTCCATGGGGTCACGATGGGTCGGACACGACTTCGCAACTAACAACAACAACAAAAAGGAAATCACACTGCAGTTGGTGATGACAGGTATCAGAAGATGCTCATTTTGAAGGGGGAGCCAGTTTTACCCTTGGCAGCCACCGGATGTTTTCTTAAAGTTGATTAGAACAGATGCATGCTGGGAACTTAGCAGCCATGACACCTGGCACGTTGGGGAGTTTTGTCCAATGGTTTCTTATCAATCGATGCAAGCAGACCAGGGGTGAAATCCAGCAGGTTCTGACAGGTTCTAAAGAACCGGTAGCGGAAATTTTGAGCAGTTCAGAGAACTGGCAAATACCACCTCTGGCTGGCCTCAGAGTGAGGTGGGAATGGAGATTTTGCAATATCCTTCCCCTGCCACGCCTATCAGGCCACACCCACCAAGCCACGTCCACAGAAGCGGTAGTAAAAAAAATTGGATTTTACTATTGAAGCAGACCTTGTGGGTAATCTTCATCCCCCAGCCAGCCCATTCTCTTTGATTAGAGCCCTGCATATATAGGTAGTCTCAACTTGCAACCATTCATTTAGTGACCATTTGAAGTTACAAGAGCACTTTAAAAAGTGACTTATGGCTGTTTTTCAAACTTACGACCATGGGTCACATGAACAAAATTCAGATGCTTGGCCACTGACTCATATTTATGACCTTTGCAGTGTCCCAAAAGGTCATGTGATCACCTTTTGCGACCTTCTGACCAGCGAAGTCAATGGGGAAGCCAGATTCATTTAACAACCGTGTCTCGAACTGAACAACTGCTGCGATTGATTTATCATCTGTGGCAAGAAAACTCGTAAAACGAGGCAAAACTCACTGTCTTGCTTATCAACAGAACTTTTGGGCTCAGTTGTGGTTGTAAGGCAAGGACTATCTGCCTTTTCCTTTCTTATTTGTTTTTTTAAAAAAGGGGAGTTGGGGAAGAGAATGAAAGACGGTGTAGGAGATGATCAGGCTGAGCCTGAGGGAGGGGTCAAACGCGTCATGAGTTATGAGTCCCTGCATACCTGCAAGAGCTCTAAGTCCAACCCACCTTGAATGCTCTTCTTATCTCCCGCTCATTTCCCTTGACTGTTAGTTGGCCGGTTTCTTGCCGAGAGCTTAAGCCTGCAATGAATCTTTATACTCATTTGAACTGCCTGAATCTCCTGATTTCCCCAGCGCTCGACAGAGCCCTTGCTGTGATATAATCCAAAGAATATTGCTATTAAGTTGGGTCAAAATTGGACGTGTGTGCCAAGAAACAAAACACAAAAGAAAATCTAAGTCTGGCAATGACAAGTTGCAAAAAAATGCCAAAGGAAAAGCAGAGAACAAAGCCAACCATTTTTGCTTTCTTGTTCATGTTGGAAAATAAAAGTAACTGTAGATCATGGAAGAAAAGAGAACAATCTTCTTGCCATCTGAAAATGATGTAAGGTTTCCTGCTTGATCAGGGGGTAGGACTAGAAGACCTCCAAGGTCTCTGTTATTAATAACTCTGTTATTCTGTTATTGTGTTAAGTAAAAATACATGCTTGGTATTTTCCCCATTTCTACCCTCACCCTCACCCTACCAGTATCCTAGTTCTCATGTACACAGCTCCTGGCTTAAAAGGTATTCTACATCTATCCCTCAACTTCTGCCCTTTCCCCCCAACACCTAAAAAAACCTCTTATTAACTTCTTAAAGGGAGAAAGGCCAAGAGAAGAGAAGGAAGGAGACAGAAGAAAAGGGAAGGAGAGAGGGAAAGGAGAGAAGAAAGTGGATGGGAGGAGAGGAGTAGGAGAAAAGGAAGGAGAGGGAAGTGGAGAAGAGGAGAGAGAAGAGGGGAGAGAAGGAGAGGAAAATGGAGGAAAGGGAAGGAGAGGGAAGTAGAGGGGAGAGCAAAAGGAAAGAGGGAAGGAGAAGGAAATGGAGGGGAGACTGGAAGGGAGAGAAGGAGAAGGAAAGAGATGGAAAAAGATAGACCATTGTAAAACTGAAAATGTGATGTATTATAACGGAAAAATGTAGAATAAAAACATTAAAATAAATAAATAAAAATGATTGGGGGGGGAGGAAAATATACAAATATCAAGTGTCCTCCAATATGGCACCACACCACAAATTGAAAGCTTTGCTACACACACTGCATTCAAATTTCATGAAGACAACACTTTAACCCCCTGGTCTGAAAAAAGAAGATTTCAGAACAGCAGAAGGGAACAGCAATGGATTTTTATGGCATTTTAGTGCAATTTTGAAATTGCTCTTTTAAAAAACGTTTTGTGTCACTCTCTGACTCTTTTAGTGAGTGAGAATGTGTGGTGGAAAAGGAACTTTAAAAAAGTAAAGGTAAAGGCTCCCCTCGCACATCTGTGCTAGTCGTTCCCGGCTCTAGGAGGCGGTGGTCATCTCTGTATCAAAGCCAAAGAGCCAGCACTGTCCGAAGACATCTCTGTGGTTATGTGGCTGGCATGACTCAATGCCAAAGGCGCACGGAACACTGTTCCCTTCCCACCAAAGGTGGTCCCTATTTTTCTACTTGCATTTTTTACCTGCTTTCGAACTGCTAGGTTGGCAGAAGCTGGGACAAGTAACAGGAGCTCACCCTGTTATGCGGCACTAGGGATTCGAACCGCTGAACTGCCGAGCTTCTGATCGACAAGCTCAGTGTCTTTGCCACTGAGCCACCACGTCCCTTAAGGCTGAGAACTTAACTAATTCATTTTGCAGCGTTGAACAAAGGGACCCATCGGATTCTCTCAAAGACCTACTAAATCATTACTCAATGGGAGATCTTCAGTGTGAAAGGGTGCCCAATAAGACTCCTCCCTGCCCATCCCTCCCAGAAATAAAGTTTTGCCCCCACAGACAGTTTGCTAAAGTACAGGCCTAGACTATAATAATGATGGATTAAGGAAGGGGGTGGTGGTGGTTTGAGTCTTTCAACAGAGCAAGCCAATTTCTCCTGCATCTGATTTATGAACCTTGGAATGCTATTCCTCTGCGAGTCAATAAAAATCCCCGAACTAAAATAAACAGCAGCCATTAAAGAAAGGATTAAATGAACAGCACCCGTCTCCTCTTGAACAAACTGATATTATAAGCTCCCAAGCTCAGATGTTGAGGGTTAGCAGAAAGACAAAAAAAAAAAAAAACAGGAGGTCCCATGGAGGCGCTCAGGCCCAGGAGAACATACAGTTAAAACAGAAACATGGGGAGATCTTCCAAATTAGAATGAGACAAGGGTGGGCTGCAGGCGGTTCAGAGGGGTTCAGGAGAACCTCTAGCTAAGATTCTGTGCAGTTCAGAGAACCCTCAAATCCCACTCCTGGATGGCCCCGCCCACCATAAAAATTAAAGAATTTTCATTATCTTCATTTCTTAACCAAGGGAGCCAGCATTGTCCAAAGATGCTCCCGTGGTCGTGTGGTCAGCATGACTATATACCGAAGTGCACAGAACACTGTTACCTTCCCACCAAAGCGGTACCTATTTATCTACTCACATGTTCATGCTTTCGAACTCTGAGGTGGGCGGAAGCCAGGACAAGGAACGGGAGCTCACCCTATCACACAGCGCCTGGGTTTTGAACCCAGGCTCTCAGCTTTCCAACTGTCAAGCCTTTAACTGCTGAGACAAGGGTGAAATTCAGGTGGTTCTAGCTGATTCAGGCGAACCAGTAGCGGCGGCTGCGAGAGGCTCCACCCACCCGCGCACGTCATGACATCGGCCTCTGCACCAGAGGTGGGTTTCAGCAGGTTCTGACCAGTTCTGGAGAACTGGTAGCAGAAATTTTGAGTAGTTCAGAGAACTGATACCAAAAATTCTGACTGGCCCTGCCCCCATTTATTCTCTGCCTCCCAAGTCCCAGCTGATCGGGAAGAAATGGGGATTTTGCGGTAACCTTCCCCTGAATTGGGGACAGAATGGAGATTGTACAGTATCATTTCCCTGCTACGCCCACCAAGCCACGGCCACAAAACTGGTAGTAAAAAAATTTGAAACCCACCCCACTATTGCTCTGCGGAAGGCTTTACGCATGGGCGGACGATGGCACATTTGCAAACTGGTAGGGAAGGTAAGTGAATTTCATGCCTGTGCTGAGCAATCAGCCCCCTCCCCCTATAAATTGCCCCTTATCATGAGAAGAGCTATAATAGGAATGAATGAGAGAGTTAATTGAGCTCCTAAACCAGCGGTCCTTGCTTGCTAACTCCGTTCTGTAGGTGAAGAAGAGATTACGATAATCACAGAACGTGTCAGGCGATCCTAGTGAAGAATTGACCTCTGTCTACCTCCTCAATGTCTTTTTTGGTGTCTCACCAGGAAAGCCAATTGCTGACTCAAACGATGGAAAGTAAATGACAACCAAATTAATACTTTTAGTTGGACCATACACATAAATTGACTCCTACCCCTATTAATTAGGTTACCGCTGAAGACTCATCAGAAACTTCACAGGCTTCAAAACACAATTCTATCCCTGCCAGAAACCCAGGCATTGAAAACATTTCTTTCCAGTTTTAAAAACAGTCATTTCTGTGTTTACTTTCAAGTTCTTGCCTGCTGGTCTGATCTTTCGAAGCTTAACAAGGGCTGGGGGATCTGGAGATCTCAAGGATCATCTATTTTACATAAAACCCTCCAGTTATAAATACATTGCATTGTTCATAATCCCTCTCAGAACCAGTTTGGTTTAGTTGTTAAGGTACTTGGCTAGAAACCGGGAGGTTGTGAGTTCTAATCCCACCGTAGGCATGAAGCCAGTCACCTTCTCTCAGCCCTAGGAAAGAGGCAATGGCACACCATTGAAATCTTGCCAGAAAACTGCAGGGACTTGTCTAGCCAATTGCCAGGAGACAACCCTGACTCAAAGACATAACATAATTTAACATAATAACAGAGTTGGACGGGACCTTGGAGGTCTTCTAGTCCAACCCCCTGCCCAGGCAGGACAAATGGCTATCCAACATTTTCTTCAAAACTTCCAGTGTTGGAGCATTCACAACTTCTGCAGGCAAGTTGTTCCACTTATTGATTGTTCTAACTGTCAGGAAATTTCTCCTTAGTTCTAAGTTGCTTCTCTCCTTGATTAGTTTCCACCCACTGCTTCTTGTCCTGCCCTCCGGTGCTTTAGAGAATAGTTTGACCCCCTCTTCTTTGTGGCAGCTCCTCAAATATTGGAAGACTGCTATCATGTCTCCCCTAGTCCTTCTTTTCATTAAACTAGACATACCCAGTTCCTGCAACCGTTCTTCATATGTTTTAGTCTCCAGTCCCCTAATCATCTTGGTTGCTCTTCTCTGCACTCTTTCTAGAGTCTCAACATCTTTTTTACATGGTGGCGACCAAAACTGAATGCAGTATTCCAAGTGTGGCCTTACCAAGGCCTTATAAAGTGGTATTAACACTTCACGTGATCTTGATTCTATCCCTCTGTTTATGCAGCCCAGAACTGTGTTGGCTTTTTTGGCAGCTGCTGCACACTGCTGGCTCATATCTAAATGGTTGTCCACTAGGACTCCAAGATCCCTCTCACAGGTACTACTATTGAGCAAGGTACCACATATACGGTACCTGTGCATTTTGGTTTTTTTGCCTAAATGTAGAACCTTACTTTTTTCACTGTTGAATTTCATTTTGTTAGATAGCGCCCAATGTTCAAGTCTGTCAAGATCCTTCTGTATCTTGAGCCTATCTTCTGGAGTGTTGGCTATTCCTGCCAGCTTGGTGTCATCTGCAAATTTGATGAGTTCCCCATCTATCCCCTCGTCCAAGTCATTGATGAAGATGTTGAAGAGTACTGGGCCTAAAACAGAGCCTTGGGGTACTCCACTGCATACTTCCCTCCATGTGGATGTAGTTCCATTGAGGACTACACGTTGAGTGCGGTTGGTCAGCCAGTTACGAATCCATCTGGCGGTAATGCTGTCTAACCCACATTTTTCTATTTTATCTAATAGTAGGTTATGGTCTACTTTATCAAAGTAGACAGTGGTGGGATTCAGCCGGTTCGGACCAGCTTGGGCGAACCGGTACTTAAATTGCTGGCTGGACTTTTCCCTCCACTCCCCACCCCTTCCAGATATCCCACGAGCACCATTTTCACTCCCAGTTGCAGGGAGGCCTCCTAGGCTCAAAATGGGACACAGGGGGTTGCGCCCCCACATAGCCTATTTTCGTTCTCGGGAGGCTTCAGGGAGGCCTACTAGGCCCAAAACAGGGTGTCGGGGGGGGGGTTGTACATCACCCCCCTCCCATGGACCGTTTTGGCAGGAGGCTGAGTGCTGCCTGTCAAACCCCATGGCCACGCCCATCCAACCAGTCATTAGGGCAGAGAACCGGTTGTTAAATTATTTGAATTCCAACACTGCTCAAAGGTATAAATAAATAAATAAAAATCCCACAAGGCAGATAGAAGCATGGACAAGTTCCTATTTGCTGTCAGAGACATCTGACAGAGGGAGGTAAAACATAAATAAAGATGATGGGTTCAACCATACAATCAAAGCTTTGTCCCATTTTTTACACGTTTTCTCGCACTTCCTACGCATCTGATTGTCAAATATGGGGATTCTTTAACTACTTACTATAGAATCCCCTGTAGCAGCTTATTTATTATATATCCTTACTGAACCATTCTCCAGTCAGTTCAGCATAGTTCTTACGGGTTTTCTTCATTCCCAATTTATCTTTGTAATAACTCTGTGATCTAGATATGGCTGGGTTAAAGTTATTCCTGGGTACTTTAGTGAGGTTCAACATATTACTAGGCCGATATATGAGAACATAAACACAATCCGTTGTTGGTTCATTTAATCACCCACAGGAATTGTACTGTTCCGCAAAATAAACTTTCACTTTCCTGAACTATAATGAAAACCACGGTCTAAAGAACACACATCTTGTTCATTCCTAAGTAGTGATATTTGGTGACCATCATAAATATACAAGGGTAATTAGGTGTGGGAAGAGAATCTTTACCAACTGTCAAGGAGTTTGATCCTAATCGGCTCAAGATTGACTCAGGCCTTCCATCCTTCCGAGGTGGGTAAAATGAGGATCCAAATTGTTGGGGGCCATAGGCTGACTCTGTGAACTGCTTAGAGAGGGCTGTAAAGCAAATGCTATTGCTAACTAACATCTATCTGTCATATCTCTCTATCTATCTCTATCTACTTTCTGTTTATCTACAACATCTATCACTGTCTATAGTCTAAGAAAATACCCATTCTCTCTCTCTCATTTTCTCTCTCTGTCATTCTCTCTCTTTTTCTCTCTCTCTCTCATTCTCTCTGTGTGCCTCTCTCTGTCTCTCTCTCTGTCTCTCATTCTCTCATTCTTTCTCCCTCCCTCCCAAGAGGTCTGGCACAGTGGTAAAAATACATTATTGCAGGCTGACTCTGCCCACTGCCAGGAGTTCGATCCTGACTGGCTGAAGGTTGACTCAACCTTCCATCCTTCCGAGCTCGATAAAATGAGGACCCAGATTGTTGGGGACAAGATGCTGACTCTGTAAACTGCTTAGAGAGGACTGTAAAGTACTGTGAAGCGGTATATAAATTTAAGTGCTATTGCTATTTAAATTAGATTTAAAACTAGTTCACACAGGAAAAGCAATCCTTCCGTTGGCTGGTGTACTCAATAGATTTGGAAACTGTAAATCCTAGAGTTTCCAGCCAGTATGTTCCAAAGAGCATCTCATTAGGAAAATGTGAGGTCAAGGAACATAGGTACACATACAAGATGATTGCCAGTTTTATAGACTGGAACGTTTTGAGTTCCCAATACATCTAACACAAGCTGTCATAAAAAAAATATACTTGTTCGTATTACAACATGTACTTCCTAATAAGGGATAGGAGAGTTTTCATTATATTGCTTGCTATTTTTAGCATGCCTAGCTTTTGGCCACAACAATAGGTGTCCCAAGCCAAGCTAAACCTACAGCTGCAAAGAAATAACATGGTAGAAGGATGGTGGTTAAAGATGCAGGAGAAAATTGTTTAAACCTGAAGCAACACATGTTTAGGATTTCTACACTGGGACACAGTGGTCCACAGTTGATACCTGGGCCTTGGGTATACCAGAAAATCTCCTAAACATCATTGTCTCTTTGTGAACTTCGAAATTTCCAACTTGAAATTTCAAAATGGTGGAAATAAAATAATCGGCTTTTGAAAAAAAATATTCAGAGTTTTTTTTAAACTAAGGAAACAGAGCTTTTTCTAAATCGTGGAAGCAATAAGGATTTGCTTGTTAATGGTGAGTTGTCTTTATTTTTCTACGTTCACCTAACTACAAGTGCTTCTATGAGTAAGGCAAGAATGCTCTTACTGGGAAGTGCTATGAGAGCACTGCACACCAGAACAACTAGACACAAGAACAGTTTTTTCCCCGAACGCCATCACTCTGCTAAACAAATAATTCCCTCAACACTGTCAAACTATTTACTAAATCTGCACTCCTATTAATCTTCTCATCGTTCCCATCACCCATCTCCTTCCACTTATGACTGTATGACTGTAACTTTGTTGCTTGTATTCTTACAATTTATATTGATATTGTTTCCTGATTGTTTATTTGTACCCTATGACTATCATTAAGTGTTGTTAAATTACTTGAATCCCACTACTGGTTGTACCTTAGAATTCTTGATGAACGTATCTTTTCTTTTATGTACACTGAGAGCGTATGCACCAAGACAAATTTCTTGTGTGTCCAATCACACTTGGCCAATGAAAATTCTATTCTATTCTATTCTATTCTATTCTATTCTATTCTATTCTATTCTATTCTATTCTATTCTATTCTATTCTATTCTATCACTATGAGTATTGTCTATGTAGTCTCAAAAACAGAAGGCATTCCAGAACTCCATCCCAGACATAGCTTATGCTACTATTTTATTTTACTAGCAAACAAGATTCCCCCCCCCCCATATCCTACTTGGGACCAGGGATTCTAAGGTTTGATTAGACCACCAAGGAAGACCAAACACAAAACGTGTTTCAACTTTTCTGACTGCTTATTATTCAGAAAATTTACATGACATTGATTTCTTAAGGTACTTTACAAAGTACATTAAAATCAGAACACCCATTAAAAATAAAGCAACTATTAGGAATAAAATTAAATCAGAGGCTCCATATAGCAATGGCACTTATACAGGACTGGCTTAATAGGGTTTTAAATATGGATTTTATTGGGGTTTATTTTATATTTCGTATTGTATTTTAAATTTAGGCTATTGGAATAAGTTTTTTAAATATTGTTTTTATTGAAATGTATCATTTTTATTTTATCTGCCTGTTCACCGCCCTGAGTCCTCCGGGAGAAGGGCGGTATACAAATTAAATAATAATAATAATAATAATAATAATAATAATAATAATAATAATAATAATAATAATAATAATAATAATAATAATTATTATTATTATTATTATTATTATTATTATTACCACTTAATACTGCTTTGCAGCCCTCTCTAAGTAGTTTACAATGTCAGCCTATTGCCCTCAACATTCTGGGTCCCCATTTTACCAACTTTGGAAGGATGGAAGGCTGAGTCAACTTTGAGCCAGTCAGGATCGAACTCCTGGCAGTGAGCAGAGTTAGCCTGCAAAACTGCATTCTAACCACTGCACCACCATAGCTCAGTACAAAAAGCATGGTCTACAACTGAGAAGGTGTGTATTTACATTTATCTTAGCATGGCTACTGAAGTTTTCTTTATGGAGGGTCTTCATAGAAAAGTCCTAATAGGTTTTGTAAGGATCGTGGCAGGACAACATGAATTCTGCCTCTTATCAGATATAGTTCTATCCATACATTTATGATTCACAGCTCCAAATTTCAGGAAATGCACAATTTATGCCCAAATACAATTTTCTCCAACCTAGAACTCCATATATGCCTTTATACTTCATGTAATTCTTCACTGCAGAGAATTCTACAAGCTGTGAAATCCATAAAATTGAACGATATCCAGGTTGGGTGATCCTGGCTTAACATTATATGTGCACCCAGCCAATTGGGTTTATTCTCGCCAATTATGATTAACAAAACTGAACATAGTGCAATGTGTGAGCTTAGTCCCAGATTCTAACTCCCAGCAAATCTAAAGAAATTTATTTTGACTACAGCCAGCCTATAGGTTGTTCCTAACAACCCCTTTCTCTTAAATCTGCTTATGGGTGTGATATTTGTGTTGTTATTGCTGGCCAGATTCACAGCTTTTGTTCCCTCGTTTCGTGTTTTTCATTCTGATGGAATCTTTACTCTATGCTATGTGTTGTCTTAATTTGGAGCCGGGTGACACCTAAATTGATTAAATTAATGAATAAATAAATTTAAATCTTCACTGACAGTTGAAAATTTCTTCTCCCTTGTTTTTTTCCCCATGCCTGCCTTTTTAGATGTTAAGAAGAAAGCCAGTGTGCTTTTTTGAAACATATCTCTCACACGATTTAAGATTTTACAAGAAGAATGCGGCTTAGCAAACCCAAACTTTTGCAGCTGACATATTTCAGAACAATATACCGGGGGTGGGGGGCTGGTGGCCTTGTTTCAGACAGCAGATTACACAAATACACACACACACACACACACACACATATGTAGGTCTTTGGTTATTTGGGTTTTCTCCGCGTAAAATTAGCAGTGTCTTGGCGACGTTTCGACGAAGTCTCATTCGTCATCTTCAGACTTCAGCTTTGTGCTCCTAGAAGCATGAAGCTGAAGCCTGAAGATGACAAATGAGACTTCGTTGAAACGCCAAGACACTTCTAATTTTACGAGGAGAAACCCAATAACCAAAGACCTACATACAAAAACCCGCGAAAACCTCTCTCTCTCTCTCTCTCTCTCTCTCTCTCTCTCTATATATATATATATATATATATATATATATATATATATATATATATATATATATATATACATATACATACATACATACATACATACATACATACATACATACATACATACATATATATAGGTCTTTGGTTATTCGGGTTTTCTCCGTAAAATTAGCAGTGTCTTGGCGACGTTGACGAAGTCTCATTCGTCATCTTCAGACTTCAGCTTGTGCTCCTAGAAGCATGAAGCTGAAGCCTGAAGATGACAAATGAGACTTTCTCTCTCTCTCTCTCTCTCTCTATATATATATATATATATATATATATATATATATATATATATATATATACATACATACATACATACATACATACATACATACATACATACATACATACATATATATATAGGTCTTTGGTTATTCGGGTTTTCTCCCGCGTAAAATTGGAAGTGTCTTGGCGATGTTTCGACGAAGTCTCATTCGTCATCTTCAGGCTTCAGCTTCGTGCTTCTGGGAGCAATGTGTGATTGCAGCTGTTTCAAAGACCTACATACAAACACCCGCGAAAACCTCAGAAAACATATATATACATACATATATATATATATATGTATGTATGTATGTCTTCGGTTATTCGGGTTTTCTCCCGTGTAAAATTGGAAGTGTCTTGGCGACGTTTTGACAAAATCACGAAAACCTCAGAAAACATACACACACACACACACACACACACACACACACACATGTTTTCGTAGGTTTTCATGGGTATAGGTATGTAGGCCTTAGTCAACAAACGAGTCCTAGCCACGAAAATTGACCCCGGATCCAGGACAACACACAATGCCACCACCAATCATCAAACCCAAACCCATCCCTCAGATGAAACACAACACACCATCCAGAAGCCAGACCATGCTGACACCACTGGCTGTTGCGCCCCCCTCCGATCCCCACACAAAGCAGGCTGACACACACCAGGAACACATGACAGGACCTCGGACTCGGAGCCAAACCAGGGGCCCGGGATGCTGCATCACAGCCATCTGCTCAAGATATCACATCACGGAACTTCAGAGGCCACAACACCAAAGCTCAGGAACAAAAGACCAGGACCACACCCACACAGGATGCTACAAAACAGCCGACCAATCTGCAAACACTCACTCCATCTACCAATCAGGATGCAACCACAGAGCCAACCAACCCGCTTACAGCAACACTCCCCACCTCGACCAATCTGCAAACACCCACTCCATCTACCAATCAAGATGCAAGCACACAGCCAACCAACCTGCTCACAGCAACACTCCCCACCTCCCCACCAGTATTTATAGAGAGATGGCAGCTCCGACCACTCTTTGCTCGAGAAGCACGAAGCCGAAGACACCAGCCTGAAGATGATGAGTGAGACCTCGTTGCCAAGATACTCTAAACCTTACACGGGAAAAGACCTGAAAATGCCAAGACCTACATATATACATATATATACATTATATATATATATATGTCTTGTTTTCAGCTGAGTTTTATACCAAATCCATCTTCTGTAATTAGAGTTTACATCACCGGCTGAGATCTTGGGGAAAGAGATTAAGAAAGGGACACTAGATTCCCAAGGAAAACAGCACGTTTGCAGCCATCGAAAGAACCATTCCATGTTTGATTACATTCAGCACAATTCAAATAAGCATTTCTCAAGAAAGAAGGGTTGAGATGTTTTTCTCCCAAATATTTGTGCAGTTGGTATATTTCACAAGCCAGGATGACAGCAAAATAAGAAATCTCCAGAACGGTAAAGCCTACAAAATTGAAATTTGGCACGTATGTTCCTCTTGGCTTCTAGGTGCTCACTAAGAAAGGATTTTTTTTAAATGACCATCAGATCATTAGTATTTCATATACAGTACTATATTCACACGCTCTGATGCTAAGGAGTTAGACGTTCTACTCCCCCTTCCCACCTGAAAAGAACTCTGTTCCAACTGCCAGTTGCCTTATATTAACATGCTCTGATGCTAAGGAGTTACACATTCTACATCAATTTTCAAGCTTTAAGTGTCAATGTATCAAGCCCCATTGTAACCACTCATTAATTTTCAAGCTTTAACTGTTAATTTATCAAACCTGATCGCATAGTTTCATAGCGAAGCATGGGAATCCAGCTACTAGTCAGATTATAAACTTCTCTGAGCACTAAAAAAAATACAAGGCTCCATCTTATTTTCTATAAAAGCTGCACTCCCACCAATAAAAGTAGCCCTTGATTTAGGATGATAATTGCTAACAATTTCTGTTCCTAAACGAGACAGTTGTTAAGTGAGTTTTGCCCCATTTTACGACTTTGCTTGCCACAGTTGTTAAGTGAATCACAGCAGTTGTTAAACTAGTAACACGACGGTTAAGTGAATCTGGCTTCTCCGTTGACTTTGCTTGTCAGAAGGTCACAAAAAGTGAATCACATAACTCTGGGAATCTGCAAGTGTCAGTATGAGTCAGTTGCCAAGCTTCCAAATTTTGATCACGTGATCCTGGGGATGCTGGTGCAAAGCAGTGGTGGGATTTAAGTAATTTAACAACCGGTTCTCTGCCCTAATGATTTCTTCCAACAACTAGTTTGCCAAGCTGCTCAGACACTTAACAACCGGTTCTCCCGAAGTGGTGCGAACTGGCTGAATCTCACCACTGGTCGTAAGTGTGAAAAGTGGTCATGAGTCACTTTTTTCAGCGCTGTTGTAGCTTCAAACAATCACTAAATGAACTACTGTAACTTCAGGACTGTTGGTACATAATATATAAAATCATAATAAATATATTCTGATTCAGCCTGACATAAAATGTTAGGGCAAAAGAAACCTACCAAAATATAATATAGTTTAACACAATGTTCTGGTTTCTATAATGTGGTTTGTTTGTTTGATATTTTTTTTAACTTAGCCATTGCAGTTTGGACATAAACGTTTGTGGTTTAATATGTTGCAAGAACATAGCTTTATAATTATAATGGCCATAGTGTTATAATCCACTGGCAACACTGTGCTTTGTTTGATCTCTTCTATTGTCTAAAAAAATAATATGGGATCCACCCTGTACACAAGACACACAACTGAGATTGATGGCATTCCACAGGCTGATGTAATGTATACCACAAATTCTCCACAAGCAGGCTAAAGGGAGGCTAAAGCCATCGACTCGTTCTGCTGAAAATATTTTTGCATAAGTTTGAACCTTGCACTGAGCCACAAACACGGGCTTGCAAACCGTAGTTACTGAGTTCAGGGGTGCTGAAGAACAGGCAGAGTGGAGAATGGATGCTACGGGTATCATGACTTTGCATCCATCATATATGGGGTGAAATGTAAAATTTGTTACTCCCAGTTCTGTGGGTGTGGCTTGGGGGTGGTAATGTGACTGGGTGGGCATGGCCAACTTTTTTTTTTTTTACTTGTAAAAGCATTTTTTCTACAACCTCTAAAGCCTCTGATGATCAGGCAACCCAGCTGGGATCACCAGAGGAGCCTTTTAAAAGTATTTTTTTCTACAGCCTCTTTGGCTGAAGAGGCTGTAGAAAAAATGCTTTGAAAGGGTTCTGACGATCGCCAGAACCCTTTAAAAGCATTTTTTTTTTACAGGCTCTTCGGCCAAAGAGGTTGTAGAAAAAAGGCTTCTAAAGGGTTCTGACGATCCCAGCTGAGCCGCGCGATCATCAGAGGCTTTTTTTTTTTTACTTTTAAAAGCATTTTTTTGGCCAAAGAAAAAATGCTTTTAAAAGTTAAAAAAAAGAAACTGCCTCAGCTGGGCATGGGCAGTGTGGGGGGGGCAGGGATTTTTGCTACCGGTTCTCCAAACCACCTGCCACCATCGCTACCGTATCGGGCGATCCGGTCCAAACCGGGAGCATTTCACCCCAATCATATATATATATATAATTCATAATTTGTGTCATTTGCACCATGATGTCAATGATATACCTGCCACATTGTCATTGTGGCATGTATTGGATACCTACGGTTGTGTTCAGAGGTGGATTTCAGCAGGTTTGGACCGGTTTGGGTGAACTGGTAGCACCCACGATCAGGTGGTCCTGCCCACCTGTCCTTTACTTCCTGCTGTGTAGTTCATCTCAATCACACAGCACAGCTGATTTCCCTCCTCCCCACCTCGCTGTTCTACTTACCGTTGCTGACTTGGAAGGTAAGCAGCTGAGCTTCTAAATGCTCCATTTACAGCCCTGTGCACAAGCGCCTTCGGCGCACGCGTGCATAAAGTGCCTGTGCCTGCGCGAAGTGCGTGCTTACCGAACCGGTTATTAAACCGGCAGCATCCCACAACTGGTTGAGTTCCTACCCCACGCTAAGCCAGAGCCAAACAAATCACATTATGGCTTACTTAACATGTTGTATGAACGATTCCTAGATGCCTGGCTCTGAGTCCCCAGACTGCCTTTGGATTATTGGATAATTCTTTTGTGCTTTTTCTGAAAAAAAACTTTAATAGGTTTGAGTTTGTAATTGCAGGGTAAATACAAAACGCCACTTATTTTTACCATACTTTTACAGTTTACATTTCATGACCCAAACTAGGTAACATCATCAGTGCTAGAAGGGGTTGGGGGTTGTGGAGAGGAGGAGGAGGAGGACAAGGAGGACGAGGACGAGGACTGTGGGATCCTTGATGCTCTCTGAGCTTCCTTGTTTTCTTGCAGACATTTCATTAACCAAACTAGGTAACAGCATCAGTGCTAGTAAGGAGTGCTGTTTGCAGTCAGTTTATTCTCTGGTGGCTTACCTGTCTGTGTGGGATCTATAAGCGATCTCTAAGACTGTCCCCCACCCACAGTCAAGACTCCAGAATGTACACTCAACAATTTCAGATCATTTCTCTGCTTGCTGCCCGGAGTACTCCATAAATATGCAAATTCCAGCAAGGGCATTGGTGCCCCCGCCCCCAAAAAATCACAATTATATTTAAAAACATCCAATCAAGGACATCGCCTTGATTTTTCTGAGTCCTGACAATGCCACCTCCTCAAATGGACATCCTTGCATCCCAGCCTTCTGAAAACCAGATAATTCTGCTTAGGTCTGTGATATGCCTGGAATAAATTATCTAGGCACCGTTTGCAGCAGAGGAGGGATTCAGCCGGTTTGACTGGTTCGGACAACCCGGTAGTGGAAATTGTGGTTGCCCCCCCACCCCAGCTCTATGCTGTCCTATTTAGGCACATTTTTGAGGCCGGGTGCATGTGCAGAAGGCTTGCGCATGAGCAAATGGCATGCACGGAAGGCTGGGTACATGCACGGAAGTGGTACGTGCAAGAGAAGCGAGCAAGCGTGCGTGCGTGCTCACATTTTCAGTGCTGGGAGAAACCAGTAGGTAAATTATGTGAATCCCACCAGGTTAAAGGAATAGACAGGGTAATGTAAGAAGACAGGGCCTCTGGTGGCTCAGACTGCTAAGACAGTCTGTTATTAACACAGCTGCTTGCAATTACTGCAGGTTCAAGTCCCACCAGGCCCAAGGTTGACTCAGCCTTCCATCCTTTATAAGGTAGGTAAAATGAGGACCCAGATTGTCGGGGGCAATAAGTTGACTTTGTATATAATATACAAATGGATGAAGACTATTGCTTGACATAGTGTAAGCCGCCCTGAGTCTTCGGATTAGGGCGGGATATAAATGCAAATTTAAAAAAAACATTAAAAAAAACAGTAGTCAGATCAGTTGCCCCAGGGCAGGGGTCTGCAAACTTGGCTCTTTTAAGACTTGTGGACTTCAACTCCCAGAGTTCAATTCTGGGAGTTGAAGTCCACAAGTCTTAAAAAAGCCAAGTCTGCAGACCCCTGCACCAGGGTATGTGCTCCTGTTCCATCTCCCATTCCACAGGACCCAAGACATTAAATGAAGGAGAAGAGCTTGCAGAGCCTGGGGTGGGAGTCAAGAGAGGAATCAGCCTAGAATCCTTATGTTCCCATAAACAGCCAAAATCCAGCCCCTCTTGAATCCCATTGACTGTTGCCTAATACCAATGTAGTTGCTGAGAGTCCATTGACTAGATTCTTGTGTGTAGGCATGAGCAATAGATCATCTTAACTGGAACTTCATCTGTGCTCCCCACCCCGCCCACCCCGATTCTTCCTGCCTGACATTAAGTGCTGTAACCATATGGATCTCTACTCACCCACCTGGTAACACACTGCAGTGCTCCATAGGGATCGTTGACTTCAAAGGACGGCCCGGGCTGGACCTCTTCCTCCTGATGAAATGCTCTTTCCCATGGAATGAAGATTCAGAGCCGTTCACAGGCTCTATCTGCACCTCTTCTAGACCGATCTGGATGTGGCCAACCTGTCCACCAAAACAGAAAACCACCGAAAGGGTTAAATGTCTCAGGAGATCATGATTGCCCCGAAGGTTCAAACCTTGGGGCATGGTTGCACCAAAACCAACAAAGCCACAGTGGCACAGTGGTTAGGGTGCACTATTGTAGGCTACTTCCGCTGACTGCTGGCTGACTGCAATTTGGCAATTCAAATCTCACCAGGCTCAAGGTTGACTCAGCCTTCCATCCCACCTCAGAAGGATGAAAGGCTGAGTCAACCTTGAGCTTGGAGTCAACCTTGACCCAGATTGTTGGGGAAAAGATGCTGACTCTGTAAACCGCTTAGAGAGGGCTGTCAAGCACTGTAAAGCAGTATATAAGTATAAGTGCTATTTCCATTGCTATTGCCTTTCCTTCCTTCCTTCCTTCCTTCTTTCTTTCCTTCCTTCCTTCCTTCCTTCCTTCCTTCCTTCCTTCCTTCCTTCCTTCCTTCCTTCCTTCCATCCATCCTTCCTTCCTTCTTCCCACCCTCCCTCCCTCCCTCCCCCTTTTCTTCCTACTGAGCTGTGGTGGGGCAGTGATTAGAATGTAGTATTACAAGTTAACTCTGCCCACTGCCAGGAGTTCGATCCTGACCGGCTCAAGGTTGACTCAGCCTTCCATCCTTCCGAGGTGGGTAAAATGAGGATCCAGATTGTTGGGGGCAAGAGGCTGACTCTCTGTACAGCTTAGAGAGGGTTGTAAAGCAGTGTGAAGCGGTATATAAGTCTAAGTGCTATTGTTATTGTTAAAGATTAAATGTCTAATGAGATTCTCAATCATCCAGATCATGGTTGCCCCAAAGGTTCTTCAGAACTGAAGAAGCTTCTTGGATGAGAAGCGAAAGGTTTTCAAGGAAAAAACAAAAACAAGCAAGTCCAGTTGCCTTTGGGACACCTAGAGATTAATGCTGGGCCCAAATATCTGTCATTCCAGTTCTCTAAAAAATTCCCCCCTAGGCAATAAGCTTCTTCGTTTCTACTGTTTTCAGAGGCTTAAGAATTTGTAATTTCTTTTAGAGGCTCCGTTGAGCTTATGTGAAGGTGTAACGTGCTATTCCTGGTGCTGTTTTGTTTTTCTTTTTCTTCTCACACCTCTTTCCATCCTTTCAAAGCCTTTTTACTTTTGGCACACACACACACACACACACACACACACACAGTGTGGGTAAATACAAAACAGAAGTGGCCTCTCCTGTGGTCTTTTCTTGAGTTTGAATAGAAAAGGAAGAACTTAGAAATGCCAGACTGCTAGAGAGACGACTGTGCGGTAAAAGAAGTTACAGAAGATCAGACATTCACATGTAATCCTGTAATCAACTAAGTTAATTACTAAAGTAAAGTAAAGTAAAGTAAAGTAATTAACTAAGTAGTACACAAAATTATCTGCTACAACCTACTACCTGTCAATGACTACTTCAGCTAAGGGGTGAAATCCAGCAGGTTCTGACAGGTTCTGGAGAACCGGTAGCGGAAATTTTGAGTAGTTCGGAGAACTAGCAAATGCCACCTCTGGCTGGCTCCAGAGTAGGGTGGGAATGAAGATTTTGCAATAACCTTCCCCCAGGAGTGGGGAGGGAATGGGGATTTTGCAGTATCCTTCCCCCAGGAGTAAGGAGGGAATGGGGATTTTGCAATATCCTTTCCCTAAGAGTGGGGAGAGAATGGGGATTTTGCAGTATCCTTCCCCGGCCATGCCCACCAAGCCACACCCACAGAACTGGTAGTAAAAAAAATTGGATTTCACCACTGCTTCAACTTCAACCACAACAGTAAACAAGCATACAATAGATACAAACTTATGGTAAACCGCTCAAAACTTGATTGCAGAAAATACTTCAGCAACAGAGTGGTCAATGCCTGGAATGCCCTACCTGACTCTATGGTTACATCCCCAAACCTCCAAAACTTTAACCTTAGACTGTCTACTGTTGACCTCTCCCCATTCCTAAGAGGTATGTAAGGGGCGTGCATAAGCACACCAGCATGCCTACCATCCCTGTCCTACTGTCCCCATTTATTTGTATCCATTTCCTGTATTCATCATCGTGTTTATGCTTATATCTGTTATCTTTTACATGTTTGAAAAACTAATTAACTAACTAACTAAATAAAATAACCCTTGGTCACCTCATAGCTACGAAAGTGCCCATATCTTCTACCTGCTTTGCAAATTTCTCCCGTCTTTTTCCTCTTGACTACAGAGAAGGAAAGTCATTTGAAAAGCATATGAGCTGGCAGAACCAGTGAATTTTTTAGAATAAGTTGAGATTATGTCTGCCCAAAATGTTTGCGCAATCAAGACAACAAGATCCCATCCCAAAAGACAAAACATTTCTCGCTACATTGGAAACGCTGTCTAGAAAGGAGCAGCCCTTGGCACTTTCTAAACACAATTGTTGTCTTACAGACGTTTCATTACCCAAACTAGGTAACGTCAACAGCGCTAGGATAGAGAGCAAACCCAACTCTCTTCTAGTACTGATGATGTTACCTAGCCTGGTAACAAAATGTCTGCAAGGAAACAACCAAGCTTAGAGATCACCAAAGACACCCCATTTTAACCCTGAGCTACAATTATTCACTTTATTGGTACTGTCTAGAAAGGCTTGTGATCAAGACTTCATATTAGTAATTTATTTATTTTATTTATTTTGTCACATTATATATAAGCATAAGCATGAAAGTAACTATATAATATATAAGCATATATATATAAGCCTAAGTATGTAACAACTATATTAATTGGATATAATGAAAGAAAACAATAGGACAGGAACGGTAGGCACATTGGTGCTCTTATGCACGCCCCTTACAGATGTCTTAGGAATGGGGTGAGGTCAATAGTAGATAGTTTTTGGTTAAAGCTTTGGGGATTTTGAGAAGAGACCACAGAGTCAGGTAGTGTGTTCCAAGCATTAACAACTCTGTTACAGAAGTCATATTTTCTGCAATCAAGATTGAAGCGGTTAACATTAAGTTTAAATCTATTGTTTGCTCTTGTATTGTTGCGATTGAAGCTGAAGTAGTCTTCAACAGGAAGGACATTGTAATAGATGATTCTATGAATTAAACTCAGGTCATGTCGAAGGCGGCATAGTTCTAAATTTTCTAAACCCAGGATTTCAAGTCTGGTGGCATAAGGTATTTTGTTGTATTCAGAGGAGTGGAGAACTCTTCTTGTAAAATATTTCTGGACACGTTCAATTGTATTGATGTCTGAAATGTGGTATGGGTTCCAGACAGGCGAGCTGTATTCAAAAATTTCCAACCGTTTCTTTTATGTTTGGCAACTTAATGCTTATCAATAAAATGGTTAGGCAAAATATTTAACACACTCTCCTGGCTGAAAACATCCCACTTTTGGATCCCCATGATCTGATTATCCACTCTGCAAAAATCACAATATCATACTTTAAACCCCCAATAATAGCAATAGCAATAGCAACAGCACTTAGACTTTCATACCGCTTCATAGAGCTTTTACAGCCCTCTCTAAGAGGTTTACAGAGTCAGCATCTTTCCCCCAACAATCTGGGTCCTCATTTTATTGACCTCGGAAGGATGGAAAGCTGAGTCAACCTTGAGCTGGTGAGATTTGAATTGCCGAACTGCAGCCAGCAGTCAGCTGAAGTAACCTGCAGTACTGCACTCTAACTACTGCACCACCTGGCTCTTACCATAATAATATATATTAAGGATATTGCATCTATGTGTCACATTGTGCATGATTTGCAAGAAAGCAGACCATAAAGACAATGGAAACAGAACAAAAACATTCACAGGCTAAACTAAGATGATCAATCTAACTATGATAACACCCCACAATCCGCTTAAGCCATAAAGACACGCTGGAAAAGTGGTACCCTGCAGGCTTGCAAAATGCAAGAAGAGATGAAGTCAAGTCCAACGCTAAAGGAAATACAAAGTACACGAGATTATTAAATCATCTTCCTCCATCACTACAGACGTTCTGCAGCACCACGAAGCTATTTTTAGCTACCATAAATATACAACATATAAAGCCGGTTTTAAGTGTTTTCTACAAAATCTCAACAATCCGTTGGTGCAAAAGGAAGCAGGACGTGCCTCTCTCTAATTTGACTCTTATGTAAACCCACTATGGAGAAGAAAGCTAGAAATACGACGTTCATTTAAAGGTTTTTATACCAGCCAAGCAGTCACCCAAACAAACTCTCCGGGATCTAGAACAGCTGTCTGCATCAATGTGATTTACAATCTACATTACATATGTGTTGTAATTTATACAGACTTGCACATACCGCACACATTCCTTGTCTTTGCTTACAACTGAGATGTGTCATTAACACAGCACAGCTCCAAGCATTCCATAAGCTGTAAGCTAAACGTAAGAGAGCCATTCTCTCCTACATCACAAGATTATTTAGACAAAGCAGGAAATGTTTGGAAATAAAACAAACCTCTTCCCTACCTAACTGGGTTTTGGCATTCTGGCCAATGCATCTGATCTAAATCCTCCAGATTCTTTGGGACGTGGTGATTGTAAACCTTAGGCATGGAAGCTGTAACCTTAAGAGCAACCCAGCAAGTCTTACTAAGTATATTATTCTTGTAGTTAGGATCCAACTCCTAGGAAGACTGTCACACTAAATCCTTGGTACAGTGGCTGAGTTCATACAGCGTATGCTCTTCCTAAACGTGTGTTTGTCAACCTTTACAATTTTAAAGACTGCTAGCTAAGAAATTCTTGGATTTGAAGTCCACAAAACTTAAAGTTGCCAAGGGGCGCGGGAAGGTGGCTCAGTGGCTAAGACGCTGAGCTTACCGTCGGTAGTTCAGCGGCTCGAATACCTAGTATAGATCTCCTGCATGAGCAGGGGGTTGGACTAGATGGCCTCCAAGGTCCCTTCCAACTCTGCTACTGTTACTAAGGTTGAGGAACACTTTCCTAAATCCATTTGATGGATAAGCACAATGATCAGTAATGCAGTGTTTGTGATGCCACTTTCCGATCAAGCAATGAATCAATCAGATTTGTATTTTCTGAGCTGGCCAAAGACTTCATACCAAAGGCTGTATCATCTATGGCAGGGGTCTCCAACCTTGGCAAGGTTGACTTGTGGACTTCAACTCCCAGAATTCATCAGCCAGCTTTGCTTTGCTGGCTGAGGAAATCTGGGAGTTGAATTCCACAAGTCTTAAAGTTGCCAAGGTTGGAGACCCCTGATCTATGGAGATTCATCCAGGTCCTGGTTGTCCCAAGAGTGTTTTTCCAAAGGAAAACTGGACTTTTATTTTTTTTCCCCTTGAAAACGTTTCGCTTCTCATCCAAGAAGCTTTCTGAGTTCAGAATTGAAGAAGCTTCTCGGATGTGAAGTGAAACATTTTCAAGGGGGAAAAAAACCCCAAGAAATGCCAGTTGCTTTTTGAAAAGCCTCTTTAGGATAAAAAAGCTGTATTAGAGAAGCTCTGCTGAGCAACGTTGCCAGTCTCCTGGCTGAAGAAGTCGGAGTTTATTTCATTTCATGTGAGTTTATTTTCGGAAAAAGGAGGCAAAAGGACCCTGCTAGCCAATCCAGGAAACTAGACACAGCTCAATAAGAGCTCCATAAGTTTTCAGTTGCATCCTCACAACTGGGAATTGGGAAGCTGAGATCAATTAGCATCCTGCATCTCTTAGGCCATCAACCTTTCGGACTTCAGGGACCACTAAATTCATAATTTTAAATCTCACGGACCACTAAAATGATCTGCCTAATGAGCAGCTGGGTGGGCGTGGCAAGGTGGTCATGTGACTGGGTGGGCGTGGCCAACTCGATGTCACTCACGTCGAGAGTCGCCTCGCGGGCCTCTACTTGCCCCTCCCCTACCAGCCACTCGACTCTTCCCCTCCCCGCCCAGGCTCCTTAGGGTCCCAACAGGAAGCAGTTGTTGGAGCTAAGTATCCACCACGAGAAAGAGTTGGCAAAACAGCTCAGTTCAAATTGGATCCGACTGAGAAGGAGGCTCAGCAGAAGTACCTCACTGAGGACTAGGAGCATAGGCTTTCCAAGCAGAGGAAAATTCAGCACCTCCAAGAGGCTTCATAGGCTTGAGCTAGGCCTCAGGAACCTTCCCTCAAATATCCACAAACAGGATACAGGGAGAAGATTATTTAATGCATGGGGAACATATACATGGACAGAAATTAATCAAGTTAAATTGAAATTATAACTGTGGGCTCATCCCATTTGAGGGGCTGCAGCCTCCAACACGCCACTCGAGGGGCCGAGGTCAACCCAAAAAGAGTTCCTATGGTCCACAATGCAGGCAGTCCTTGATTTATGATCACAATTGAGGCCAACACTTGTGTTGCTAAGTGGGACATTTGTTAAGTGAATTTTACCCCGCTGTATGACCTTTCTTGCCACTGTTGTTTAGAATAGAATAGAATAGAATAGAATAGAATAGAATAGAATAGAATAGAATAGAATAGAATAGAATAGAATAGAATTTTATTGGCCAAGTGTGATTGGACACACAAGGAATTTGTCTTGGTGCATATGCTCTCAGTGTACATAAAAGAAAAGATATGTTCATCAAGGTACAACATTTACAACACAATTGATGGTCAATATATCAATATAAATCATAAGGATTGCCAGCAACAAGTTATAGTCATACAGTCATAAGTGGAAAGAGATTGGTGATGGGAACTATGAAATGATTAATAGTAGTGCAGATTCAGTAAATAGTCTGACAGTGTTGATGGAATTATTTGTTTAGCAGAGTGATGGCCTTCGGGAAAAAACTGTTCTTGTGTCTAGTTGTTCTGGTGTGCAGTGCTCTATAGCGTCGTTTTGAGGGTAGGAGTTGAAACAGTTTATGTCCAGGATGCGAGGGATCTGCAAATATTTTCACGGCCCTCTTCTTGATTCGTGCAGTATACAGGTCCTCAATGGAAGGCAGGTTGGTAGCAATTATTTTTTCTGCAGTTCTAATTATCCTCTGAAGTCTGTGTTTTTCTTGTTGGGTTGCAGAACCGAACCAGACAGTTATAGAGGTGCAAACGACAGACTCAATAATTCCTCTGTAGAATTGGATCAGCAGCTGCTTGGGCAGTTTGAGTTTACTGAGTTGGCGAAGAAAGAACATTCTTTGTTGTCCTTTTTTAATGATGTTTTTGATATTAGCTGTCCATTTGAGATCTTGCGATATGATAGAACCTAGAAATTTGAAGGTTTGTACTGTTGATACTGTGTTGTCAAGTATTGTGAGAGGTGGAAGTATGGAAGGGTTTCTCCTAAAGTCTACCACCATTTCTACGGTTTTGAGTGTGTTCAGTTCCAGATTGTTTTGGTTGCACCACAAGGCTAGTCGTTCGACCTCTCGTCTATATGTGGATTCGTCATTGTCTCGAATGAGACCAATCACTGTTGTGTCATCTGCGAACTTCAGTAGCTTAACAGATGGATCATTGGAGATGCAGTCATTGGTATACAGAGAGAAGTGGGGAGAGCACACAGCCTTGGGGGGGGGGCCTGTGCTAATTGTACAGGTATTTGATGTGATCTTGCTTAGCTTCACCTGCTGCTTCCTGTTTGTTAGGAAGCTTGTGATCCACTTACAAGTCTGTTCCGGTACCTGTAGCTGGTTTAGCTTAGTTAGAAGAATGTCTGGAATGATGGTATTGAATGCTGAACTAAAGTCTACAAAAAGGACCCTTGCATAGGTCTTTGGAGACTCAAGATGTTGTAGGATGTAGTGCAGAGCCATATTAACAGCATCATCTGTTGATCTGTTTGCTCGGTATGCAAATTGCAAGGGGTCTAACAGCGGATCCGTGATGGTTTTCAGGTAGGAAAGCACTAGCCTTTCAAAGGTTTTCATGACTACAGATGTTAGAGCAACTGGTCTGTAGTCATTCAGTTCCTTGATGGTGGGCTTCTTCGGCACTGGGATGATGGTAGAGCGTTTGAAGCAAGAAGGAACATAACACATCTCTAGTGATTTATTGAAAATATGGGTGAAGATGGGGGCCAATTGGTCAGCACAGACTTTTAAGCAAGAAGGAGTTAGGGTTAGGATTAGGGTTAGGGTGAATCACTGCAGTTGTTAAGCTAGTAGCATGGTGGTTCAGTGAATCTGCCTCCTCCATGGATTTTGCTTGTCAGAAGGTCACAAAAGCGGATTGCATGGGACACCGCGACTGTCATAAATATGAGTCAATTGCCAAGCGTCTGGATTTTGATCACATGACCACGGGAATACCGCAACATCCGTTAAGTGTGGAAAATGGTCCTCAGTCACTTTTTTATAGTGGGGTTGTAACTTCGAACGGTCACTAAATGAACTGTTATAAGTCGAGGACTGCCCATAGAAGTCATTGGGCAGCATTGAAATGCGCTGAAATACACCGAGTGGTTATTTTAGTCAACTGTCAGTAGATGGCACCACTGGGCCATCACTAAGCTTCTTGTAATGTATTTGAATTTCAGGAGGGAAATTTGGGCGGGAAATTGCACGTTGCTGATTGGCTGATGCCTCAGCCAAAATACTATTTAAAGAGGGGTTTTCCCTGTTGGTTTTTGCTGGGATCACAATAAACTACAGAGCTGTTGTCACTTGTATCATCTCCTGCCTCTTCATTGCCCGAACTTAACACTTCTCAATGACAAATCCACTTAGAATGGAATGAATGAGATGGAAGGGACCTCGGAGATCTTCTAGTCCAGCCCCCTGCTCAAGCAGGAGAACCTGTATCATTTCAGACAAGTGAATGTCTAGACCCGTGATGGTGAACCTATGGCATGCATGCTACAGATGGCACACGGAGCCATATCAGTGGGCACACGAGTGTTGCCCTAGCTCAGCTCCAGTGCACATGCGCGCGCGCCGGCCAGATGATTTTCGTACCTTCCGGACCCACCGGAAGTCGGGAAATAGGCTGCTTCCGGCCTCCGGAGGGCCTCCAGGGGGATGGGGAAGGCCGTTTTCACCTTCCCCAGGCTCCTAGAAAGCGTCTGGAGCCTGGGGAGAGCGAAAAATGGGACTTCTGGCTCCACCGGAAGTTGGGAAACTGACTGTTTCTGGCATCTGGTGGGCCTTTGTGGGGGTGGGGAAGGCCATTTTTGCCCTCCCCAGGCACATAGAAAGCCTCTGGAGCCTGGGGAGAGTGAAAAACAGGCCGACTGGGCCCACCATGCCATTAGGTGCCAAAAGCAGGGGGAGCACATGTGATCACGCGTGCATACATAGGGGGCAGGGCGCATTTATTTATTTATTTATTTTTATTTAATCAAATTTTTATACCGCCCTATCTCCCGAAGGACTCAGGGCGGTTTACAGCCCAATAAAAATACAAATATAATACAAGATAAAACACTCATTAAAAAACTTATTTAAATAGGCCAAAATTTAAAATTACAATTAAAATGATAAAACCCCATTAAAATTAAATTTAAAAATTAAAATTCTAGTCCAGTCCTGCACAAATAAATAGATGTGTTTTAAGCTCACGGCGGAAGGTCAGGAAGTTGACGGAGTCCTGGGGGAAGTTCATTCCAGAGGGTGGGAGCCCCCACAGAGAAGGCCCTTCCCCTGGGTGTCGCCAGTCGGCACTGCCTGGCAGACGGCACCCTAAGGAGTCCCTCCCTGTGAGAGCGCACAGGTCGGTGGGAGGCAATCGGTAGCAGCAGACGGTCCCGTAAGTAGCCCGGCCCTAAGCCATGGAGCGCTTTGAAGATAGTTACCAAAACCTTGAAGTGCACCCGGAAGGCCACAGGCAGCCAGTGCAGTCTGCGCAGGAGTGGTGTCACATGGGAGCCACGCATTGAATTATGCGTGTGGCCTCCCCCTGCGCTACCCCCGCTTTTGGCATGCAACGGCAAAAATGTTAGCCATCACTGGTCTAGACCTTTCTTAAAAACCTCCAGTGATGGAGCGCCCATAATTTTTGAAGGCCAGCTGCTCCACTGGTTAATTGTCCTCCTCACTGTTAGGAAGTTTCTCCTTAATTCCTGGTTGCGTCTCTCTTTGATTAGTTTCCATCCGTTGCTTCTTGTCCTGCCCTCAGGTGCTTTGGAGAATAGCTTGACTCCCTCTTCTTTGTGGCAGCCCCTCAAATGCTGGAATACTGCTATCACGTCACCCCTAATTCTGCTTTCCTTTAGACTCGCCAGACCCAAAACCTGTAGCCATTCCAGGCCTTTAGTTCCTCTCCTCTGAACTTTTTCCAAAGTCTCAACATCTTTTTTGTAGTACGGTGACCAAAACTGGTTGCAGTGTTCCAGGTGTGGCCTTACAAGGGTTTTGTAAAGCGTCACTAATGATCTTGATTCTATGCCTCTCTTTATAGAACCCAGGATTCAGTGGTGGGATTCAGCCAGTTCGCACCACTTCGGGAGAACCGCTTGTTTGTTTGTTTGTTTATTTATTTATTTATTTATTTATTTATTTATTTATTTATTTATTTATTTATTTATTTATTTATTTATTTATTTATTTATTTATTTATTTATTTATTTATTTATTTATTTATTTATTTATTTATTTATTTATTTATTTATTTATTTATTTATTTATTTATTTATTTATTTATTTATTCGAATTTTTATACTGCCCTATCTCCCGAAGGACTCTGGGCGGTGTACCGCCAAATAAAACATAAGAATAATACAAGTAAAAACAACAATTAAAAAACTTATTAATTAGGCCGAAATTAAAATATCATTAAAATAGTATAAAACCCCATTAAAACTAAATTTAAAACTAAAAACCCTAGGCTAGCCCTGCGCAAGTAAATAGATGTGTCTTAAGCTTGCGGCGGAAGGTTCGGAGGTCGGGAACTTGGCGCAGCCCTGGGGGAAGCTCGTTCCAGAGGGTGGGAGCCCCCACAGAGAAAGCCCTTCCTCTGGGTGTCGCCAGTCGGCACTGCCTGGCGGACGGCACCCTAAGGAATCCCTCTCTGTGAGAGCGCACGGGTCGGTGGGAGGCAATCGGTGGCAGTAGGCGGTCCCGTAAGTAACTTTCTGACTTTTGTTAACTTTCTGACCAGTTTGGCAAACTGGTTCTTGGAAGAAATCATTAGGGTAGAGAACCGGTTGTTAAATTACTTGAATTCCACCACTGCCAGGATTGTATTTGCTTTCTGGCCTTCGGGTCTTTTAAATGCTTTAGGGTCTTTTAAAAAGGTTATCTTGGAAGTTTGGGGAGGAACTTTCTTCACATGCAAATGTAAAGAGTAGCTATGCAGAGACATGTTCCAAAGGATAGCCCCTCTCCACTTTGTAATTAAAGATCCAAGAACAGGTGCATATTTTGGTCATGTTTCTTCATGCAGATTTTCTTCCGAATATACGTGGAGGGCCGAACATTCTTGGCTTAGCTCTCCACAAAAGAGGGTGAAGCACAGAGGCAGAGAGAATAAGCGTTGAATTGTCTGCTTATTTGCGCCGTAGAAATGACAATTCCCCCCCCCTTTTTTTTTTTTACTTTACGCAGTGTTCAGACACTAGCAAAAAGGAGGGGAACTCTCTTTTTCACTCCATGTACATCAGAGGTGGGTTTCAGCAGGTTCTGACCATGGTGGTAGACTTTAGGAAAAACCCTTCCATACTTCCACCTCTCACAATACTTGACAACACAGTATCAACAGTAGAAACCTTCAAATTTCTGGGTTCTATCATATCGCAAGATCTCAAATGGACAGCTAACATCAAAAACATCATTAAAAAAGGACAACAAAGAATGTTCTTTCTGCGCCAACTCAGTAAGCTCAAACTGCCCAAGGAGCTGCTGATCCAGTTCTACAGAGGAATTATTGAGTCTGTCATTTGCACCTCTATAACTGTCTGGTTCGGTTCTGCAACCCAACAAGAAAAATACAGACTTCAGAGGATAATTAGAACTGCAGAAAAAATAATGGCTAACAACTTGCCTTCCATTGAGGACCTGTATACTGCACGAATCAAGAAGAGGGCCGTGAAAATATTTGCAGATCCCTCACATCCTGGACATAAACTGTTTCAACTCCTACCCTCAAAACGACGCTATAGAGCACTGCACACCAGAACAACTAGACACAAGAACAGTTTTTTCCCGAAGGCCATCACTCTGCTAAACAAATAATTCCCTCAACACTGTCAGACTATTTACTGAATCTGCACTACTATTAATCGTTTCATAGTTCCCATCGCCAATCTCTTTCCACTTATGACTGTATGACTATAACTTGTTGCTGGCAATCCTTATGATTTATATTGATATATTGATCATCAATTGTGTTGTAAATGTTGTACCTTGATGAACGTATCTTTTCTTTTATGTACACTGAGAGCATATGCACCAAAACAAATTCCTTGTGTGTCCAATCACACTTGGCCAATAAAAAATTCTATTCTATTCTATTCTATTCTATTCTGGGGAACCAGTAGTGGAAATTTTGAGTAGTTTGGAAAACCGGTAGTAAAAATTCCACCCCCATCTATTCTCTGCCTCCCAAGTCCCAGCTGATTGGGAGAAAATGGGGATTTTGCAGTATCCTTCCCCTGCCACGCCCACCAAGCCATGCCACGCCCACCAAGCCACGCCCACAGAACCGGTAGTAAAAAAATTTCAAATCCACCACTGATGTACATGTATACATCCAACCTACACTGTGTTGTTTCTCTGTGTCATATAATATATGTGAGTATAGGTCAGGAGCGGTATTCACTAACTTTCCCTACCAGTTCTCAAATGTGAGCGTACATGTGCCCAGCCTCAAAAATGTGCTTAAATAGGATGGCATAGAGCTGGGGAAGGTGGTCCAGCCCACCCGCAATTTTTGCTACTGGTTTGGGCGAATACCACCTCTGGTATAGGCATAATTTTGTATTTATTTATTCGTTTATTTTGTCATGTTTATGTAGTGTGTATTGGAGGCGGTGACCCTTTGAGAGTTGTATGCAATGGAATTTCATTAAAAAAATGAAAAAAGACATTTCATTTTAATGCCTGCCGATTAGTGTACATTCAAAGCGGACAATAAAGTTATTCTAAGTCCTGCTACAATGGCTTCATGTTTTGAGGAAAGGCATCGTTCTTTGGCAACGTTGAGGATAGCTACAATTCACGCTCTACGTGGGACTACCTTGCAAAGCATCCAGAAGCTCCAACTAGTTCAAAATGAAGCAGCCCGCATGGTTTTGTGCAGACCTCGATGTGCACTTGTGTCATCCCTCCTGCGGGAGCTGCATTGGTTGCCAATTTGCTTCCGGGTACAATTCAAGGTGCTAGTTATCACCTTGAAAGCCCTTCATGGCTTGGGACCAGGATATCTGAGGGACCCTTTCTTACAATTCACATTTACCCCAACCCACTAGAGTGGAGAAGCAAGGAATGTTGCAGGTCCCATCCCTTAAGGAGGTACATCTAGCGGGACCCAGAAGAAGGGCCTTCTCCGTGGTGTCTCCCTCCTTTTTGAATATCATCCCTTCAGAAATTAGATCAGCCTCTACCTTGACATTTTTTCATAAGGCCCTGAAGACCTTACAAAACCAGGATATCTGAGGGACCATCTCTTATGGGTCACATTTACTCAACCCACTAGAGTGGAGAAGCAAAGAAAAGTTGTGCATCCATCCCTTAGGGAGGTACATCTGGCGGGACCCAGAAGAAGGGCCTTCTCTGTGGTGGCTCCCTCTTTTTCGAATATCACCCCTTCAGAAATTAGATGGGCCTCCACCTTGACACTTTTTCGTAAGGCCCTAAAGACGTGGTTTTGATAGTGGGTCTGGGGAACACAGAGTCCGATGGAGCCCATCTCAAATGGCTTATTTGACTGTGTATTGTCACTGGGATGGGGAGGTAAGGTGGGTTTTTAAAATATATATATATATATATGTTATGTATTAACAGTTGTGCCTTTAAATATTTGAGCGGGAAATCAGCACGTTGCTGATTGGACGAAGCCTCCAGCAGAACTGTATAAAAGGAGAGGTTTTTCCCCCAGCCTGTTGCTGGGTTCACCCTATATTAAAGAGCTGTTGTCACTACCCTGGTCTCCAGCCTCGTTACTTCCCGAACCTAACATTGGCGACGAAGGTGGGATCTCGAGGCTGAGGAGAACCAGAACCGAGCTGAAGCACAATAGACCCGAACCCAGCAAATCCAGGGCAGAAAAGGCGAGATGGCCAGTTACACTCCACCCGCACCGTTCGACCCGGCTAAGGAGAAATGGGGAACGTATATGACCCGTTTCGAAAGTTTCCTAGAAGCCAACGAACTGCACGGAGTTCCAGACAACCGAAAGAGGGCTTATTTCTTAAGCCACTGCGGTCCGGAGGTCATTGATATCGCGGAAGCCCTGGCAGAGCCAACGCCGTTGCAGTCGGTGTCGTGGCCAACTTTACAGACTTTACTGAGAAATCGCCGCTGCGCCGTCCAAATCGTGCGGCGGTTTGAGTTCGGAGAGCGAAGGCAGATGGAGGGCGAGTCCATAGGTGACTACATGGCCGCCCTAAGAAGAGCGTCCAAGGACTGCGGATACCGTGACCTAGACGAGGTGCTCCTCGAGCAACTCATCCGAGGGGTCAAAGACATCCGTTCTGGCGACGGTTGCTAGCAAAGAGCAACCTCACACTGGCCAACGCCTGGACGAAGCCAGAGCACATGAAATGTCATCCCAAGCGGCAGAGACGCTACAGAAACCGGTTCCACAAAAGGCGAGCGCGAAGGCAACCCCGGTGCACCAGGAGGAGGTTCAGACCGAATCCGAAGGTGAAGACGAGGAAGGGGTCTGCCGCACCGAAAAACGCGACAAAGGGGACCGAGATGAATGCGGAAGCTGCGGGGGTCAACACCAGCGCCAACGCTGCAAATTTAAAGATGCGATATGTCGGAGGTGCGGGAAGAAGGGACACCTAGCTCAAGTTTGTCGAGCGGCCCAACCTTCCCGCCGAAAATTCAAATCGGCCAATCAGAGCGCGGAATCGGCAAGGCGACCCGCGATTGGCTCAAACAAAAAAGGCGCGGATTCCAACCAAACAACCGTGGTCATAGGCCGCGCCTCGACCAAAGTGGAGAAGAAGATCTTCACCAAGCCAAAAATAGAGGGAGTGCGGTGCCGGCTTGAAGTAGACACGGGATCAGCGATAACCATCATGTCCTGGGACACTTTGGCGAAGTCGCTGCCGTCCGTCGCGAAGCGCCACCTGCAAGCACAACGACTACGAGTCCACGACTACCAAGGGAATCGCATCCCTGTTCGAGGGACCACCTCCGTCCGAGTCGAGTACGGCCCTCACAAGAAGACCCTGCCCATCACGATCGTCGAAGGAACTCTGCCCAGTCTGTTGGGACTAGACTGGTTTCGTGCCCTGGGCATGGGAGTGACTGGCATCTACAGAAGTGACTGCAATTTGAAAGACATTCTCTTTAACGAGTTCGAAGATGTCTTCAAGGACTGCCTGGGCAAGTACAAGGGGACCCCTATTTCCTTCAACTTAGACCCCCAGGTAGCCCCCATTAGGCTTAAGGCGAGGAGAGTCCCTTTTGCCCTAAAACCAAAAATCGATAAGGAGCTGGACAAGCTCATAAATCAGGGGATTTTGGTGCCAGTCGATCACGCAAAGTGGGAGACGCCAATCGTCACCCCCATCAAATCGGACGGGTCAATTAGAATCTGCGCTGACTACAAGGCGACGCTTAACAAAGCCTTACAGAAAAGCGCCACCCGGTTCCGTGGTGCAACACTTATTGCACTCTTTGGGGCAAGGGCAAGTCTTTGCAAAGTTAGACTTGGCCCAAGCCTACCAACAACTGCCAGTAGACGCCCGCACAGCCGAAGCCCAAACGATTGTGACGCACAGGGGGGCATTCAAGTGCACCCGATTGCAATTTGGGGTTAGTGTGGCACCAGGGCTGTTCCAAAACCTGATGGAACGACTACTGCAAGGGCTCCCAGGGGTAGTCCCCTACTTCGATGATGTCCTAATTTCAGGGGAAAACATGGAGGAATTGGGGGAGCGTTTAAGAAAGGTCTTGAGCATTTTCCGGACAGCCGGGTTAAAAGTCAAGACAAATAAATGCCAGATAGGGGTCGAATCGGTCGATTTCTTGGGCTACCGGATAGACAAGAAAGGAATTCACCCTACTGAGAGCAAGGTTAAGGCAATTAGGAAGGCTCCAGCGCCCAAAAACAAAGCAGAGCTGCAGGCATTCCTGGGATTGGTTAATTTTTACGCGGTCTTTTAAAGAACAAAGCAACTGCTATGGAACCGCTGCATAGGCTCTTAGGAAAAAATACTGTTTGGTCTTGGGGAAAGTCAGAAAATAGGGCTTTTGAAGCAGTAAAGAACCTGCTCTCAAGTGATAGCCTGCTCATCCAATATCACGACTCACTACCACTAGTGCTGGTTTGCGATGCATCCCCTTATGGGGTGGGGGCTGTACTCAGCCATAGACTTCAAACGGCACAGAAGCCCCTATAGCGTTCTACTCTAGAACGATGTCCTCCCAGAGAGGAACTACAGCCAATTAGACAAAGAAGCATTAGCCATTGTATCAGGGGTCAAAAAATTCCATGAGTATGTCTTTGGGCGGAATTTTGAAATCGTGACTGACCACAGACCGTTACTAGGATTACTGGCTGGCGACCGGCCAACGCCTGTGGCACTTTCGCCACGGTTGACTCGATGGACTATATTCTTAGCCGCTTACTCATACAAGCTGCAGCATCGGCCCGGAAAAGAAGTGGGGCATGCAGACGCGTTGAGCCGATGCCCACTGCCACGGGCGATCAAGACCCCACTCCGGGGACACCCATCCTCCTTATTGACTCGTTGGACTCTGGCCCAGTCACATCAAAGGAAGTGGCTCGGGCATCATACCGGGACATTGTGTTAAGGACTGTACTCGGTTGGGTACAGAGAGGGTGGCCCGCTGCGCCGGGCGAACGGTTCAAAGAATTTGTTAAAAAACGAGATGAGCTCTCGGCTCAAGGGGGGTGCCTGTTATGGGGTGATCGTGTAATAATTCCTGTTAAGTTAAGGGGCAAGGTATTGGACCTCCTCCACGAGGGTCACCCAGGCATCGTAAGGATGAAGGGGTTAGCTAGAAGCTATGTATGGTGGCCACTCATGGACGCAGAGATTGCTGAGAGGGTAGGGAAATGCCAAGCTTGCCAAGAGTCCAGACCGCTACCCCCAACAGCCCCAGTCAGAGAATGGGAAAAGCCCCAAGGGCCTTGGTCAAGAATCCACATTGACTTTGCTGGCCCCTTTCACGGCCAAACGTTCCTAGTGGTGGTGGACGCATTTTCCAAATGGTTAGAGATCATACTTATGAAGTCCACCACAGCCGAAGCAGTAATCGCAACCCTGCGCCACCTATTCGCAACTCACGGGTTGCCGGACACTCTGGTGTCCGACAATGGGCCCCAATTCACGGCAGCCCAGTTTGAAGAGTACCTGGCAGAGGAAGGCATCCGACATGCCCTCTCTGCACCTTTCCACCCTGCGTCGAATGGCCTTGCAGAGCGTTCCGTCCGGAGCGCTAAGGAGGCATTGTCCAGGCTCAAGCCAGGTGACTGGCAAACAAAAATAGACTTTTTCTTAGCCGTCCAGCACAGAACCCCAAGCACAGCCACTGGAAAAAGCCCAGCCGAATTGCTAATGGGACGGAAACTCCGGTGCCCGCTTGACCGTTTGAACCCCCATTACACACCCGAGGGTTACAAGGGGTGCTAGAAAACAAGGAAATGAGCATAGGCGACGGGTGTGGGCCCGAAACAATGGGGACGGCCCGAGTTGGGTCGCCGGACAAGTAACAAAAGTAACCGGGCCAAAATCGTACGTGGTAGAGCTACCAGACAACCGAGTGTGGCGGCGCCACATAGATCAGTTAAGGAAACGAATAACTGATCAAACCAAACCAACAGAGACAGGTAATGACCAATACCACTTTGAATCCACAGCTGACAATGACCCGGGGGAGGCGCAAGACTTAGCTGAGGTTCCAGAGTTCCAGCGACGCCATCAGGTCCCGAGGGAAACAGCAGGAAAATTCCAAAATTAATCCAAGGCCGGATGGCCAAGAAAAGAGTCGGCCAATAATCCAGAGCCCGATGGCCCAGAGAAAGAGCTGGGAGGAGAAAACAGCCCTCCGACCAGCTCAAACACCACCCAGAACTGAACCGCAGGTCAGAAAGAACTAGGAGACGCCCAGGTTATTTGCGTGACTACGTCGAAAAATAACATGTAAATAAATATGTAAATAAGACCAAGTGTTTTCTGGGAGGGGAGGAGTGTTATGTATTAACAGTTGTGCCTTTAAATATTTGAGCGGGAAATCAGCACGTTGCTGATTGGACGAAGCCTCCAGCAGAACTGTATAAAAGGAGAGGTTTTTCCCCCAGCCTGTTGCTGGGTTCACCCTATATTAAAGAGCTGTTGTCACTACCCTGGTCTCCAGCCTCGTTACTTCCCGAACCTAACAATATATACTTTGTTTTTATCATTTGCAAGCTGCCTAGAATCACTGTGAGTGAGTGAGTAGGCGGCTATATACAGTTAGCAATGCTGTACAGTAATGCTGTACATTTCCTAAATAAAATAAAAATAAAAGAAATACCGTTCCGTTGGTGACTTGCTTCAGCCCTTTGGGTTATGCCACATCAAGTCAATATCCAATCTTAGTGGGCACATACAGGTACCCCTCCATCTATGGTGACTCATTTAATGACCAGTCAGAATTTAAGGAGCTCAGAAAAGGTGCTTTACGGCACTTCTGAACGCAGTAAAATATTATGCTGCCCCACTTCCTCCAGTTCACATGACAGCCTTCGGACACTCGGTTACTGGCTCATATTTGCAACTGGGTGCAGCATCCCACAGCCAAGTGACCACAATCTGTGACATTTTTGCTGCATTTCTGGCAAAAATGTCCCCTTGCGAAGATAGGTTTGGGTTGATGACAGTGTTATTCATTTAATGACCCCTGTAAAAATGGTCATAAAAATCAGGCTGCCCGGATTTACAATCAGTACGAGTTACAACCAAAATCCCAGTTCCAACTGAGGTCATAAATCAAGGACTATCCGTATATAATTTTTCTCCAGCATGAGGCTTTCCACATCACACCAGGAATTACATTTTCCTCGGTCTGTGTTTACCGTATCTGTAGTTTTTGATGTATAGTGAGAATCCAACCCCCCCCCCCCAACTTTCTTCTAAGACAAAAGAAAGGTAGTTTCTCTAAGGTAGTTTTCTAAGTGAATGAAATTATGCGTAGAGAGAAACATGATATCTCCCCAGAGTCTGAAGAAGCAACTCCAGACAGGAATAATCTATATGGGAATGAGACCTCCCACAAGTTTTTCTACTGTGTCATTTTTCTAGAAAGTGCAATTAAATTTATAACACGCATAAGCTGTGTTACTTCAGCGGGGTTATCCCTGATTAACTGTACTATGCTTTCCCCCCAATAATTCCGTTTCCTTTGTACGAAACCCCGAGCCAAAAACGATGGGCCAAAATCTGAGTTCAAGCACCGCGAAAGACAAAAAAAAATAGGGCTACTGAATTTGTCAAGGAAGGAAGCCAGTTTAATCTGCTTTAACTTGCAAATTTAATTTGTCAAGTTAAAAGTGAGCCGATGGGTCTTCAGCGAGGTGAATTCTTCTCTGACTTGGTCTCAAAACTTCTGGAGACTTCCACAAAGGAATTATTGGAGGGTTAGTATGAGGAAATGGATTGCACCTCTATAACTGTCTGGTTCGGTTCTGCAACCCAACAAGAAAGACACAGACTTCAGAGGATAATTAGAACTGCAGAAAAAATAATTGCTACCAACCTGCCTTCCATTGAGGACCTGTATACTGCACGAATCAAGAAGAGGGCCGTGAAAATATTTACAGATCCCTCACATCCAGGACATAAACTGTTTCAACTCCTACCCTCAAAACAACACTATAGAGCACTGCACACCAGAACAACTAGACACAAGAACAGTTTTTTCCCGAAGGCCATCACTCTGCTAAACAAATAATTCCCTCAACACTGTCAAACTACCGTATATACTCGAATATAAGCCGATCCGAGTATAAGCCGAGGTCCCCAATTTTACCCCAAAAAACTGGGGTAAACTGGGGACTCGAGTATAAGCCGAGGGAGGGAAATGAGGCAGCTACCGGTCAGGGAAAGCCTTCCTCCCTCAGCCGAGAAGGCTGGCGGCTCCCCCGCCCCGCCCTCTCACTGCACCGGCAGGGCTTCCCCGCGCTAATGCAAAAGCCCGCCAAGTTTGCGCCATCCGGTATAATGTGAAAAAAAGAAGAAAAAAAAAAACTCGAGTATAAGCCGTATATACTCGAGTATAAGCCGAGGGGACGTTTTTCAGCACAAAAAACGTGCTGAAAAACTCGGCTTATACTCGAGTATATACGGTATTCACTAAATCTGCACTACTATTAATCTTCTCATCGTTCCCATCACCAATCTCTTTCCATTTATGACTGTATGACTGTAACTTTGTTGCTGGCAATCCTTATGATTTATATTAATATATTGACCATCATTTGTGTTGTAAATGTTGTACCTTGATAAACGTATCTTTTCTTTTATGTACACTGAGAGCATATGCACCAAGACAAATTCCTTGTGTGTCCAATCACATTTGGCCAATAAAAAATTCTATTCTATTCTATTCTATTCTATTCTATTCTATTCTATTCTATTCTATGGCATCGTGATGCCAGGCCGGCTGGCTGAGGACTATAAGTGGTCCTCAACTTACGACCATTCGTTTAGTGACCGTTAGAAGTTACAATGGCAGTAGAAGAAATGACTTATGACCATTTTGCACATTTACAACTCTCGCAGCATCTCCACGGACAAGTGATCAATATTTGGGTGCTAACAAGCTAATCAGTCTTATACAGGTAGCCCTCAATTTACGAGAGTTCATTTAGTGACCGTTCCAAGTTAGAACGGCTCTGAAAAAAAGTGACTTGTGACCATTTTTCACACGTACAACCCTTATAGCCTCCCCGTGGTCAGGTGCTCAGAATTCAGACGTTTGGGCCAATGACTCATATTTTTGACGGTTACACCATCCCTGGGTCATGTGGTCCCCCTTTTGTGACTTTCTTACAGGCAAAGTCAATGGGGAAGCCAGATTCACTTAACTGCAGGGATTCGTTTAACAACTGTGGCAAGGAGCTCCATTTAACAATGGTACTCAGTCATAATACTTTCAGCTCATTCTACAATGCAAAAAGTAGATTCAGAGACAGAGGCAGGGGGTGGGAACCAGAAGCCGTTTAAGTTCAGAATATGGCTACTGGGGAGTACCCAGTCTCAGTTGCCTTGATGCCTTTCTTTCTCCATCAGCAAAACAGCGCCCTGGTGGTGCAGTGGTTAGAAGGCAGTATTGCAGGCAAACTCCGCCCGCAGTCTGGAGTTCAATCCTGAATAACAGAATAATTAAGTTGGAAGGGACCTTGGAGGTCTTCTAGTCTCACTCCCTGCTTAAGCCCACTAAATATTTGTTTTTAATTCTTTTTAAATTTGTTATTTATATTCTCTGTTTTAATATGGCTGTAAACCGCCCTGAGTCCTTCGGGAGAAGGGCGGTATAGAAATTAAATTATAAATAAATAAAAATAAATAAAGCTTAAACTATTCCAGACAAATGGTGTCCAGTTTCTTCTTAAAAACCTCCAGTGTTGAAGCACCCACAACTTCTTGGAGGCACGTTGTTCCACTGATTAATTGTTCTCCCTGTTAGGAAATTCTAGGTTGATGACTGGGCTCAAGGTTGACCCAGCCTTGCATCCTTCCGAGGTTGGTAAAATGAAGAACTCAGGATTGTTGGGGGGGCAATAGGCTGACATTGTAAACCACCCACAGAGTGCTATATAACACTACCGAGCAGTCTATAAGTCTATGTCCAAGCGCTCTTGCATTTTACAAAACTGGGATCAGCCTTCGTAGAGCCGACAGCTGTCCCAAGTTATATTCTGTTCTCTATTTCAAGTCTAGGAATACTTTTCAAGATGTGTCGTTTTTCCCTCCGTCTGCTCTCTGCCAACGCTGATGCACTTAGCAAAGCTGGAAGGGGACCAGCCATAGGAGCTGGTCCATGTTTCTTGCTCCAGTGCTTAACTCATTGTTTAGCCCATGTTATTTGATTTATGTATGGTGCACAGATGTCATAAGTGTAACTGCTCTTCACAATCATGGCTTTATGCTTCCCCAGATGGAATTCCGATTAACAATCCCACTGAGTTTTGGACGAGAAAGGAGGGTCAAACAATGTACTTCACACAGGGGAGATTTTCAATATCAGATCTCGGAGTGAAGCAACACACCACAATGTCCTTGGAGTTTCTTATTCCTCTCCTTAACTTTCTGGGACTGAGGCTGATTGCATGGGTGTGTGTGTGTGTGTGTGTGTGTGGAAATATTACATTTGTGTACACAGTCTCTGAGTTGTCACCACGGTCGGGATTAGAATTTCCATTGCAGTTGTTACATGAGCTGCATTCATTTTATTTTTTGTCACAGTTACTAAACAAATCGACGCCGCTCTTCAGAGAATCATGCAGTCATCATGTGAGTTTCGCTTCCCCGTTGACTTTGATCCTCAGGAGGTCACAAAAGGTGATCACATGACCCTGGGACATGGCAGCCTTCATAAATTGGAGCCAGTTACTAAGCGCCCATGAGGGAAGTCATAAATTACATTTTTCAGTGCCGCTGTAATTTCGGTCATCAAATGAATAAGTAAAAGACTTAGAACTAAGGAGAAATTTCCTGACAGTGAGAACAATTAATCAGTGGAACAACTTGCCTCCAGAAGTTGGGAATGCTCCAACACCGGAAGTTTTAAAGAAGAGATTGGATAACCATTTGTCAGAAGTGGTGTAGGGTTTCCTGCCTAGACAGGGGGTTGGACTAGAAGACCTTCAAGGTCCCTTCCAACTCTGTTCTGTATCCTGAAAAGATATAGCATGTGGCATGAAGCAGCTTGCTTGCTGCACTATTTTGTGACTCGATTCTTGTGGGATGCTTTCATTTATCCAAAAACATTACAAATGCAAAAGAAAGCCTCATTTCCAAAAGATTTAAAAGGTGCAAAAAAAAACAACAACCACCCTCCCTTATTTGCAATACACTGCAAAGAAAGCAAAAGAGTTTTGCTTCACCCACCTCTAATTCTGCATTAAACCTTTGGCTAGCAAGGTGCCTAATCTCTCTGTTGTGCTGCTTTCCTGTCTCAGACAATCAACGTTACCACAGCTAAAATTCCCACCTGTCTGCTCCTTTTACTTTTTAAAATTTAATTGAGAGTTCTTTCCACCCATTGGTGTGTACATATCTGCAGGCCCAGGAAAGGCAGTTCTGAACGCTCGGCAGCTCATGAATGAGATTAACAAAGGAGAGGGGGGGGGGAAATGTTGACAGCTTTTCAAAAGGGAAAGTAGCCAGATCACTTCTAAGCCCCAAGAAACTTTTAGTGGTAAGCTTCTTTTCTAACATCAATCAGGAGGCTGATGGGATTCCATTATCTGGTTGCAGGTGCTCACCTAAGGCAGAGCATATATCTCTGTCATCTTTCCAAACTTAACTCCATGGAGCTTTTTATCCCAAAGGGCAAATAAGACACAGGCTACAGGTAGGAAAAGGACAGAGGGTCCTAAAGGTAAAGGTTCCCCTCGCATGTATGTGCTAGTTGTTCCTGACTCTAGGGGGCGGTGCTCATCTCTGTTTCAAAGCCAAAGAGCCAGCGCTGTCCGAAGACGTCTCCATGGTCATGTGGCTGGCATGACTAAACGCCAAAGGTGCACGGAACGCTGTTACCTTCCCACCAAAAATGGTCCCTATTTTTCTACTTGCATTTTTTTACGTGCTTTCGAACTGCTAGGTCGGCAGAAGCTGGGACAAGTCACGGGAGCTCACCCCGTTATGCGGCACTAGGGATTCGAACCGCTGTACTGCCAACCTTTTGATCGACAAGCTCAGCATCTTAGCCACTGAGCCACCGCGTCCCTATTAGAGGGTCCTACACAGGCTCGTAATATAAGAAATGGAAGCGACCTTAGAAATGATCTAATCCGACTTCCAGTTCAGCGCAGAATCTGCCGCAGGTAGACCTTGACTAACACGACAACTGAGCGCAGGATTTCCTTTGCTAAGCAAGACGGTTGTTATGTGAAGCTTTTTTCCCCATTTTACAACCTGCTCCTAGCTGAAAAGTGAATCACAGCAGTTGTTAAGTTAGCAACCCGGTTGTTTAAGTGACTCTGGCTTCCCCATTGACTTTGCTCGTCAGAATGTCGCCAAAGATAACCATATGACCCCGGGATACTCAATATGAATCAGTGGCCAAGCACCTGAATTTTGATCACGTGACCGAGAGGATGCTACAACGGTCATCAGTGTGAAAAATGGCGATCAATCTCTTTTTTCAGTGCTGTTGTAACTTTGGTCACTAAATGAGTGGTTGTAAGTCAAGGACTATCTATACCACAGCATCCCTACCAGGACTTTCAGGTCTCTGAAATATTCCCTGTGAAGAAAAGTTCACCACTCAATCCCCAGAGAGGTTGCAGGATTTGGCTAGTCTAGAGAAAAGAAGGACTGGACAGGACATGATAGCAGCATTCCAGTATTTGAGAGGCTGACACCAACAGGTCCAATCAGGGGTGGGGCTGCTGGGGGTTCACAGGGGTTTGGGAGAACTTCTAGCTAAGATTCTGTGCAGTTCGGAGACCCCCCCAAATCCCACTCCTGGCTGGCCCCGCCCATCCCACCCCACCCCGCCTCTCCCAGGAGTCTCCAAGCAGCTCTTTTGGATGCAGGTAAGTGTAGGTTGTGCGCAGAGGCTCAGGGAGGGTGAAAAATGGGCCTACTGGAAGTTTGGGAAGGCCGGAAACGGGCCTGTTTCCGATCTCCAGAGCCTGGGAAGGCCGTTTTTGTCCTCCCGGAGTCTTGAGGAAACACTCTGGAGCCCAGGGAGGGCAAAAACAAACACACACACACACACACACACACACACACACACACACACACACACACGGCGTGGTGCAGGAGGCCAACTAGGCCACGCCCACCATGGCCACACCCACCCAGCAACCGGACAGAGGACCCCTTGCTAAAATTTTTGAAGCCCACCCCTGGGTCCAATTATTCTCCAAAGCACCAGAGGGCAGGACAAGAAGGAATGGATGGAAACTAATCAAGGAGAGAAGCAACTTAGAACTAAGGAGAAATTTCCTAACAGTGAGGACAAATTAACCAATGGAACAGTTTGCCACCAGAAGTTGTAGGGGCTTCATCACTGGAGGTTTTTAAGAAAAGACTGGACAGCCACTTGTCTGGAACGGTATAGGATCTCCTGCTTGAGCAGGGTGTTAGGCTAGAAGACCTCCAAGGTCCCTTTCAACTCTATTCTGTAACACGTCTAGCCAAAATGGCACAATCTGCATGAAGAGGATTATAAGGTGGCTAAGAAAAATCCAAAGTTTTCCAAAGAAAAGAGAGAGAGAGAGAGAAAGAGAGAGAGAGAGAGAAAGGATTCCTAAACTTCTGACTGGAGATTGAATGTGGCCATTAAATCCAGCTTTCATTCAATAATTTAGGAATTATCTTTTTTCTGCTTCACATCTGGTTGGCTGAACAGGAATCTCTATTTCAATATGCGACTGAAAGTCTCCAATGTTTTGCTAGCACAAATGTGCAACTTTTTCTGCCTAAGGAGATGAACGCAACTTGAGAGCAGATTAACAGAGTTGGAAGGGTCCTTGCAGGTCATCTAGTCCAACCCCCTTGCCCAAGCAGGAGACCCTACACCAGTGGTTGGATTCAGCCAGTTCGCACCACTTCTGGAGACCCGGTTGTTAACTTTCTGAGCAGTTTGGTGAACTGGCTGTTGGAAGAAATCATTAGGGCAGAGAATCGGTTGTTAAATTATTTGAATCCCACCACTGCCCTACACCATTTCTGACAAAGGGCAGCCCAGTCTCTTCTTGAAAGCTTCCAGTGATGAAGCTCCCACAACTTCCAAAGGCAACTTCTGTTCCATGGGTTGATTGTTCCCACTGTCAGAAAAGTTCTCCTTATTTCCAGGTTGAATCTCTCCTTGTTCAGTTTCCATCTGTTATTCCTTGTCTGGCCTTTGGGTTCTTTGGAAAATAGCTTGACACCCCATTCCTCTCTGTGGCAGCCCCTCAAATATTGGAACACTGTTATCATGTCTCCCCTGGTCCTTCTCTTCACTAGACTAGCCATGCCCAGTTCCTGTAATTGTTCATCGTATGTTTTAGCCTTTTTCTCCCAGCCTCCTGTTGATTCCTCGAACCTTCATCTCTATTCAACAAACACCCACACACTGCAAGGCTGTGCCTTCCTCTATCCATCCCCATACACAAACACACACACTCCGCAACGACAATAGGTTGATGCCGATAACTACCAGTCCACCACAGGTGCTGAGTGAAGCAAAAGATTCGTGACTGCGGTTGAGCACATGGCCCGTGTAGAAGCAGAGCTGGTCTACCGCCCGATGATGGTGGATGCTTCGGTCCTCGTCGATTTCTTCTACGGAGAAACCAGGAGCCAAAAACTGATCGTCGTGGTGGAGCATCAGGTACAGATCAGAGGTAGGATGAAGCCCAGCACTGAGAGGCAGGCGAATAAGCAATTGGGCAGCATCTCCAGCCAATGGTAGGGACACAGAACGTCGCCTCCGAGCCTTGTTAGGGCCACTTTTGGGTGGTTGCAGAAAATGGACTCTGTCAAGAGGAACCTGCTCTGGAATCACCACGGCCAGCTCCGCGACAGCTGCAAAGGACAAAGAGAAGAAGGGTTGATCTCAGAAAGCATCCAACTACCCCCATCTCCCATAATCAAAGCAACCTTGTTCCTCTAATTCAGGGGTCGGCAACCTTAAACACTCAAAGAGCCACAAAGATCCTAATCAGAAGCCCCCGTTCAATTCTGGAGCCGACTGGAATCCGGTTCCTCCATCACAGTCTCCTCCTAGCGCAGCGTCCTTTTTCCTTTGCTGACCGGAAGTCCGGTTCCCCCACCATAGAGTCTCCTCCTAGCACGGCATCCTTTTTCCTATACCTGTCCTAACCAAAAGCCCTATCAATTGTGGAGCCGACCGGCAACCGGGAACCACAGCAGAGGGATGAAAGAGCCACATGCGGCTCCAGAGCCCCGGGTTGCTGACTCCTGAACTAGCTAGACTAGAAAGATCCAGAGCATGATCCAGAAAGCTCTTATTATCTTCTTGAACGGAGCTATTTTGCAAGATTTCAATCCATCAGAGTAGAGCTGGAAGGGACCTTGGAGGTCTTCTGGTCCAGCTCCCCTGCTCAAGCAGGAGAATACCTCATTTCAAGACAAGTGGCTACCCAGCCTCTTCTTAAAAGCCTCCAGTGGTGAAGCCCCCACAACTTCTGAAGGCAAGAACTTAGATAAGTTCTGAAGGAGACTGTCAGACCTTATCTAAGCTGAAGTCCAGAATCTCTTGTCAGGGTCCCAGATCAAGGCTGGAGAAAGAGCCCCTGAACAGACAGAAAATGAAGGAGGAAGCGATAAATGGAATCTCTCACAATAGTGTATGCCAATAGTGGCCCTGTAGGATTTCCCACTGGGATTTCTAGATTCATTTATTTAGCATATGGCATACAAGGCCAGGGGGGCTATCCTGCGATGCAGACAGTAGAAGTCCTGGCTGGACTTTCTAGAGATCTTCCATTTCTGGTGAACGCAGCCAAATTTCTTCCTGCCCTACAATTATCTTCAAGCACAAAGGAACCTGACAGCATACATGACATGATAAGAATACATCACAGCATACAGCAACAAGACAGCATACAGCAACATGGCATCAGTCTGACTAGGTGGCTCAGTGGCTAGGACACTGAGCTTGTGGATCAGAAAGGTTGGCAGTTTGGTGGTTTGAATCCCTGGTACAGGTCTCCTGCGTGAGGACTAGATGACCTCCAAGGTCCCGTCCAACTCTGTTATCGTTAGCAAACGGCACAACTCTACAGTAAAACAGCTGCAGGCTTGGTGGGCATGACATGGGAGGGATACTCTAAAAACTCCATTCCCACCCCAATTCAGGGGAAGGATACTGTAAAATCTCCATTCCCATCCCAATTCAGGGGAAGGATACTGCAAAATCCCCATTTCCTCCCAATCAGCTGGGACTTGGGAGGCAGAGAATAGATGGGGGTGGGGCTAGTCAGAATTTTTACTACTGGTTCTCTGAACTTCTCAAAATTTCCGCTACTGATTCTCCAGAACTGGTCAGAACCTGCTGAAACCCACCTCTGGCATGTACTTATGACGGTTGCAATACCCCGGGGTCGCGAGATCCCCTTTTGCAACTTTTTGACAAGCGAAGTCAACGTAGAAGCCAGCTTCAGTTAAACAGCCGCATTACGAACTGAACGGCTGCCGTGATGCACTTAAGAGACAGGCGGACGCACGGTCGTAAAATGGGGGAAAACCCACTCCACCATTGTCTCGCTTAGCCATGGAGATCAGGTGCTCCATTGCAGCCATAAGTTCACGGACTGCCTGGACACACCTATCTCCTTCTCAGCTTGAAATGCTCACGGCAAGGGTAAGTACCGGAGGATGGGGGGGATGGGAGGCTTCCTAGAAACATGTAGCTGCTGGCAGTAACAATAAAGGTGGGGAAAAAAATCTTGGGTAGAAAAGCCTTAAAGCCAACTTGATTATCTATCTGGCTTGCGAGCTAGCTAGCATGCCTGTTAAATTTTCCCCCCTTTTCTTTCGCAAAGCGTTCCGATTTGGGAAAAATTACAGGGCTTTGCTCTACTTAGCGATCTCAGAATTCCTTTGAACAGCAACAAACAACAACAGTACCCTATACAATCTCCATGGGACCTTTGACTATGGTCAATTGCATTTGGGTCCCAAACCCTGATTGGAGAGAATCTTATCCAACGTTCTCTGGTTATTGCCTCTATGGACCTTTGAATCAATCCTGGTGACTGCCTGGATGGGACCCCTTCTTTTAATCCATCCTGCCAAAGAAGCCCTCTTCTACCAATACAGGTAGTTCTCAATGCCACTTTTTTTAATTAGGTTATAAAGCGTTATAAAATACAAAATACGAAAGCAAATAAAAGGGCAGGGATAGGGAGGGAGGGAGGGAAGGAGGGCAGAGAAAAGCGAGGAAGGGTAAGGAAAGAAAAGAAAAAGAAGAAGAAGAAGAAGCATTGACTTCCAACTCTCTCTGTTAAAGTAGAACAGAACAGAACAGAACAGAACAGAACAGAACAGAACAGAACAGAACAGAATAGAATAGAATAGAATAGAATAGAATTTTTTATTGGCCAAGTGTGATTGAACACACAAGGAATTGGTCTTGGTGCATATGCTCTCAGTGTACATAAAAGAAACGATATGTTCAGAATAGAATAGAATAGAATAGAATAGAATAGAATAGAATAGAATAGAATAGAATAGAATAGAATAGAATAGAATAGAATAGAATAGAATAGAATTCTTTATTGGCCAAATGTGATTGGACACACCAGGAATTTGTCTTGGTGCATAGGCTCTCAGCGTACATAAAAGAAAAGAAACGTTCATCAAGAGATCATGAATAGAATAGAATAGAATAGAATAGAATAGAATAGAATAGAATAGAATAGAATAGAATAGAATTCTTTATTGGCCAAGTGTGATTGGATACACAAGGAATTTATCTTGGTGCATACGCTCTCAGTGTCCATAAAAGAAAAAATACCTTCATTAAGAATCATAAGGTACAACCAGTAGCGGGATTCAAGTAATTTAACAACCGGTTCTCTGTCCTAATGATTTCTTCCAAAAACCAGTTTGCCAAACTGCTGAGAAAGTTAACAACCGGTTCTCCCGAAGTGGTGTGAACTGGCTGAATCCCACCATTGGGTACAACACTTAATGATAGTCATAGGGTACAAATAAGCAATCAGGAAACAATATCAATGTAAATCGTAAGGATACAAGCAATGAAGTTACAGTCATACAGTCGTAAGTGGAAGCAGATGGGTGATGAATAGGGCATTAACAACAACCACAACTTTTGGTTTTGCCATAATAGCATAAACCAGTCATTTCTACAAAAGCCTACCAATCTCATCTGTAAAACCCAGAATCAAAGTTTCATTCTCTTCCACCTCAAGCACAAAGTTCAGAAGCGGTTTCCATGTGGAAACAAAGAGTTCTTTTCTTCATGCAAAGTAGTCCATTTTGCCATTTCGGCCAACTCCATCCACTTCTGCTTAACCAGGTAGCTCTCGACTTACAACAGTTCGTTTAGTGACCAAAGTTACAACGGCCCTGAAAACGAAATGATTTATGATGTTTTTTTTTTTCACGCTTATGATCATTTCAGTATCTCTGTGGTCACTTGATCAAAATTTAACCTCTTGGCAATTGATTCGTATTTACGACGACTGCAGTGGCTTGGGGTCATGAACCTTTGGCTCAAGTTCTGACAAGCAAAGTCGACGGAGAAGACAGATTCACTCTGTTACTGACAACAGCTGCAGCGATTCCTTTAACAACGGTGGCAGGAACAGGCATAAAACGGGACAAAATTCACTTTGGAACTATCTCGCCTAGCAACAGAAATCTGAGACTCAATTGTGGTTGTACATCGAGAACTATCCATATTCAACTATCTCTAGGGGCAGCTTTCCAAAAATTCTGGCATTATTTCACAACAGATGAGGCTATTGAGGCTCATGGGAGGTGTAGTCCATGTGGGAAGTCCCCCTCTCGCAATGTCTGTAGAGACTCTTAGCCATCCAGGTCGTGGTTGTCCTTTGAAGATCATTTGGCGACCGTCTCCAGGAGAGCTTTTTACCAGGTTCGCCTGGTGCGCCAGTTGCGCCCCTTTCTAGACCGGGATGCCTTATGCACGGTCACTCACGCCCTCGTCACTTCTCGCCTGGACTACTGCAATGCTCTCTACATGGGGCTCCCCTTGAGGAGCACCCGGACGCTTCAGTTGGTCCAGAATGCAGCTGCACGGGTGATAGAGGGAGCCACTCATGGCTCCCATATAACACCAATCCTACGCAGGCTGCACTGGCTACCTGTGGTCTTCCGGGTGCACTTCAAGGTGTTGGTTATCACCTTTAAAGCGCTCCATGGCATAGGACCGGGATATCTTCGGGACCGCCTTCTGCTACCACATGCCTCCCACCGACCGGTACACTCCCATAGAGAGGGTCTCCTCAGGGTGCCGTCAGCCAAACAGTGTCGGCTGGCGACCCCCAGGGGGAGAGCCTTCTCTGTGGGGGCACCTACCCTCTGGAACGAGCTTCCCCCAGGACTTCGACAACTTCCTGACCTCCGGACTTTTCGCCGCGAGCTGAAGACGTACCTATTCTTCCGAGCAGGACTGGCTTGATAGGGGTTTTTAATTCGTTTTTAAATGGGGTTATTTTATATTATGTATTTTATATCTAAATTTAGGCCACATTGAATAAGTTTTTTAAATAGTTTTTATTGTAATATATTGTATTGTTTTTACTTGGCTGTTCACCGCCCTGAGTCCTTCGGGAGAAGGGCAGTATAAAAATTAAAATATTATTATTATTATTATTATTATGGTTGTCCCAAAGGTGCCTTTTTTCCCAAGAGGCAACTGGACTTTCTGGTTTTTCTCTGAAGACGTTTCGCTTCTCATCCAAGAAGCTTCTTCAGCTCTGACTGGATGGTGGGGAATGGAAGGATTTATACTCCTTGCAGACAGCTGGTCAAATCTCCAAGTGGCCTGAATGACTCTCTAAAAAGCATGCAAATGACCAGCTGCCTGCAAGGAGTATAAATCAGTGGTGAAATCCCAATTTTTTTTACTACCGGTTCTGTGGGCGTGGCTTGGTGGCCATGGTGTGGCTTCTGTGGCGTGGCATGATGGGTGTGGCAGGGGAAGGATACTGCAAAATCTCCATTCCCACCGCACTCCTGGGGGAAGGATATTGAAAAATCCCCATTCCCTCCCCACTCCTGGGGGAAGGATATTGAAAAATCTCCATTCCCACCCCACTCTGGGGCCAGCCAGAGGTGGTATTTGCCAGTTCTCTGAACTATTTAAAAGTTCCGCTACCGGTTCTCCAGAACCTGTCAGAACCTGCTAGATTTCACCCCTGGTATAAATCCTTCCATTCCCCACCATCCAGTCAGAGCTGAAGAAGCTTCTTGGATGAGAAGCGAAACATCTTTAAGGAAAAAACAGAAAGTCCAGTTGTTGCCTTTTGAAATAGCTACTTTGGGGTACCGTCCCCCACTTAGCTTGCTTCATTTCCCTAGCCTGACATCCTCATTCCTATCACAGATCCTCAAAAATATTCCGCAGGTTGCAGCCCGAGAGGAAGGCTGTGTGCTTTTTCTACACCAACCACTTTTTTTTTAATTGATGTAATATTATACTACCATCGAGAAGTAAACAGATACAACAGAATAGAGAACCACAAAAGCAAAATACGTATGCCGATACAGAAAGCTGTAAAATGACCTTAGATGGCATGTATTGTTTGTTGTGTTTTGTTTTGATGTATTTGTGGTTGCTTTTTATGTTGCTTTTAAAGACAAAACTGTTTAATAAAAACTAATTTTTTAAAAAAAACACACACACACACACCGACCACTTTTAAGCACCGCACATTGTGTTAACTCAAGCCACAGAAGTCAAATGGTGAAACTTGGGATCCTGGAAATGCGGGTTCCTTTGGTGAAACCAGGATTCTGATCGGGGAGCGACTATTTTAACTTTTCCCATTTTTGTCCCAAAGATGCTTTCTCCCCCTCCCAAGAGGCGACTGGACTTTCAGGTTTTTCTTGGAAGACGTTTTGCTTCTCATCCCAGAAGCTTCTTCAGCTCTGAAGCATCTTCCTGGATGAGAAGCGAAAACGTCTTCAAAGAAAAGCCAGAAAATCTTGGGGGGGGGGGGCAGAAAAAAAGCACTTTTGGGACAACCGTGACCTGGATGACGGAGAACCTTCACAGACATGTTCTCGTTTTGCAGCAAAGGGCGCACGGAAGAAGGGAGACCCCCACCCCCAACCACAGGTAAAGGCACTTCAAGACACACACACCCGCACGCGCCGAGGGACGGCGGACGAGAAGCGCTTCGCCAAAGCGGCTCTGCACCCGATCCAGTTCTACCTTTCCCTAGCGGGGGTTGGGGGGCATTTAAAGCGTTCGGCTCACCGCTCCCGATTCTGCAAAAGCAGGAGATTTCCACTCTGGAAACAAGAGGCGTCCTTTTTGCATAAGGGAAGTGGGCGAGAGAATGGATCACCTCCGTCTAGAGCAGAAGATGGAAGGAGGGAAAGGAAGAAGGTACGGAAGGAAGAAGACGCGTGTAGTTCGGCTTTGCAGCACCCCGCATCTTGACCTTTGCAACACCCCGCATCCCGTGGCTTTGCAACACCCGCATCTTGGCTTTTGCAGCACCCCACAATTTGGCCTTTGCAACACCCCGCATCTCGTGCCTTTGCAACACCCCGCATCCCGTGCCTTTGCAGCACCCCGCACTTTGGCAAGCGAGGCGTTTGCAAACTCCCCGACCAGCCGCATCGTTTAAGAGGCGTTTTGCAAGCAGCAAGCCCCCCGCCCCCCCACCCCACCCGTCGCCGTTTCCCCCTTCCCGAGAGGGATCCGTCCGTGACTAGCGAAGATGCTCCGGGAAGGGAAATGGGGGAAGGAAGAGCCCAGAGGCTCCCTACCTGTCTCGGGACTCGCTTGGCCAAGGACGAGCAGCAGAGCGAAGAGCGGGGGCGAGGTAAAGAACAGGAAGGAGCCGTCAAACATTTTAATTGTAGTCGAGGGGCCCCTAGGAACTGGGCTGCAGAAGCCGGGAGCGGGGAGGGAAGCAGGAGTCGATGGCAGCAGGCAGGCAGGCAGGCAGGCAGCAAACTCTCGGCCGGGACTAATCCCGAAGCCCTCCCAGACTTTGGTGGGGGGGGGGGGGATAATAATTAACTCCTACAGACAAACTCAACGTGGTTTACAGAAAGGGAGGAAAGGGGAGGAGAGGGGAGGAAAGGAAAAGTGGGGAGGGGGTCGAGAAGGGAAAGTGGAAGGGGAGAAAGAAAAAAAAACTTCGGAGGTAAGGTGCTGATTGGAAGCTTAATCTGCCGGAGCTACACCTCCTGCCCGCTGATTGGCCGTCGGAATTAACACACTCGGGTAAATAGCAAAGTTGTAAACTGAGCTGCCGTACACGTGGGTGGCGGGTGAAGGCCGAGGGACGGCAGCAGAGGGCGCTCGAGAGGCAAAGGTGAGGCTCCTTGGCGCTTCTGGATGGCGAGACGCGGGCAGCCCGCGGCTGTCTTCAGCACCATTCCTGGGTTGTGGTTGGCCTTCCATCCTTTACTTTGTCTGCAGATGTTCAGCAGGTGAAGGGACCGGTATTTCATTCGCCACGCTTTTTGCTTTTTCTCTTTGGATTTGGATAACGTACAATAGAAGAGAATTCTTTCTTGGCCAAGTTTGATTGGACACACAAGGAATTGGTCTTCGATGCATATGCTCTCAGTGTACATAAGGAGAATAAAATACATTCATCAACAATAAAAAGATACAGCACTTAGTGATAATCAAGGTTACTAATAAGCTATCAAATCATACTAGGAAATGAATACAAACAATATAATCGAAAGATATGAATCTAGAAAAGTAAAGCTATTCATATTAGATAATTAATAAAGATACCTTTATTAGGTAAATAAAGAAAAAGGGATAAGAAAGAAAATAAAATAACAAATGTGATATGGGGGGAAAGGTATAAAAGCGAGAGAAGACCACTAAGAAACGCTGTTTAGAAATAGGAAATATTTATATGTTGTGTGTCTGTCAGATTGTGTAAAATAAAAAAAAATAAAAAAATAAAGATACAAGTGATATGGTTATAGTAATAAGTGGAAAGAGGTAGATACTAGTAAGGAAGAGAAGAATAATAGTAATACAGTCTTAGTAAATTATATAGAATAGAAATAGAATAGAATAGAATAGAATAGAATAGAATAGAATAGAATAGAATAGAATAGAATAGAATAGAATAGAATAGAAAATTTTAATTGGCCAAGTGTGATTGGACACTCAAGGAATTTGTCTTCGGTGCATATGCTCTCAGTGTACATAAGGAGAATAAAATACATTCATCAAGAATAAAAAGATACAAGACTTAGTGATAGTCAAGGTTACTAATAAGCTATCAAATCGTACTAGGAAATGAATACAAACAATATAAATTGAAAGATGCAAGCAACATGGTTGTCTCTTTCAATTTAGAGAACTGTGGTTTGCTTAATTGTGGTTTACTGGCTGAGTCATAACTTGGCTCAGTTTCCAGGGGTTGTCTTTGTGCTGCACGCTGTTTAATCATGGTTTGTAGGATTAACACAACTTGCTTTAATGCAACACGCTGAATGAAGCACAAAGGAGTCGGCTCCATTTTAGCTGAGTGTTTTGTGGAAATTCATCCATGGTGCTATGTGTATCCTGAAATGTGGGTTAATTTTCTAAACTGGGTTTAGGATACCCATTGATAAGCATGCTGAGTGAAAGTAAAAGCTTTCTAGATATGTAGAAGCAGTGAGAGGCAAGCGTTTGAGTGGTGCATTGGCCTAGAGGTGGAGCTCTCGCCTCACAATCAGGTCGATCCTGTGAGGTCGATCCTAGGTAGAGGCAGCTATTTCTCTCTCTGGGCACAATGATAATATGTCTGCTGAATGAAACTCCACATTGGTGACAGGAAAGACATCCGGCCAGTAAACACTCAGCTCCTTTCAGTTGCCCAGACTCCACCCTGCAAGGGATTATGGGCTCGTTAAAAGTGGATGAATGAGCAGCAATTGTTTCAGAAGTTTTCCTCTTGAACTCTTAACCCTAGTTTCTTGCATAAGCCACAACATCTGAGTTTACATGTTGAATTATACCAGCGTCTCCTAACTGGATGCCTTCTTTATATTAAACCGCAGCATATCTGGAAGGCATAACATGAGGAAAGGCTGCAGTGAACTTTAAATGGATGGCTTGCAAAGCATTAAGAAGCAGCCATGTTTATGGCTTCCTGCGGCGTGTGAAATCATCCACTCTTGCTTTGCTATGGTTAATAATTAGCAGGCCGCTCTGAAATTAGAATTTAGTACGGTGTTTGATCCAGCCACTAATTTTGTGCATGGAAAGCTTTTCAAGGGATGGAGAGAGAAACCGGTGTGAAGTTGTGTCGCCACAAAAGCATCGACTGTGCCTCGGAGCTAGAGCGGGTTAAATCATGCACAGGAGCCCTGAGAGCATGAAATGATGGCAGCCTTGTTAGGGGGCTGCCTTGTTCTAATTAGCCCCTTGGGTTGGGAAATAGCTGTGGTTTTCCCCCCCAGTTTAGCACATTGTACAACTTCCTGGGGCTTATTGATTTTGTGTGTCCAGTGGTGAAATTCAAATTTTTTTACTACTGGTTCTGTGGGCGTGGCTTGGTGGGTGTGGTGTGGCTTGGTGGGCGTGGCAGAGGAAGGATACTGCAAAATCCCCATTCCCTCCCCACTCCTGGGGGAAGGATATTGCAAAATCTCCATTCCCACCCCACTTGGGGCCAGCCAGAGATGGTATTTGCCGGTTCTCTGAACTACTCCAAATTTCCGCTACCGGTTCTCCAGAACCTGTCAGAATCTGCTGAATAGCATCCCTGCATATGTCCTGAAGAAGCAAAGTTGGATTTTTAAAACCATGCTTCATTTAATCGTGAACCAGGACATCAGGCAAATGCAGTCTCTGAGATGCTGAGGGAAGGTATCACCCCAAAATGGCCGCCTCATTGGCTTGGCCTCCTGCTTCTTTCACTGGTCCACACAACTGGCTATACCTCCAATTTCTTCTCTCTCTCTTTCTCTCTCTCTCTTTCTCCCTCCCTCCCTCTCTCTCTCTCTCTCTCTCTCTCTTCTCAATGTGGTAATTCACATCTATCAGACTTTCATGTCTATGGAGATTCTCAGTGGACTTCCTTGGTTTTCTTTTGCCCTTGAAGACATTTCGCCTCTCATCTAAGAAGCATGTTCAGTTCTTAAGAAGCTTCCTGGATGAGAAGTGAAACAACTTCAAGGAAAAACAAAGTCTAGGTACCTTTTTTTGGTGGGGTGGGGGGGAAACACCTTTGGGACGATCAGGCCTTCAGTTCCAGCTTTGGATGGTCATAGGGTGCTTGAGTCATTTGTAAGAGGTAGGTTGTCTTTTCTTGTTGTTGGTGGTTTTTTTAGAAACATTATCTTCCTCTGCTCTTTTACCAAATTTTTATTTCATCCTTCCTCTTGAAATACCCTCAAGAGGAGCCAAGTTTTGCAGCTATGATTGCAAAATTAATAAGCCCTTGGAGATGTTGAACATATGTTATAAACATCTTTGCAAGAAGAAGCCGTTTGGCTCTCGGAGAGTTAATTTGGATGGTCATCAAAGTAGTTAACATCTTTTCTCCTCTAGATAGCATCATTGGCTTCCTCTCAAAGGGATTTATATATATATATATATATATATATGCTAGCTGATGAGAACTAAATAGCTCAAAATAGATCTATACTAGCCTCCCTTTATTTCTTTATCAGTAAATATAAATTTGGTATAAAATGGTTTGTTGTGAATGTGACTGCCTGAGGGCTTCTGGATTGGAGCTGAAAGGCAAAAGGGAAGCAATATGCTCCTTCCCATATTGGGGTAGACCAGGTGCTTCGACAGAAAAACACTTAATCTCTCCCCTGGCTCAAGCTGATTAAGGGAGGAGAATTTGTGGCTCAGAGGTTAATACAACTGCCTAATGTGCAGGCAGCCCAAGTTTGAATCTGAGTAAGGGTATGGCTAGCTGATGAGAGCTAAATAGCTTGAAATAGATCTATACTAGTCTCCCTTTATTTCTTTATCAGCAAATATAAATTTTATATATATCAAATATATATTTGCTGATAAAGGCGAAAAGGGAGACTAGTATAGATCGATTTCAAGCTATTTAGCTCCAATCAGCTAGCCATATCATAGTATGTATGTATGTATGTATGTATGTGTATATATATATTCTCTTGTACCTGTCGCAGTGACGCTTCCAAAATGGATTGGTTGAACTGTTGTCAATTTCTATGAGGGAAGCGAAAGTGGATGTCTTAGCAGAGATTAACATCTTGACCAGAAACCCAAAGATGGTGGATTGCTGGTCACATAAGGACTGAATTCACAAAACATGCTAAACTCTAGCCAGGAAATGTCTATGGACAGTGGTGGGATTCAAGGAATTTAACAACCGGTTCTCTGCCCTAATGACTTCTTCCAAAAACCAGTTTGCCAAACTGCTCAGAAAGTTAACAACCGGTTCTCCCAAAGTGGTGCGAATTGGCTGAATCCCACCACTGTCTATGGATGTTCTTAGTCATCCAGATCACGGTTGTCCCAAAGGTGCTTTTTCAAGAGGCAACTGGACTTTCTGGTTTTTCTCTGAAGACGTTTCGCTTCTCGTCCAAGAAGCCGAAGAAACTTCTTGGATCAGAAGCGAAACATCTCATTCTCATCCAAGAAGCTGAAGAAGCTGAAATGTTTTCGAAGAAAAACCAGAAAGTCCACTTGCCTCTTGAAAAAAGCATCTTTGGACCTAGCCCGCAAAGCCCAATTGCTGTGTTTATGTACAACAGAGAAAAGGAGATTTCCTTGAACCTTTTGCTCATCCCTAAATGAAATCAACCCTGGGTGTTCTTTGGAAGGACAGATACTGAAGCTGAATCTCAAATCCTTTGGCCACCAAATGGGAAGAGGGGTGTCGTGTCCCACCCCCACCCCCACTCCGATGAACGAGCCAAGGAAGTCCGTAACAAATTTGGCAACGAAGCCTCTGCAGCTTGCCAAGTTCCTTCGAGGTTTATCAGGGCAGGCAGGAGTCCAAGTTGTGACTTCAGGGTCCGGTATCAGCAAACTAGATAAGACTTTGCTTGACTCAAGGTTGGAATGCCAAAAGCAAGTCCTTTATGTAGGCTGTGGGGTGTGGCTCCATGACTCAGCATTTATCCAGGCCTGCCCCACCCTTCCTTCTCCTGGTGTCGCCTCTCAGATCTCCAGAAACGAGGGTCCACCTACTTTGAATTGTCTTCAGCTGGATCTGCTGTCAGCGTCTGAGAAAGGGAGGGGTCAGAGGGAGCAGGCCCGGGTAATTCTAACACCTGACTGGCTTCCTGCTCTGAAGGCTGAGCCAAAGGAACACACGCTGTATAAGTGAGGTTTATTGGGCTTCTCCTTTCACTCCTTGAATCCTCTCCGGGCATGGGGCCAGGGCCGGGGGCTGGAGTCATGACAGGCCGTTCATCTTCATTATCAGACTCGGAGTCTGATAAAAGGCCCGGTTGGAGACAGGAGGGGCCCGGCTGAGGAGAGGAGGGAGGACGAGTCACAACAAGGGGACTCCCTGGAAAAGACCCCGAGGTTGAGAAAGATGGGAGGCGGAAGGAGAAGGGGATGGCAGAGATGGTTAGATGATGTCATTGGTGCAATGAACTTGAGTTTGGGTAAACTCTGGGAAATCATGCAGGACAGGGGGACCTGGTGTGTTGCAGTCCATGAGGATCCAAAGAGTTGGAACACGACTTAGAGATTGGACAATAAGAACTTAAACTTTTAAAGCTTCCTTGGTACAATCGCTCCAACTTTTGGAGCACTATTCCTAAAAATCATGCCATGGGTCCCCGGAAGAGCACACTAAGTTTTGGCTGAAAGTTTCATCTTTACATTCAACAAGTGTAACCAAAGGCCTCTATCTGGGAGAGTCTTGGCTGGAATCGCAGAATCTGTTAGATGCTCCTTTTGTTTAACCTCTGCTCTTCCCAGAACGGAAGTAAATCTATCTGCGGATGGCAAGGAACTCTGTGCTTTGATCTGACGGAATGAGACACTTCCTTCTTTATATGAGTGGATAAATGATTGCCAGGCATAGCAGTGAAAGATAGCTATAGATAGATGGATGGATGAACAGACAGACAGATGCACAATAGATAGATAGATGATAGAGAGAGATGATTGATAGATAGATAGATAGATAGATAGATAGATAGACAGATGAAAGATGGATGATAGATAGATAGATGATATAGATAGATAGATAGATAGATAGATAGATAGATAGATAGATAGATAGATAGATAGATAGATAGATAGATAGATAGATAGATGAGAGATAGAGATATATAGTAGAGAAATAGAGAGATGATAGATGATAGATGGATAGATAGATAGATAGATAGATAGATAGATAGATAGATAGATGAGAGAGAGAGAGAGAGAGAGATGATAGATAGATAGATAGATAGATAGATAGATAGATAGATAGATAGATATAGATAAATAGATAGATAGATAGATAGATAGATAGATAGATAGATAGATAGATAGATAGATAGATAGATAGATACAGATAGATAGACAGACAGATAGGTAGAAGATGGATGATAGGTAGATAGATGATAAATAGACAGACAGATGAAATATGGATGTGAGAGAGAGAGAGAGAGAGAGAGAGAGAGAGAGAGAGAGAGAGAGAGAGAGAGAGATGAAAGGTGGATGATAGATAGATAGATAGATAGATAAATAGATAAATAGATAAATAGATGAAAGAGGGATGAAAGATAGATGACAGACAGACAAGACAACAGATTTCTGAATGGACCGTTTCTACAGTTTTAAGTTTGCACAACCTCAGGTTCTAGGTTTAAAATATGGTGTGCAAAACTGAAAGAGAATTTGCACAAAATAACATTGCGTCATAGTATCTCTTGATTGACTTGATTTATACTGGACCTTTTTTTTTTTTGATATGGTCTCAGAACAGTTCGTAGATATCCCTCCTATTTTTCTCCCTGCAGCAAACCATCCAGGGAAATGGATAAAGTGAAGGGTAATATGACTTTCCAAGGAACCAGTGATTACCGTAGGTTAAATACAGATAATGAATTCTGGGTTCCTGCGATCCACAAATCATATCAGGTGTTGTCTGTTGTGTTGTGTGAACTCAGGCAGTGACTGGACTGAAATGGAATGTTCATTGTTTGCTTTTGAGTAAAAAGGCTGCAATGCCATACAGAGACTATAAACCAGGGGTCTCCAACCTTGGCAACTTTAAGCCTGGAAGACTGGTTGGGGAATTCTGGGAGTTGAAGTCCGCCAGGCTTAAAGTTGCCAAGGTTGGAGACCCCTGCTATAAACACACAGTGGAATGTAGCCGAGGGCAAAAGGCAATTACTTTGATGTCACTGGGGCTTCAAAGAAAAGGAAATGAAGATCAGGGCATAAAGGAGCGCCTTACCTTTAATCCACTCACTCTTGTTGGTTACTTAATGCAAAGCAAAGTGGAGATTCCGCAGCTTCCCATGCAGAGTAATGTAGCTCTATTGCCCCCTGGTGACCATTTTCAGCAATACTAAGCCGTTTACTAAAATATGTTTCTGGAGATTCTCGGTCATCCACCGTTTTTTTTTTTAAAATTTATTTTTGTCACAGCAGTATATACAATCATCAACATAAAAATAACTCATCATGAGAGAAAAGTATATATAAGTAAAAGTATAAGTAAAAGTATGCATATAATATTATAATGAAGAGAACAATAGGACACGAACGGTAGGCACTTTTGTGCTCTTATGCACGCCCCTTGTAGTCCTCTTAGGAATGGGGTGAGGTCAATAGTAGACAGTTTTTGGTTGAAGATTTTGGGGTTTTGAGTAGAGACTATAGAGTCAGGTAGTGAGTTCCAAGCGTTAACAACTCTGTTACAAAAGTCATATTTTCTGCAATCAAGTCTGAAACGGTTGACATTAAGTTTGAATCTATTGTTTGCTCTTGTATTGTTGCGATTGAAGCTGAAGTAGTCTTTTACAGGAAGGATATTGCAATAGATGATTCTGTGTGTTAAACATAGGTCATGTCGGAGTCGGCGGAGTTCTAAGTTTTCTAAACCCAGAATTTCAAGCCTGGTGGTATAAGGTATTTTGTTGATTTCGGAGGAGCGAAGAACTCTTCTAGTAAAATAAAAAACCGTTGGCCCAAAGGTGTTTTTTTCAAGAGTGATTTCCACTTTTGAAATAGCCGTAACTTGCTTCTTCTTTCGTGTCCTTTGGTCATAGAGTTTCGCTAATCAGAGAAACCTTGACTTTTATTTCTTCTGCTGAAAGAGCTCCCGTATTTTCAGGAGGGCTAGTAAGAAAGTGATGCATTTAAATAGGTAATGTACTGTAGACTGGCTTGTCTCAAAGGAGCTCTTTTCAAAAGGCACCTGGACTTCCTTTGATTTTTCCTTGAAGACATTTTGCTTCTCCTCCAAGAAGCTTCTTCAATTCTTCAGTCCAGTGGGGGGAAAAACCCATCTTTTGGGACATTTACTAAGAAATCTTTGTTACAGTTCCAAACAGAGGTGGGCTTCAAAAATTTTAGCAAGGGATTCTCTAGGCCCAGTTGCTGGGTGTGCCTGGCCATGGTGGGCGTGGCCTAGTTGGTCTCCTGCACCACAGCGGGGGTGGGGGGCGTTTTTGCCCTCCCCGGGCTCTGGAGACTTTCCTTGAGTCTCCAGGAGGGCGAAAACACCCTCCCCAGACTCCAGAGGCCCTCTGGAGGCTCCTTCCTGAACCTTTTCACCCTCCCTGAGCCTCCATGCGTGCCCTGCATTTACCTGCATTCAAAACAGGTTGTGTGGGGAGTCCTGGGAGGGGAGGGGAGGGGAGGGGTGGGCGGAGCCAGCCAGGAGTTTGGGGGTTCTCCAACTGCACAGAATCTTAGCTAGAGGTTTTCCTGAACCCTTGCGAACCCCCAGCAGCCCACCCCTGGTTCCGAAGGATAAAACGGTGTGTTGCTCATTCTGAGAAGACCTGGGTTATTGATCGGTTTGGTATGCATTTGTTCAAAGAATCACAAGAAGTCAAACTCCATTAATTGGCATCTAAGTGACAGCCTATTTATTGACTCAGCCTTCCATCCTTCCAAGGTCGGTAAAATGAGGAGCCAGATTGTTTGGGGGCAAGAGGCTGACTCTGTAAACCACAGGGCTGTAAGGCACTGTGAAGCGGTATATAAGTCTAAGTGCTATTGCTATTGCTATAAAGCTAGACCCACAAGGCTAGCTCCTATTTGACCAAGCATAACAAAAGAGCAACGTATTATTTAAAAAGTGTCCAGGTGATATTTTCTCCATTTTCATGGGATCACACTTTATCTCTAAATGAAACAATCCAGAATACACAAAGCATGAAAATCAAGACTATATAATGGAAGACAAAGTATAAATAAAAAGGAAATCAGAGTTGGAAGAATCCAGAAAAGAAAACAAGGTTGACTTCAATACAGTTCAAGCAGATGGCTTTAATCCTAATCTAGATATTCCTGTCTGCCTTTGCTAATTTTCTATATAAATAGTCCAACGTGTTTGGAGTACCACTTTGGTGTAGTGGTTAAAAATACTAGGAGACCACAAATTCTAGTCTTGACTTAGGCAGTATGCCGGATGGGTGATTGGGGGGGGGGGGAGACAGTCACTCACTCTCAATCAAGAGAAGATTCTTTTTTTTAATTTAAGAACATTTATATGGCCACCCAGCTCAGTCTCAATGACACCTGGTAGCTTAGGACATCAATTTCCAGAAACGTTGTCAAATCTATGCAGTTGCAAGAACTCAAGATTGACTGGAAGGTAGACTCAGGAACCAGTGAAATTTAGAATTATAAATTCTAAAACCATTGCACTAAAACTAGAATTCACTTCTGGGCTCGGCAATGACATCTGACAATTACATCTGGGGCTCCACTGATAAGAGATGATGTCAGGATTCCAAGTAACACCCCCAAGGTAATAGGGCTTCCAGGCCTGACTGATGAATTGAGAAAGAGCAGGGCTTGATACAGCCTTCCTCTCTTTATTTTGAGCCCACCAATAAGAGTTTCTTCAAAACTCTTTGAAGAGCAACAAAGATGATTGGGGAACTGGAGGCTAAAACATAGGAAGAACGGTTGCAGGAACTGGGCATGTCTAGTTTAATGAAGAGAAGGTCTAGAGGTGACATAATAGCAGCCTTCCAATATCTCAGGGGCTGCCACAAAGAAGAGGGAGTCAAACTATTCTCCAAAGCACCTGAGGGTAGAACAAGAAGCAATGGGTGGAAACTGATCAAGGAGAGAAGCAACTTAGAACTAAGGAGACATTTCCTGATAGTTAGAACAATTAATCAGTGGAACAACTTGCCTCCAGAAGTTGTGAATGCTCCAACGCTGGAAGTTGGATAACCATTTGTTTGAAGTGGTATTGGGTTTTCTGCCTAAGCAGGGGGTTGGACTAGAAGACCTCCAAGGTCCCTTGCAACTCGTATTATTCTATTCTATTTTATTCTATTCTATTGTAATAAGCAGCCTATTGATCAAATAGGATGAACCTTTCACTGAAGCCGATTCCAACTGCATGGATTTTCCTTGTATAAAACCATCCTATTCTTCAATAAAATCAGTGTAAAGCCACACTTCTCAAATCATATTAAAACATCATTCAAAACTTGTCCAAACTGTTTTAAGACGTATCAACATTTAAATACATGAAGATCTCAGTCTAAAAATGTTATATTCTAAATTCATTCCCATCCTTAACCATTCAGAGTTGTTGTTGTTTTTTAAAAAAATAATAATAATTACATTGCATATCCTCTAGACTGTATATTGCAAAGGGTCCCTTTTTCGAAATTGAGTACCCTCCTTAATCTACTGATCTGCAATAAAACCATTCATGAACTTTGGTTTCGATGTGGATGTAAAAGTCTGTATGGTGTGTTGGGTTTATGACACAGCAGGTAATGGCACCAGGAGATGGTATTGGCTGGGCATTAATTAATATTATTATTATTTAGGAGAGGATCATTTAATCCATTCTTCATTCCTTTCTTCATACACTCCCCTTCAGTATCGCTGAGAGAGTCTTCTTCTTCTTCATCATCACTCCGTTCATCTTTAACATTCTAGGAAAGAAAGAATAGCAAAAGTGTTAAGAAAAACCAATTGTGCACTATGTGGATTGTGCACTGTGTGGATTGCTTGGCATTACAGAAAAAAAGGAGGAAGATGTGATATTCAGAAGAGGTGTAGACCAACAGTTATTGATTGTCAGGTACCAAGGATCAGGAATGTGAAGTTGGGTTACATGTCCACTGATTTGTGGATAAGGGTTTGTGAAAAGCGTAGAAAGAATAATTCTAAAGCAATAATGAAGAAATAGCAGATTTTATACTCATATGTATTTTTGGACATCTTTTCAATTTGTGGCACTTCCTAAAATTTGATGTCCTAGATGAAAGCTTAGGTTGCCTAACCCTACAACTGACCCTAGTGCAATCCTACACACATATAAAGGTAAAGGTTCCCCTCACACATACGTGCTAGTCATTCCTAAATCTAGGGGGTGGTGCTCATCTCTGTTTCAAAGCCGAAGAGCCAGTGCTGTCCGAAGACGTCTCCGTGGTCCTGTGGCCGGCATGACTCAACGCCAAAGAATAGAATTTAGAATAGAATAGAATAGAATTTTATTGGCCAAGTGTGATTGGACACACAAGGAATTTGTCTTGGTGCATATGCTCTCAGTGTACATAAAAGAAAAGATACGTTCATCAAGATACGACATTTACAACACAATTGATGGTCAATATATCAATATAAATCATAAGGATTTCCAGCAACAAGTTATAGTCATACAGAACACAGAAACACAGAACACAGAAACACAGAAACACAGAAACACAGCACACAGAACACTGTTCCCTTCCCACCAAAGGTGGTCCCTATTCTTCTACCTGCATTTTTTTACGTGCTTTCGAACTGCTAGGTTGGCAGAAGCTGGGACAAGCAACGGGAGCTCACCCTGTTACTCGGCGCTAGGGATTCGAACTGCTGATCTGCCGACCTTTCGATCAACAGCACCTTAGCCACTGAGCCACCACATCCCTACGCACACCGTGTGCCTTTACCTTGATTTATACTGAAATCGTGCAAATGCTTTAGCTTGGAGGAATGTTACTTTGAGAGCTGCACCGACCCTTCTTGCAGAGCTAGAACACATTTTCATTGAATCTTTGGTGGGGGGGTTATTGGATTTATATTGGGGTTTTATTTTCATAAGCCACCCAGAGACACTGTGAGTGAGTTGGGCAGCTATATAAATTTTCTTAATAAGTAAATAACTAAATCTTAGGTCATTCTTAGATCTGCTACTATATACTCATAAGGCCATATCAGATTACTCTTAGGATAGTAGTTTAAACAAGTTTGGGATTATGGGGTCCTTGATGCTCTCTGAGCTTGCTTGTTTTCTTGCAGATATTTCATTACCAAAGTAGGTAACATCATCAGTGCTTGCAGACATTGCATTGAGTATAAATAATTGCTACCAACCTGCCTTCCATTGAGGACCTGTATACTGCACGAATCAAGAAGAGGGCTGTGAAAATATTTACAGATCCCTCACATCCTGGAGATAAACTGTTTTGACTCCTACCATCAAAATGACGCTACAGAGCACTGCACACCAGAACAACTAGACACGAGGACAGTTTTTTCCCCGAAGGCCATCACTCTGCTAAACAAATAATTCCCTCAACACTGTCAGACTATTTACTAAATCTACACTACTATTTATCTTCTCATCGTTTTCATCACCAATCTCTTTCCACTTACGACCGTATGACTGTAACTTTTTGTTGCTATTACTAAGGGTTAAATTGCAACCTATGACCATCATTTGTGTTGTAAACGTGCTTTTGATGAAGGTATTTTTTTTTCTTTTTCTTTTCTTTTATGTACACTGAGAGCATATGCACCAAAACAAATTCCTTGTGTGTCCAATCACACTTGGCCAATAACATTCTATTCTAATGAAATGTCTGCAAGAAAACAACCAAGCTCAGAAAGCACCAAGGACGTCACAGACTACCTCCTCCGTGTCCTCCTGCCTGCAAACTCCAACTCCCTTCTAGCACTGATGATGTTACCTAGTTGGGTAATGAATAGAATAGAATTTAGAATAGAATTTTTTTTATTGGCCAAGTGTGATTGGACACATAAGGAAACATCTGCAAGAAAACCACCAAGCTCAGAGAGCACCCAGGACCCTTCATTTTAACCCTGAACTACCAGTAGCCTCCTTTTTGGAACCAAATATAGGCATCGAATGCTTCAGAGAGCATGCAAAGTTTGGGATTGCCCATTTCCACCTCGGTACAACTTAGTTTCCACAAAAACAGAGCAAAGCTAGAGCAGAAAACAAAAAACATAGTTTTTTCCACCAGCTTGGCCACACAACACACAAACTTCCTGGGGTTTTCTCTCTCTTGTCTTTTCCAAAGCTATATGCAGAAGTGTATCCAAACAAACAATCCCCAGCGTAAATATTAAAAGATAAACTTGGCACACGATCAGAGGAAGGAAAGGAAAAGCATCTTTCTGCACACAAACAATTGATGAGGTATATCACGTTGGCCAAATCACCCCTAGGACTTCCTGGGTAGAATTTCCCTTTGCCCTTCACATAAGGCAACAAGTTCTTTTGGAGCTCCATCATGACTGTCATTAGGATTTTACAGAGACAGAGAGGGGGGGGGACCCTCCATGAATAAAAAAAATATAGGTGCCTCCTATAGGTAAAGGTAAAGGTTCTCCTCGCACATACATGCTAGTCGTTCCCGACTCTAGGGGGGCGGTGCTCATCTCTGTTTCTAAACTGAAGAGCCAGCGCTGTCTGATGACAATCCCGTGGTCATGTGGCCGGCATGACTCAACGCCAAAGGCGCACGGAATGTTGTTACCTTCCCACCAAAGGTGGTCCCTATTTTTCTACCTGCATTTTTTACATGCTTTTGAATTGCTAGGTTGGCAGAAGCTGGGACAAGGAACGGGAGCTCACCCCGTTATGCAGCACTAGGGATTCGAACCTCTGAACTGCCGACCTTTTGATCAATGAGCTCAGTGTCTTAGCCACTAAGCCATCGCCTCCTATAGAGAGAGGAAATATTTTGATGGAAACCTGGTTTATGATCTAGGGTTGGGTTTAGAACAGGGGTCTCCAACCTTGGTCCCTTTAAGGGATAGGGGTTGTTCCTCTGCCCTGGTCCTGTTGGATCTCTCATCGGCTTTTGATACCATCGACCATGGTATCCTGCTGCGCCGGTTGGAGGGGTTGGGAGTGGGAGGCACCGTTTATCGGTGGTTCTCCTCCTACCTCTCCGACCGGTCGCAGACGGTGTTGACAGGGGGGCAGAGATCGGCCGCAAGGCGCCTCACTTGTGGGGTGCCGCAGGGGTCGACTCTCTCGCCTCTCCTGTTCAACATCTACATGAAGCCGTTGGGCAAGGTCATCAGTGGCTTTGGGGTGAGTTATCATCTGTACGCTGATGATACCCAGCTGTACTTTTCCACCCCAGGCCACCCCAGCGAAGCTGTCGAAGTGCTGTCCCGTTGTTTGGAGGCCGTACGGGTCTGGATGGGGAGAAACAGACTCAGACTCAATCCATCCAAGACGGAGTGGCTGTGGATGCCGGCATCCCGGTACAGTCAGCTGCAACCGCGGCTGACTGTTGGGGGCGAGTCACTGGCCCCAACGGAAAGGGTGCGCAACTTGGGCGTTCTCCTGGATGAACGGCTGTCGTTTGAAGAACACTTGACGGCCGTCTCCAGGAGAGCTTTTTACCAGGTTCGCCTGGTCCGCCAGTTGCGCCCCTTTCTTGACCGGGATGCCTTATGCATGCTCACTCACGCTCTCGTCACTTCTCGACTGGATTATTGCAATGCTCTCTACATGGGGCTACCCCTGAAGTGTACCCGGAGACTGCAGTTAGTCCAGAATGCAGCTGCGCGGGTGATTGAGGGAGCACCGCGTTGCTCCCGGGTAACACCACTCCTGCGCAGTCTGCACTGGCTACCTGTGGTCTTCCGGGTGCGCTTCAAGGTTTTGGTTACCACCTTCAAAGCGCTCCATGGCTTAGGACCCGGGTACTTACGGGACCGCCTGCTGTTTCCACATGCCTCCCACCGACCCGTATGCTCTCACAGAGAGGGTCTTCTCAGGGTGCTGTCCGCCAAGCAGTGTCGGCTGGCGGCCCCCAGGGGAAGGTCCTTCTCTGTGGGAGCACCTACTTTCTGGAACGAACTTCCCCCCGGTTTACGCCAATTGCCTGACCTTCGGACCTTCCGCCGGGAACTGAAAACTTATTTATTTATACAAGCGGGACTGGCCTGATTTTTAAATTTTAAATTTAAATTTTAAACTTTTAATGGTAATTTTATTGGGTATTTTTATGGTCAATCGACGGTTTTAATTTGGCCTTTTATTGAATAAGTTTTTTAATTGTTATTTTAATATGTATATCAATTGTTTTAAATGAAGGCTGTACACCGCCCTGAGTCCTTCGGGAGAAGGGCGGTATAGAAGTTTGATAAATAAATAAAATAAATAAATAAAAACCTTGGGCCTGGTGGGACTTGAACCTGCAGTAATTGCAAGCAGCTGTGTTAATAACAGACTGTTTTAGCAGTCTGAGCCACCAGAGGCCCCTTGTTAAGTGAATCACTCAACAGTGGTGGCAAGGAAGTGGTAAAACAGGGCAAAATTCACTTAACAAACGTTTATCTATATCTTAAATTATTGTATTCTATTCCGACTTCATTTTAGACTGTATTTTATTCCAATTTCATTCTGAATGGTATTTTCAATTTCATTTTCAATGGTATTTTATTCCAATTTCATTTTCAATTGCTTTTATCAACCTTTAGTAATAATTTGTTTCTGGAGCTTTGCACTTTGATCTGGCCCGAGGGCTAATCAATAAATAAAGAATTGAACGTAACCGCCTTCTGCCACCGATAGCCTCCCAACGACCTGTGCGCTCCCACAGAGTGGGCCTCCTCAGGGTGCCGTCGACCAAACAATGTCGGTTGGCGGCCCCCAGGGGGAGAGCCTTCTCTGTGGCAGCACCGGCCCTTTGGAATGAGCTGCCTCCGGGGTTGTGCCAACTCGTAGCTCCCACGTAACACCGCTCCTGCGCAGACTGCACTGGCTACCTGTGGCCTTTCGAGTGCACTTTAAGGTTTTGGTTACGACCTTTAAAGCGCTCCATGGCTTAGGGCCTGGGTACTTACGGGACCGCCTGCTGTTACCTCATGCCTCCCACCGACCCGTACGCTCTCACAGAGGGGGACTTCTCAGGGTGCCGTCCGCCAAGCAATGCCGGCTGGCGGCCCCAGGAAGGTCCTTCTGTGGGGCTCACACTCTGGAACGAACTTCCCCGGTTTACGCCAAATACCTGACCTTCGGACCTTCCGCCGCGAACTGAAGACACATCTTTTCATTCGCGCGGGGCTGGCTTGAATTTTATTGGTTTTTTAAATTTTCTTAAATTTTAATATCAATTTTAAACGGGATTTTAGTTTTTTATATATTTTAAAGTTTCGGGCTAATTATAATAAGTTTTTTAATTTACATTTTAAACTGTACATTGTATTGTCTTTTTTATTTCTGCCTGTACACCGCCCTGAGTCCTTCGGGAGAAGGGCGGTATAAAAATCAAATCAAATAAATAAATAAATAAAATAAACTCCCCGACCTCCAGGCCTTCAAACGTGAACTGAAGACTCTACTATTTCATCGTGCGGGATTAGCCTAAGTATAATTTTAATTGTAATTTTAAACCGGTTTTAAGTCGGTCTTTGACTGTTTTAGCTGATTTAGCCATTAAATATTTGGTTTTAATTTGCTTTTTAAAATTGTTATTTATATTTGTACTTTTAATATGGCTGTAAACCGCCCTGAGTCCTTCGGGAGAAGGGCGGTATAGAAATTAAATTATAAATATAAATAAATTATAAAAATAAATAACAAGCATCTCGTTTAGCAACAGACATTTTGGGCTCAATTGTCAGACGTCAAGGACTACCTGTATAGAGATTTAAATTCTTCAAGGCCTATAATTCTATATATACGCTTTCTTTGGAAAGAAAGAAATTCATTCTAACTGAGGGAATTCACTTTTGAGTTAAGATTTATAGGAATATGCTGGTTATTGCAGCTGATTACATTAATAATGTGGATTGAGTTACACAGATGCCCCTGGAAATATTTGGTAGCAATAATTTACAGATAGGTTTTGAGTCATATTTTTATTGCTTAATAGTTATTTTAAGTGTCCAATTGCAAAGCTGGCTCACAGGTCTCATCTGCGAGAATTTAAAAATATCCCAATCCTTGTAATTTGGCAAAACTCACAGTTATTAAAGTTTAAAGCTGTTTTCCCTAACAGACACATTTCCTAGAGATCAATATTCTGTCTTTAGTGGAAATTCTCACGGATATATTCAGCAGCGTTAAAACTGCAAATCCAGCATGGATTATGGGAATTATGATCTAATACAGGGGTCTCCAACCTTGGCAACTTGAACACTTGTGGACTTCAACTCCCAGAATCCCTCAGCCAGCAAAGCTGGCTGAGGAATTCTGGCAGTTGAAGTCCACAAGTCTTCAAGTTGCCAAGGTTGGAGACCCCTGAGCTAATAGATTTGGAGGATAGCAGACTGGGAAATATTGCTTTCAATCAAAATAAGAGATGATAGGATGGCAAGCAGCACATGATAGATATTCTCAAAATGACCCAAGCTATGATAGGGCAATTATATCTGGAATATGGTACAACTGTCACATAATTTCATGCTAATCACTGCATGAATCACTTATTAATGGGTCAGTTGAATATTATAGCACTAGCAATAGCGTTTAGACTTATATACTGCTTCATAGTACTTTTTTCAGCCCTCTCTAAGCGGTTTACAGAGTCAGCCTCTTGCCCCCAACAATCTGGGTCCTCATTTTACCCACCTTGGAAGGACAGAAGGCCAAGTCACCCTTGAGCCAGTCAGGATCGAACTGCTGGCAGCTGGCAGTGGGCAGAATTAGCCTGCAATACTGCATTCTAACCACTGGGAGGGAGGGAGGGAGGGAGGGAGGGAGGAAGGGAGGAAGGAAGGAATAGCAATAGCACTTAGACTTGTATACCATTTCACAGTGCTTTACAGCCCTCTCTAAGCAGTTTACAGAGTCAGCCTCTTACCCCCAACAATCTGGGTCCTAATTTTACCCACCTCGGAAGGATGGAAGGCTGTGTCAACCTTGAGCCGGTGAGATTCCATCTGCCAAACTGAGCTAGCAGTCAGCTGAAGTAGCCTGCAGTACTGCACTCTAATCACTGCTTCACCTCGATTCATTATCCTCAAGATTTACATGTAACCATCTTTTATATGTTGAAATGAACAAAACTTCACGTTTGAAATAGATCTCCATGCATGGAATTATTACGCTACTATCCTTCTAGCCAAACAATATATATATATATATATATATATATATTCATTTGAGTCAGAACTGGTTGGGCTCCTTAATATGCTTAATGCCGTCAGGCTAAATTTCATGCATGTTTGAACAGAGCAATTATGCAGAAACCTTTCCTTTTGATGCTCCAAAAGCAAAAGTCAGCTTTAAATTCAATATAAAAAGCAATCCCGGGATATTCAGAGTCTTAAGAGGCATCTCCTCAACTGCACTTCCTCAAGAGTTTGATCAACGAGGCAACCTTAGAACTTTCTAAACCAAGGGTCTCCAACCTTGGTCCCTTTAAGACTTGTGGCCTCCACCCCCCAGAACCCCCCAGCCAGCAAAGCTGGCTGGGGAATTCTGGCAGTTGAAGTCCACAAGTCTTAAAGGAGCCGACTTTGCAGACCCCTGATCTAATAGATTTGGAGGACACCAGATTGGGAAATATTTCTTTCAATCAAAATAAGAGACAAAAGGATGGCAAGCAGCCCATGATAGATATTCTCAAAATGACCCAAGCTATAATAGGGCAATTATATCTGGAATATGGTACAACTGTCACATAATTTCATGCTGATCACTGCATGAATCACTTATTAATGGGTCAGTTGAATATTATAGCACTAGCAATAGCGTTTAGACTTATATACTGCTTCATAGTACTTTTTTCAGCCCTCTCTAAGCGGTTTACAGAGTCAGCCTCTTGCCCCCAACAATCTGGGTCCTCATTTTACCCACCTTGGAAGGACAGAAGGTCAAGTCACCCTTGAGCCAGTCAGGATCGAACTGCTGGCAGCGGGCAGAATTAGCCTGCAATACTGCATTCTAACCACTGGGAGGGAGGGAGGAAGGAAGGAAGGAAGGAAGGAAGGAAGGAAGGAAGGAAGGAAGGAAGGAAGGAAGGAAGGAATAGCAATAGCACTTAGACTTGTATACCATTTCACAGTGCTTTACAGCCCTCTCTAAGCAGTTTACAGAGTCAGCCTCTTACCCCCAACAATTTGGGTCCTCATTTTACCCACCTCGGAAGGATGGAAGGCTGAGTCAACCTTGAGCCAGTGAGATTCCATCTGCCAAACTGAGCTAGCAGTCAGCTGAAGTAGCCTGCAGTACTGCACTCTAATCACTGCTTCACCTCGGCTCATTATCCTCAAGATTTACATGTAACCCTCTTTTATATGTTGAAATGAACAAAACTTCACGTTTGAAATAGATCTCCATGCATGGAATTATTACGCTACTATCCTTCTAGCCAAACAATATATATATATATATATATATTCATTTGAGTCAGAACTGGTTGGGCTCCTTAATATGCTTAATGCCGTCAGGCTAAATTTCATGCATGTTTCAACAGAGCAATTATGCAGAAACCTTTCCTTTTGATGCTCCAAAAGCAAAAGTCAGCTTTAAATTCAATATAAAAAGCAATCACGGGATATTCAGAGTCTTAAGAGGCATCTCCTCAACTGCACTTCCTCAAGAGTTTGATCAACGAGGAAACCTTAGAACTTTCTAAACCAGGGGTCTCCAACCTTGGTCCCTTTAAGACTTGTGGACTTCAACTCCCGGAGTTCCTCAGCCAGCTTCTCCAAAGACTCAGGGCGGCTTACACTATGTCAAGCAATAGTCTTCATCCATTTGTATATTATATACAAAGTCAACTTTTATTGCCCCCAACAATCTGGGTCCTCATTTTACCTACCTTATAAAGGATGGAAGGCTGAGTCAACCTTGGGCCTGGTGGGACTTGAACCTGCAGTAATTGCAAGCAGTTGCTGTTAATAACAGACTGTCTTAGCAGTCTGAGCCACCAGAGGCCCCAGGTGTGTTCACACCTTTCCCGAAACCAAGATCACCCACCAATGTTATCACTTCTTATATCTGCCAAACCACAATGCTTCATTTCAGGTATGTTTCATTATCACTTGGCTGAATCCAGTGGAGAGATAATGACTGTAAACCAGGGGTGAAATTCAGCAGGTTCTGGAGAACCCGTAGCGGAAATTTTGAGTAGTTCGGAGAACTGGCAAATACCACCTCTGGCTGGCCCCAGAGTGGGGTGGGAATGGGGATTTTGCAGTATCCCCTGGAGTGGGGAGGGAATGGAGATTTTGTAATATCCTTTTGTAATAGCCATGCCCACCAAGCCACGCCCAACAAGCCACACCCGCAGAACTGGTAGTAAAAAAAATTGAATTCAACCACTGCTGTAAACTAAACAGCTTTTTAATACTGGTTGCAAGACTTCATTAATTCTGTTAACTATGTTACTGAAATTCAAGACATCCCCCAGGGCACGGGGTCTTTGGTTGGATGTCAAAAGCCCAGGTGGTCATGTGTGAACCCAAGCGTCCAACTGCTTTCTGAGGGAATCCAATTATAAACCCATTCTTGGCAGTAAAACAAAGGAGAGTACACCAAGACTTTTAGCCTTGCTTTAAGCGATTTGGTTAACCCTAAAATGATGCTTTGGATTGAACTAAAGGGTTCCTTGTTATAAGAATTTGGCCCCCTTCAAGCTAACCCAAACCAATCCAAACAAAAATTGAGATAATAAGATTTAGCGTATCCCACTGGGTGCTGTAATTGGAGGGATTCAAAGAGAAGTTGTAGGCTTGCATTTTTATTGAATCCTTTGAAACCTTTCCTCTGTGGATATTCATATATTTTGAAAGATCATGCAGTTTGTTTTCAAGATCTCTCTGACTACAAGGACTAGCGTTCATACTGAATTATCCATTTTAGTTTGCAATTTTTACCTCTTCTCAGTCTCTTCTCACCTATTAACTAAGCAATTATTACCACTCAATAAAAAGGTAAAAGTTCCCCTCGTACATATGTGCTAGTCGTTCCTGACTCTAGGGGGGCGGTACTCATCTCCGTTTCAAAGCCGAAGAGCCAGCGCTGTCCGAAGATGTCTCCATGGTCATGTGGCTGGCATGACTCAATGCCAAAGGCACACAGAACACTGTTACCTTCCCACCAAAGGTGGTCCCTATTTTTCTACTTGCATTTTTTACGTGCCTTCGAACTGCTAGGTTGGCAGAAGCTGGGACAAGCAATGGGAGCTCACCCTGTTACGCAGCACTAGGGATTCGAACCGCTGAACTGCCAACCTTTCAATCGACAAGCTCAGCATCTTAGCCACTGAGCTATCACTTCCCTCTTAGCACTCAATAATTGACACTTAACTCTGTGATTAAACTGAAAATTTAAAGTTGGCCACATCCCAGTTGTTAACAAGCATCACTTCTGTACGGGACCTCAGTTGGCAAATTCAAACTAAGTTCTTGCTTCATTGGAAACTTCATCTTGTCAAACATGGCTTAATTCATTCCACAGATGCCCTTTTTTGACAAACAAATGAGTCTAGAATAAATCTCCACTATTCCGGCATCTTTTCATACTTTGTGGATCTGTGGTAGTCCTCGACTTATGACCACAACTGAGCCCCAAATTTCTGTTGCTAAACAAGACAGTTGTTAAGTGAGTTTTGCCTCATTGTACCAACTTTCTCGCCAAGCTGTTAAGTGAATTGTTAAGTTGGTAACATGGTTGTTAAGTGAATCTAGTTTGCCCATTGATTTTGCTTGTCAGAAGGTGGCAAAAGGGGTTATATGACCCTTGGAGACCGCAACCGTCATAAGTACATGCCAGTTGCTAAACATTCAAATCCTGATCACGTGACCATGGGGATGCTGCAACAGTCATAAGAATGAAAACTGGTCATAAGTCACTTTTTTCAGTGCCCTTGTAACTTTCAACGGTCACTAAACAAACTGTTTTAAGTCGAGGGCTGTATAGGAAAGTATCTATGGAGATTCTCAGTCATCCGGGTCATGGTTAGTCCCAAAAGTGCTTTTTCAAAAGACAGCTGGTCTTTGTTTTTTGCTTGAAGATGTTTTGCTTCTCAATTATCCTCGGTCAGAACCGAAGGTCAGAACTGAAGAAGCTTCTTGGATGAGAAGCAAAGCGTTTCCAAGCAAAAACAAAGTCCCGTTGCCTTTTGAAAAAGTACCTTTGGGATACATGGAAAAGTCTTCTGTTTTGCCTTTGATTGAGAGAAACTATGCTGTTTCCCAGGGTGGGCAATTAATTTTCCCAAGGAGCCATATGAGAAAGTGGGGCTGTTATAGATGGCTGAACCAATAGGGCTGTGAAAGTGATAAATACACACAGTATGTAAAATGAAAATAAGCAGTCGCCTACAAAATAAAAGCAATGCAGTTATATTGTGCGATGGTCAGGGGTGAAATGCTACCGGTTCGCTTCAGTTTCGGGCAAATCGGTAGTAATAAAAACTACTGGTTCAGGCGAACTGGTAGTAAAAAAATAAAGCTACCGGTTCGGGTGAACCGGTAGCTAGCTTCTGGTTTGGTTGAACCAGCAGTTTAAAAAGCTACCGAATTGGGTGAATCGGTAGTTTAAAAAAGCTACCAGTTCCTCCGAACCGGTATTTCCAACGATCAGCTGTGTAGCCGGGTTTAGCTTTGCTAGAAAGCAGGAAATCTTGCTTTCTAGCGAAGCTAAATCGTGTGCCACAGCTGCTTCCCCCACTCACTTCTACTTACCTTCCCAAGCCTCCTTTTGGCACCTACTGCGCATGCACGCGCATGCGCAGGAACACATGTTTGGTGCACAGTCCGCATGCACAGCCAGAGAATCGGTAGCAAACCGGTTCGGATTTCACCACTGGTGATAGTGTACACTTGATGTATTTACATTTGGTTTCTAATTTCCAATTGACCTCAGGCAGGTCAGACAAGGGCAGTGAAAGGGTTGTAAAATGCCCAGGTTCACTCTCTCGTGTAAGAGTTCTCTCCCCGCCAAACGTTTCAGTTTGAATTGAACTTAAATTTGAATATTTAATACTCTACATCAAGGGTGTCAAACTCAAGACCCGGGGCCCAGATCCGGTCCGTGAGGTGCTTAGATCTGACCCACAGGGCCACCTCAGAAACAGCGAAGGACTGGCCCATGGTACCTCTGCCAGCAAAAATGGAGCTTGGGAGGGCTCCGTTTTCGTTGGCAGAGGAGTGCAGGAGGATCCCCCCAGACCTGCCCGGGCCACCACAGCTGCCCCCGACATGAGTGACATTGAGCTGGCCACACCCACCCTGGCCATGCCCCCTCCCCCAGCCCTCTGAGGACAAACATAACCATGATGCGGCTCTCAATGAAATCGAGTTTGGCGCCCCTGCTCTACATCTAGTTCAGAGATAGTATTCAACCAGTTCCAAGCAGTTCAGGCGAACTGGTAGCGGAAATTGTGGGTGGGCTCTATGCTGTCTTATTTAGGTATGTTTTTGAGGGTGGGTGCATGCACAGAAGGCATGCACGTGAGCAAAGTACGTGCACGGAAGGCCGGGCATATGCGCAAAGGCATGCATGCTCACATTTCTGGTGCTGGGCGAACCAGTAGGTAACTTATGTGAATTGCACCTCTGATCTAGTTGTTATACAAATTCCAGCCATCTAAAGAAGGAAGTTCTACAAAATGGAATTCTAGACACTTACAGAAAAATTCCACTTCTTTAAATCCTTGGCTGGGTAAGAGGAAGTGACACCATCTTCCCAATTTTTTTTTTTTTTTTTAAAAAAGCTACCCAGATGTTGGAGGGAATTGGACTGTCATGGAGATTCTCAAAAAAAAAAAAAACCTTCTCGAGTCCTGATTTGTAGACTGAATTGAAGAAGTCTATGGCCAAAATATTGGGGAGGGAAGGGAAGGGAACACTAGATATTAAAATGGCGCTGAAATAGTGACAACAAACCTGTTACGAATGTCTCTTCTCACCTATTAACATGTTCTCATTTCCCCATAAGGTAGATCAAATTCTAACCTAAAAAAATAAGATCTATGCTTACTATTAGTAATATTAATTACTAATAGTAATAAGCAGTGGTGGGTTTCAGAAATGCTTACCACTGGTTCGCTACACACGCTCGCTTCACACATGTGTGCACCTGCCACGCATGTGCCCAGACTTCTGTGCATGTGCTTTGCTTGCGCACACGCCTTTCGCTCATGTGCCCAGACTCAAAATCGTGGCTAAATAGAACGTCTTTACATTGGGGCGGTCACCCGCAGTCGCCATTACTGGTTCGCCTGAACCAGTCCAAACTGGCTGAATGCCACCTCTGGTAATAAGTAATATTACTATTACTTATAATAAGATCAGGTTATTGGCGAGGGATTGTGCACCCTTCAAATAAAGCTAATTTGTGCAGGAAGAAAAGAGACATCAGCCCGTCTCTCTCGTATATGCTATTTCTTTATGATCCGTGGTGTCACAGTGGTTAGAGTGCAGTATTTCATGCTAACTCTGCCGACTGCCAGCAGTTCGATCCTGATCAGCTCAAGGTTGACTTAGCCTTCTATCCTTCCGAGGTTGATAAAAATGAGGACCTAGATTGTTGAGGGCGGCAATAAGCTGACTCTATGAACTGCTCAGAGAGGGATGTAAACCACTATAAAGCAGTATATAAGTGCTTATTGCTGTTGCTATTTAGATGCACTCAATATTCTCCCATCACATAGAAAAAAGTACTGAAATCTGATAATAAACTTAAACTTAATAATAAATAAACTTAAAGACTCAAGAAATAAACTTAAAGACTCAAGAAATAAACTTAAAGACTCAAGATCCATCCCACCACTAAAAGATTCTAACAACAAAGAATGCAATGACGAAACAGTCAAAGCAAACCTCTTCAACATTTTCTTTAGCTCAGTTTTTGTAAACTCCGATAACACATATCCGACATTCCACAAACGAACCAGCAATGACTATGATGATTTAACTCATATAGATTTCACAGAAGACAACGTTGGTAAAGCTCTTCACAACTTAAAACCATCACTTTCTATTGGACCCGATGGACTATGTGCATATTTCTTAAAAAAACTTTCCATTAATATAGCTGAACCCCTAAGTATTATCTTTGATAAAGCTTTCACTACCAGTTCTCTTCCCAAACTTTGGTCACTAGCCACAGTCATCCCTATCTTCAAAAAAGGAGACCCCAGCTTAGTCGAAAACTACAGACCGATCTCCCTTTGCTGCATCACCTGCAAAGTCATGGAATCTATCATCAACCAATCCATTACCTCACACTTAGAAACTAACAACCTACTCTCCAACAAACAATTTGGTTTCAGGAAAAAATTATCATGTAACTTACAACTTCTCCACTGCAAAAACATATGGACTTCAAATCTCGATCAAGGCAAATCAATAGATGCAATCTACATAGACTTCTGCAAAGCTTTTGACTCAGTAGTACACGATAAACTTCTCCTAAAACTAACATCCTATGGCATCTCAGGACCCCTCCACAAATGGATATCTGCTTTTCTGTCTAACAGACAACAAGTGGTCAAAATTGGCAATGCTTTATCAAATCCTGTTCCTGTCAAGAGTGGCGTTCCTCAAGGCAGCGTCCTTGGACCAACACTCTTTATACTATACATTAATGATCTTTGTGACCATATCTCAAGTAATTGTGTTCTCTTTGCTGACGATGTCAAACTATTTAACACCACAGACAATACTTCTATCATTCAAAACGACCTTGATCATCTATCCGCTTGGTCTAAAAATTGGCAGCTCCAAATTTCAACCAGCAAATGCTCAGTCTTACATATAGGAAAAAGAACCCAAAACTAAGTACATACTAGATGGACATTACCTTACAGACGACCCCATCCGTTAAAGACCTTGGAGTTTTCATGTCAAATGATCTAAGTGCCAAAGCCCACTGCAACTACATAGCAAAAAGCTCTAAGAGTTGTAAACCTAATTTTGCGTAGCTTCTTTTCCAAAACACCACACTACTAACCAGAGCATATAAAACATTTGCTAGACCAATTCTAGAATACAGCTCACCTGTTTGGAACCCTCACCACATCTCTGACATCAATACAATTGAACGTGTCCAGAAATATTTTACAAGAAGAGTTCTCCATTCCTCTGAAAACAACAAAATACCTTATCCCACCAGACTTGAAATCCTAGGCTTAGAAAACTTGGAACTCCGTCGCCTTTGACAAGACCTAAGTTTAACTCACAGAATCATCTATTGTAATGTCCTTCCTGTCAAAGACTACTTCAGCTTTAATTGCAATAATACAAGGGCAACCAATAGATTTAAACTTAATGTTAACCGCTTTAATCTAGATTGCAGAAAATATGACTTCTGTAACAGAATCATCAGTGCTTGGAATACTTTACCTGACTCTGTGGTCTCTTCCCATAATCCTAAAAGCTTTAACCAAAAACTTTCTACTATTGACCTCACCCCATTCCTAAGAGGACCATAAGGGGCGTGCATAAGCGCACAAACGTGCCTACCGTTCCTGTCCTATTGTTTTTCTTTTCTTCTTCCTATATATATATATATATATGCTCATACCTCCTAATATTTACTCATATATATGTTTATATGCTATATAATCTTTTTGTATGATGTTGTGACAAAATAAATAAATAAATAAATAAAAGTATCTTTTCCTTATATTCAAGAAAGTTTGATTTTGCAGATTCAAATGAGAGGTTACAAAGCTCTTTTTTTCTCTGTGGGTAACAGACAAAAGATCCAAAAAGAGGGTTTCAAATAGTTTGACTTTATATGCTCACTTATGAAAAAGCAACTTGCACGAGATGTGGCAATAACAAGAATTTGCATGGTATCTAAGGGAAATTTCTTAGGGACCGATCATTCCTATTAATGAATATGTTTTAAGGTTGGGAGCAAACAGCAGAGAAAGGACGGTGGGGTTTTTTTGGGCACCACTCATGTGTCTGCTGAAAGTGATTGGAAACATTATTCTGGCTGAGCCAAAATAGGTTGGAAAGACCCATTCTGGAGTCTGGAATTAGGATGTCTCAAGGGATCTAGCACATTTAGAGTTGTTTGGTTTGGAAAAAGTGAAGAGCAAAGTACATCCATAATTAGCAAAGCTGAAACACAGGAAAGTTCAAACAAGAAGTAAAGTTGTGAATGGCCCATGTAACAAAATGGCATTGCTATCTGACAATGTCATCAATTCATCAACTCTTAGCACATGCATTGCCATGGTGACCGCTTGTTTTCTTCCTGTATGCTTCACAGAAATTTAAGGGATGAATATATATATATATATAAAGTGGTATTTTATTTTAAGATCTACTAAACATGCTCCTGTTGAGACAGAAAGATCTGATTTGTCAAGACCAAGATCAACATTGCCCACTCAGCAATGCATTTAATGAGAATGCGATCCAAAGAACGTGATCAGGGTTGTAAAGTATTCTTGGAAACGATCTGAGAAATCTGTTGGATCTCTGAATATCAGTGACAACCAAATCAAAAAGAGGGAGAGAAGAGAATTGAAGACGATCAGCCAGCCCAGTGTGGAAATACACTCTTCCATCAAATCAAGTCAAGATTGATATTGGAAGCCTACCAATTATATTAGGCTCAACAAGCTAATATGTTTTTTTAGGATGATTAAGAGGTTGGTCTTTCATCTAAAGCAGTTGAAAAACTTGATTGTGAAGAAAAGTGATTTCTAGAATCAAGACCACCAATCGATAACCCATTGAGAGAATGAATTGTTATCTCCAGAGGAAATGACTGGACAGTATCTTTAGGAAATTAATCACTAGAAAATAATTTTGCAAGAACCTGGAAAGTGATTTGGGTTGATCCAGAGATTCCGGTCGATTTTTCACAAGGATCACAGCCATTCTCAAATCAAATATCCAAAACTGAACACCTCTGGATAAAGCATGCATAGACCCCCCCCTCCCACTGCTTACCTTGTCATTGCCTATATTAGCCCAAGCTGGTATAGGAATCCTGAGCACCTGAAAAGGGTAACTGGTTGTAGAATAAACAGCAACCAAGATGCAAGGTGCTAGATGCTGGATTGGCCTAGGGAAAGGCGATTTTTCTGCTCACTTCTTGAATTCAAAACTTACACGTTTGGCCTTGAAGATCTGACACCGTAAGTTGTAGCTTGTTGTTATGGTCTTCATTTGAAATCATAAAACAATGGCTTATGAAACTGTTATTTAAACTAAGAATATAAATGATAGCCTATGACTATCATTAAGTGTTATAAGTGTTGTACCTTGATGAAGGTATCTTTTCTTTTATGCACACTGAGAGCATAAGATTCCTTGTGTGTCCAATCACACTTGGCCAATAAAAAATTCTATTCTATTCTATTCTATTCTATTCTATTCTATTCTATTCTATTCTATTCTATTCTATTCTATTCTATAAAGAGTTATGTGCTTATAAAAGAAAAATCAATTCCTTATCTCATCCTTTTCTCAATCCTAGCATACAGCAAGCAGCCCGAGTCTGAATCAATGTGGCTTAATAAACAATGCAGGATGCATAACATTTTCCAGTGTGTCCATCCCTATTTTCTCTATGGAGATTCTCAGTCCTCCAAGGTCATGGTTGTCCCAAAGGTGTGGTTTTTTTTTTCCCAAAAGGCAGCTGAACTTTCTTTGTTTTTCCTTGAAGACACTTAGCTTCTCATCCAAGAAGGTGAAGAAGCTTCTTGGATGAGGAGCGAAACATCTTCAAGGCAAAATGAAGTCCAGTGCCCTTTGGAAAAAGTACCTTTGGGATCTCTGTTTTCACCTTCTGCTGTTGCCTGGGAATGCAGAGAGTTGAAATCCAATCTATCCTGGCCTCACCAGCTCAAACCGATTTACCCAATTTTTTATTGCCCCTTGTGATTTCCAGTTTTGAAATAGTAGGAATAGAATAGAATAGAATAGAATAGAATAGAATAGAATAGAATAGAATAGAATAGAATAGAATAGAAGATAATTTTTTATTGGCCAAGTGTGATTGGACACACAAGGAATTTGTCTTGGTGCATATGCTCTCAGTGTACATAAAAGAAAAGATACGTTCATCAAGGTACAACATTTACAACACAAATGATGGTCAATATATCAATATAAATCATAAGGATTGCCAGCAACAAAGTTACAGCCATACAGTCATAAGTGGGAGGAGATGGGTGATGGGAACGATGAGAAGATTAATAGTAGTGCAAATTTAGTAAATAGTTTGAACAGTGTTGAGGGAATTATTTGTTTAGCAGAGTGATGGCCTTCAGGAAAAAACTGTTCTTGTGTCTAGTTGTTCTGCTGTGCAGTGCTCTATAGCGTATATAGTATATATATATATAGTATATATATAGTATATAGCTCTATAGTTGCTTCTTTCCCTTCCTTGCGCATAACGTTTCGCTAGTCAGAGAAACCTTGGCTTTTATTTCTGCTGAAAGAGCTACCGCATTTGCAGGGAGGCTAGTAAGAAAGTGACACATTTAGAAATGTAATGTACTGTAGACTGGCTTGCTCCAAAGGAGCTTTTTTCAAAAGGCAACTGGACTGCCTTTGTTTTTCCTTGAAGACGTCTCACTTCTCATCCAAGAAGCTTCTTCAGTTCTGACCTTGTGAATTCAGGATCTTTAGACTAGGAAGGACCAATATAACACTCGGTTCTTTTAGAGCGCCACAATTTTTAGCAGAAGATAGCCCTGACTGGCTTCCCTTAGAAGAATGCTGAAGTCCACTCTTACCTTCACAAAAATGAATTTCTTCAGAATCTTGAAAACTAAGTAGGCCCAATAGAGGTGAAGACCCTGCAGGATCAACAGCTGCACATTGTATACAAAATATGCGATGACAAGTGTCTGGGTATAAAACGCAGGATAATATATCGAGCCCCGTAAAATCCTGTTAGGAAAACAAGAGGGGAAAGAGAAAAAACACAGTTGGATTCTTAGCTGTTATTTCTCCTACCCTAAATTAAAGCATAAATAGTCATATAGGTTATGAATATGTTTGGCAAACACGAATCATGTTTAGTATCCAGCCTAAAAATACCCAGAGAGTCATTTGTCTCTCAGGTGTTTGGTAAGAACAGGTGTATTATAGAATAGAATAGAATTTATTGGCCAAGTGTGATTGGACACACAAGGAATTTGTCTTGGTGCATATGCTCTCAGTGTACATAAAAGAAAAGATACGTTCATCAAGGTACAACATTTACAACACAAATGATGGTCAATATATCAATATAAATCATAAGGACTGCCAGCAACAAAGTTACAGTCATACAGTCATAAGTGGAAAGAGATTGGTGATGGGAACGATGAGAAGATTAATAGTAGTGCAGATTCAGTAAATAGTCTGACAGTGTTGAGGGAATTATTTGTTTAGCAGAGTGATGGCCTTCGGGAAAAAACTGTTCTTGTGTCTAGTTGTTCTGGTGTGCAGTGCTCTATAGCGTCGTTTTGAGGGTAGGAGTTGAAACAGTTTATGTCCAGGATGCGAGGGATCTGCAAATATTTTCATGGCCTTCTTCTTGATTTGTGCAGTATACAGGTCCTCAATGGAAGGCAGGTTGGTAGCAATTGTTTTTTCTGCAGTTCTAATTATCTAATTATCTAATTCTAATTATCCTCTGATTAATTATTATTATCCTCTAATTATCCACAGCAGGGGTAAAATGCTCCTGGCTTGGACTGGATTGCCCAATTCGGTAGTGATGGCGGTGGGTGGTTCAGAGAACTGGTAGCAAAAATCCCTGGTCCCCCCATGCCCAGCTGAACTGCACGATCATCAGAGGTTTTTTGTTTTTTTACTTTTAAAAGCATTTTTTCTTCCACTGAAAAAATGCTTTTAAAAGTTTTTTTAAAAAAGCCTCTGATGATTGAGCGGCTCAGCTGGGATCGTCAGAACCTTTTAAAAGCATTTTTTCTACACCCTCTTCAGCTGAAGAGGTTGTAGAAAAAAATGCTTTTAAAAGTAAAAAAAAAAAAAAAGTTGGCCAAGCCCACCCAGTCACATTAACACCCCCCACCCCATCAAGCCACACCCACAGAACCAGTAGTAAGAAATCTTACATTTCACCACTAATCCACAGGTCACAGTTTTCAATAATCCAGCGCACAACTTACCAAAATGGAAAGAGAATGAGCCGTGTGATGAAGAACACCACTGCGAAAATGACAAACAGAACACTGCAGGTGTTGTCCCAGCGAGCATAGTTGAACATCTTTGCAGCCTAAAATTGAACAATTGGGAGAAGTTACTGTTATATACAGTTATATACTGTTATATGTAACGGAGCACCCATTTGCATGCCTGCCGCTGATTGGCTAATCTAACAGCGGGAAAAATAAACTGCTGACAGTGGCCAGCAAGACTTCCGGGCTCTGGCAGCTTGCCTCTCTCTTGCTCCAGATAGCGGCTTGGAAATCAAGTGCTGAACGGACTACGATGTCCCGCCTCTTCGATTCGCGCCCCTTATCTAATAGTTACCACCTTGGAATGGTCTCCTGAAAAGGAATCAGCAGTAACCGATTGTTGTGGCGGTAAAATTCCTTCCCAGGGATAAAATATAAATGCCTTGATAACAGCTCTAGCAAAGGTTGGAAGCGACTTCTTTGTATCTTTTTTTTAATCTTTTCTTTGTTTTCCCCCTTTATGTATAATTTTACTTACTTGTATAATTTTCTTTATTTCTCTTTTCCTTCTTTAAATTTATATTATTTTTACTCTGTTAAAAATGTCTTTGATAAGTGTACATTTATTGCAATAAATATATCATGAACTGTCAACTCGCAAAACATGGCCTGCTTTCAAGTTGCCATAGGCAAGGGGAATGGGAAACCAATGAAGCAGCATGGCAGCCAAAAACAGAAGCACATTCCAGACATATTTCTCTCAAGGCTGTCTCCCAGGGTTACCCACAGCGGCTGGAGAGAAGTGATCTCTGCAACCCTCAAAATTGCTCCGCTGACAAATGTGATTGATGACACACTCTGGGTGGAGGTGGGGGGAAGGGTCATGATTCAGGCATAAATTACGTGGGGTCAGAGTTGGCTTCACTTGGAATGTGCTGAGACAAAGCTCCTAATAAATAACTGGATTTCTTTTGAAGCTTGGCTTTAATTAGGGCATCCATCGGAACCCTGACAGCGGACTATAAATATACGCATACTGAGATGCGTATACATTCCCTCTCACCCCTAATTAAAGAGAAATCCATTTTTTTCCCATCTTCATCACTTTAGGAAGTGATACCTTTGAGGAAATAAATATTATGTTGGACATTTGGTCCAAAACCATTGCTAGCTAGTAGCCGTCATGGACAAAAAGTACAATATTTATATCTCAATTACAGCGATTGGCCTGTAAGATGTACCACTGCTTCCCAATAATAAGGCAGAAGACCCCTTTGACAAAAAATAGTTTAGGACAGAGCCTTGAAGATTTATGTTCATAGAACAAAGTTGTTATTCAGCTCAGCAGCAATACTGAGAGACAACCTTGGCTGTTGTGGGGAGTGGGGGGAAATGAGCTGGGTTAGGACATAGTTTCATTTTGGATGGAAGACCACCAGGTATGCTTTTTCCAGATGAAATGAGCCAATGTATCATGTCAGGCCTTGATAGGATAGCTTATCATTCAAGCTCAGGGCTCACACAAAGCTCCTCCAGATACCACCATGAATGAAAAACAATACTAATGAAATTCCATGACTTGTGTAACTAAGCACAAGCACAGACAGATGCTGAGATTTACCTCCAGCCAGACATCTGCAGAATCGTGGACAAGCATCGCCAGGGTTCCAAGACGGAGGTAATTGGCACTATAGGAAAAGAACATCAAGCTAAGGGCGGCAAAATGATGCACCACGTGGGCCATGAAATCCTGAGGAAAAGAAAGAGAGAAATTGACTTCTCAAAGCCGAGGCAGTTTTTAGAAAATGGAGAATGATGGCTCTGTCTTAGGAAAATTAGGGTGGAGGCAGGGGTGAGATCCAGCAGGTCCTGACAGGTTCTGGAGAACAGGTTCTGGAGAACTGGTAGCAGAAATTTTGAGCAGTTTGGAGAACCAGCAAATACCATCTCGGACTGGCCCCGGAGTGGGGAGGGAATGGAGATTTTGCAATATCCTTCCCCTGCCACACCCACCAAGCCACGCCCACAGAACCGGTAGTAAAAAAAATTGGATTTCACCACTGGGTGGAGGTACCAAAACTATGTTCCCAAAAGGATTCTGAATGAGTAGATAAAAATAGAGAACTCATCTATTTAACTGCTTCAAAGCCAACAACAAACAACAGCCCCAGGGACTGGTTTCATAGAGAGAGGTTTTCCCATGGACCAGAAGGGGCGTGGTTTCGTGTGCTGCCTGCATCCCGCGGATGGGGCTTCGCTAGTTTGCGCAGTCTGGTTGCTGGCATGCCACGGACCGGTGTTGTTCCACGGACCGGGGGTTGGCGACCCCTGGCCATAAATGGTAAAGGTTTCCCCTGTCCAGTCATGTCCGACTCTAGGGGGAAGTACTCATCTCTGTTTCTTGGCCAAGGCAGCCAGCATTGTTAGAAGACATTTCTATGGTTGTGTGGCCAGCATGACTATACACCGAGGCACACGGAATGCTGTTACCTTCCCACCAAAGTGGTAACTATTTATCTACTCACATTTTCACGTGGTTTTGAACTGCTAGATGGGCAGGAGCTGAGGCGAGTATTAGAAGCTCACCCTGCCATGCAGGCCTTGGGTTTCGGACCCTGGCTGTCACCTTTCCAGCTAACAAGCTCAGCATCTTTTAATGGCTGAGCCATCGCACCCCCAGCAAAGCCACATACCGTAGATATAAAGACCTGTTCTTTTCGAATCGTGTTGCAAAATAATGGTGGGAAATGGCGTACGTTACTTGGATGAGTAAGAAATGAGGAGGAGTAGAAGATATTCTGCAAGGAAACATCTGTAATGGACAAAGGAGGGGGGGGAGCTAGCCTAATCTGGTGGCAAGCCAACTTTACAGGCATGAGAGAATGACAAGAAAAAAGGCCTAAGGTTGTTTGGAAGATAACTGAATAAAGCTGAGTAAGCCTTAGCTGATTGTGACTTCTTTATTTACTTTAGTGCTGCCCAACTTCAATGCTACAAATAATCTGAGCCACTCTGAATTTCAGAGCAAGAATGGCTATTACATTTAGAGTTACGAAGGATTCAATCTGCTATGTATTTGTCCTCTTGACAGTTTATGTATTTATTTATTTATTTATTTATTTATTTATTTATTTATTTATTTATTTATTTGTCAAACACAATGGTATATATAAGTATAAGCATGAATTGAATACATAAAATGAATATAATTAAAGGGAACATTAGGACAGGAACGGTAGGCACGCTGGTGCTCTTATGCACGCCCCTTACAGACCTCTTAGGAATGGGGTGAGGTCAATAGTAGATAGTCTTTGGTTAAAGCTTTGGGGATTTGGGGAAGAGACCACAGCGTCTGGTAGTGCATTCCAGGCATTAACAACTCTGTTGCTGAAGTCATATTTTCTACAATCAAGATTGGAGCAGTTCACATTAAGTTTAAATCTATTGTGTGCTCGTGTATTGTTGCGATTGAAGCTGAAGTAGTCTTTGAGAGGAAGGACATTGTAGCAGATGATTTTATGAGTTATACACAGGTCATGGCGAAGGCGGCGGAGTTCTAAATTTTCTAAACCCAGGATCTCAAGTCTGGTGGCATAAGGAATTTTGTTGTGATCAGAGGAGTGGAGTTATCTAGTTATCTAGCATCCTGGAAACCAGGAACTAAGAATGTCTTGCATCCCGTTCCCAGAGCGATGAAGTTGTCAACCTTCCTTACCTTCCTTTTAGTGTCGGTTCCAAGAGTAAAGAGCAATGACCAATAGAAGCTCATCTGGAGCATGTAGTACCAATACTGAGAAGGGAGCATGGCCTGCAAAGAGAGTATGAGAAGAGAAAAGACAATTACTTTTTTGATTAGAGAGGGAAGTTGATTTGTTCCAGAGCAGGAGAAAAAAGGTTGATAGTAGGACATTGCATACCAAAACAACAAAGCAAAAGTCCCCCCCACCCCCATCTCCATGACATCACTGCTAAACAACTAATTCCCACCACATGTTTTATGCCCTGGAATGTCAAATCATGTGGTAAGGCTGTATTATTACTGTTGTGGTCTGCCAGCAGCCTGCGGAGCTGGCAGTGGAGTCGGACAGTGAGGAGGTTGGGGAGAACAATGGGCCAGTCCTAGAGTCAGGGGAAGGCCCGGACGAGGGCTCTGCATTGGAGGCAGAGATAGGGCCAGAGCCATCTGGGAGCAATGCGCAGACTCCAGAGCCTCCAGAGGCGGATAGCAGAGAGCCAGAGGAACAGGAGGAGCCTGTTCCTAGTGCATGCATGCGAAGAGCTGCCAGAAGGCAAGAGCAGCTAAAGCAAAAAGGACGACTCAGGAGTAAGGCCAGGAGATGATTGGCCCCTCCCATAAGGCTTAAAAGAGCAGCAACGGCTCTTGGGTGCTTTGTAGGAAAGCAAAGTTGCTACAATTGGTAGCCAATGGTGAAAAAGCTATTCATGGGCCATCAAAAATGGAAGGCAGGGCTATTTCTTCACACAATGTCAAAAGTGGTTATCTCCAAAGAACCAGTAAGAGACTCACATGGTTTGGATAGTTGAGCCACACTTGCCAAAGGTCATAAAACCAGGATTTCTAGAAGGAAGGTAGAAGGAGACAGAAAACAATCATCAATGTTTCCACATGACAACAGTGAAAATCTCATCCCTGCCACCAACTCACAACTTAATTGGGGGGGGGGTTAGGAATTCTTTCTTTTTGTTGCTCATCAGGGTAACCCTATTGGCCTGTATTCTACAACAGCCTTGTAGATGCCCAAGATGGTGGCCATCACAGGGTGGAACTGAAAGTCAAAGACCTTCTCATTGGAGTGCACCCTTCTTCTTCGCAACTAACCCTGTGAAGTAGGTTGAGCAGAGAGAGAGAGTGATTGCTTGAAAGTCATTTAGTAAGCTACCTTGGCTGAAGGTGGATTGATGCCCTCCCCAGCTCTATGATTCTGGCACTGGGACTTGCATGTTCCTGGCCCACTCTAAGGATCTTCACCCTTCTCCATTTTTGGCAGCTCCAAATTGGAAATGGCTATGACACTAAACGGTGGCTTAGTGGGTAAGACGCTGAGCTTGTCGATCGAAAGGTCGGCAGTTCAGCGGTTTGAATCCCTAGTGCAGTGTAATGGGGTGAGCTCCCCTTACTTGTCCCAGCTTCTGACAACCTAGCAGTTCGAAAGCGTGTAAAAAATGCAAGTAGAAAAAATAGGGACCACCTTTGGTGGGAAGGGAACAGCGTTCCGTGCACCTTTGGTGTTGAGTCATGCCAGCCACATGACCACGGAGACATCTTCGAACAGCGCTGGCTCTTTGGCTTTGAAACGGAGATGAGCATCGCCCCCTAGAGTCAGGAACGACTAGCACGTATGTGCGAGGGGAACCTTTACCTTTACCTTATGACAAGAGTCTTACGGGTAACTGAGAAAACCATGCACAAAGTACTTTGTTGAATGAAGGCAAATATATACTATATATATGCCTCAGGATAATGTTGCAGGAGCCAATCTGGGTGTCGTGTCCCACTCCTCCGCTGACGGCCGGGTCAGGGAAATCCGAATCAGGCTTGCCTCTGCAGCTCTGCCCAAAGTCCTAGCAAAGTCCTCAGAGCAGGCAGGAGACCAGTAAGTGACTTCAGCAAGATAAGTTCGACTTTTGCCTGACTCAGAGACTGCCAGAAAGTAGATCCTTTATATAGGCCATGGGGTGTGGCTCCATGACTCAGCACTCATTAAGGCCTGCCCCTCCCTTCCCTCTGTTGCCTCCGCCTATCCAATCTTCTGATGCGAGGGTCACACCAATCAGCTGTTGGTAATAAACCCTCCTCAGGCTCACATGCTGTGGAGGAGGGAGGTCTAGCTGCTCCGCTTTGCCTGGGCATGGAGTCAGGGCTGGGGCCGGGTCAGGAAATCCGAATCAGGCTTGCCTCTGCAGCTCTGCCCAAAGCCCTAGCAAAGTCCTCAGAGCAGGCAGGAGACCAGTAAGTGACTTCAGCAAGATAAGTTCGACTTTGCCTGACTCAGAGACTGCCAGAAAGTAGATCCTTTATATAGGCCATGGGGTGTGGCTCCATGACTCAGCACTCATTAAGGCCTGCCCCTCCCTTCCCTCTGTTGCCTCCGCCTATCCAATCTTCTGATGCGAGGGTCACACCAATCAGCTGTTGGTAATAAACCCTCCTCAGGCTCACATGCTGTGGAGGAGGGGGAGGGGTCTAGCTGCTCCGTTTGCCTGGGCATGGAGTCAGGGCTGGGGCCGGGAGATTCTCCTTCTTCTGCAGTTTGTGTGGGCATGGAGCCAGGACTTGGGCCGGGAGGCATACATTCCTCAGTGTTCGGGAGCAGGTAAGAAGGCCCCGGCTGCTCTGAGGGCGGGAAAGACACAACACTGGGTCAGTCACAGGAACCAGTGGTTTAGTCTTCCAAAGTATTTGGACTTATGCTGGAGCCCATCCTCAGGGGATCTTTCACACGTTCCAGTAGAGAGAAGTTCCCTGAGGATGGGCTCCAGCATAAGTCCGAAAGCTTGGAAGACTAAACCTCTGGTCCTGGTGACCAACCCAGATTGGATCCCGCAAAGTACTTTGTGACTTAAACACGTTGTTGTGGCCTGCCAGCTGTCAGTGGAGCTGGCCGCAGACTTGGACGATGAGGAGGTTGGCGAGGAACTTGGGCCAGCTCTGAAGTCTGGGGAAGGCTCTAATGGATGCTCTGTGTCAGACGCAAAGATAGAGCCAGGGATGTCCGACATTTCCCAGCCACTGGAGAGGCAGTGGAGGCTGAGATAAGTGGGGAGGAAGAGCAACTGGGGCCTGTTCCAGATGCACATATGCGCAGAGCTGTTAGGAGAGGAGAACAACGGAGGACAAGGAGTCGACTTGGGAAGCAAGGCACATGTGGATGCTGAATGGCTCCTCCCCGGCTGGGGAATAGAAGGAAAGGGGAATGGTGGTTGTAGGAGACAACCGCTCAGATTTCTGAAGATTTGGCTCATCATGTTTCGTGCCTCAGAGACTGCTTGCCAGAGCTTAATTTTCAGCTTTGTGGCTGGGAGCTCACGGCCGGGCAATTATTGCAAGGAACTGGTAAGGTCTGTTACAGCAGTTAACTCCTTGAAGGACTCTTGCTTGGACTTTTTGGTGTGTGAATGCCATTAATTCACAGGAGATAAATAAAGAGGGTTTTTTCGGGACAAGAAGTCTGCTTCTTGTTTCTGTTAAGGCTGGGTCAGAACACACATAGAGGCAACTCTCAATCAAAAATCAAAGGGCCAGCCCTATGCCAACTTGCCTGCAATAAAGCCTTATTGAATGCTTAGAGTGAATGTTTGTTTGTTTGTTTTACAAAACAAAAGAGCCAGTTCGTGTAGAGATTAAGGCATCAGGCTAGAAACCAGGAGATTATAATCTTGCTTTAGGCACAAAGCCAACTGGGTGATATTGGGCCTGTCATTTTCTCTCAGCCCTAAGAATGGTAAATCACTTCTGGAAGTTGTTGTTAGTTGTGAAGTCATGTCTGACCCATCGCAACCCCATGGACAAATCGTTCCTCCAGGCCTTCCTGTCCTCTACCATCCTCTGGCGTCCATTTAAGCTCAGGCCTACTGCTTCAATGACTCCATCCAGCCACCTCGTTCTCTGTCGTCCCCTTCTTCTTTTGCCCTCCATCTTTCCCAGGATTAGGCTCGTCTCCAGTGAGTCCTTCTTTCTCATTAGGTGGCCAAAATATTTGAGTTTCATCTTCAGGATCTGGCCTTCTAAAGGTCTTCTGGAAGACCTTTCCACAAAAAGCTTATCCAGGCAATCTCTGTGAATCCGGCATGCTTTAAAAAAATAAAAAATAAAGTAGCCATGCACTGTAACATATCCAGAAAGTGCAAAATTGGATATGAAATGAGTCATTCACACGTGGGTCTCCAAAAGGAGAAGCATGTTAAGAGCAAGCAAGTCAGGCTTTCTTTCTGACAGGTCTATCCGTCTACAGTATAGCACGATGTTAGGTGTTCTTTGCAAGGCTTAAAATAATAAGAGGTTAATCCAAAAACAAAATTCACCAAACTGTAAAAGCTAAAAGGGATTGAGAATTAGCAGCAGGACATGAAATGAGTATAATAGAGTTGTAGCAGGACTGAATTAATAGATTAATATCCTGAGAATGCCCCAAAGAACTGAACAAGCGTTTTGATACTAAAGATCCTGAGAAATTGAAAAGTAAGTTTTAAAAATTTAAAAAAAAACCAACAACTTGGTATTGAAGGTCTTACAACAGGGGTCAGCAATCCATGGCTCTGGAGCCGCATGTGGCTCTTTCATCCCTCTGCTGCGGCTCCCTGTTGCTGGTTGGCTCCACAATTGATAAGGCTTTTGGTTAGGACAGGTAAAGGCAAAAGGACGCCGTGCTAGGAGGAGACTCTATGGTAGGGGAACCAGACTTCCGGTCGGCTGCAGAATTGAATGGGGGGTTTCCGATTAGGACCTTTGTGGCTCTCTGAGTGTTTAAGGTTGCCGACCCCTGCCCTACAATATGGGCAAAGCCAAGGTTCTTTTTGGAGGGTGTTCCATCAAAGAGTCTTTCCATTAGCATTTTTAATAAGAGTCATTTATTTGTTATTGACCTATTAGTTTGCTGTCCCACCTGCCCGTCAGAAGCCCAAGTTGCTTCCATGGGTCTCCCCATTGATTTTTTAATCCCCACAACAGGGCTGTGAGATAGATTGTTCAGACTGGGTGGAGAGTCAGTGGCTTGCCCAAGATCACACCAGGGGTTTACATGTCTGAGGGTGGACTTTTAGTCAAGGGGGTCCCTAATGAGAGGATCAGAGGTGGTATTCAGCCATTTTGGACCGGTTCGCTCAAACCGGTAGCGGAAATTGTGGGTGCCACCCACCCGCTCTATGCCATCCTATTTAGACATGTTTTTGAGGCCAGGTGTTTCTTTTCCCACAGGCTTGAGGCCTGTTATGTGTGACCTTGGGCTAAATAGGTGTATGTAGCCCACCTTACAGGTGCATGTGTGGATGGCGCACGTACCAGCAAAGCACACGCGCAGAAGACCGGGCGCATGTGTGGGTGGGGCTCGCATGCTCACATTTGCGAACCGGTAGGGAAAGAAAGCAAATACCACCCCTGGAGAGCACGCAGAACTTCGTATAATCTCCAGTTCATCTTAGTGTTGGCAAACTGTTTTGATAAACCTGCCAAGAAAATTGCAGTTGGGCTGCAAGGAATCTATATCGTTAAGAATTATGGAATCACAGGACCACAAACGTCAAGACATTCTTTTGACCTCCCGGTTCATTGTCTTACGGTGCAAATGTGTGGGTACTATTCCCGCTTAAGGCCTCATCTGGTTTAATTCTCCTCATTTTAATTCTTCAAACAAAAATGCAGCAAAACCTCCCCTCAAAATTATAAATTCTCGATGATCACAATGACTCTATCTGGATAATAACAGTAGACATTTAGCGTCTCCTCTTTGTGGGGAGATTGCATCTGTTTTTATACGAACCCAAGTTTAACAACTCATGGGAAGCTGCTGTTAAAAAACAACCTCAGATTAGGCCGTGTTACCACCGGAGTCCTCCCTCCCTCCCTCCCTCCCGGCCCCTTATTTAACTTACGTCACAGAGAAATATAATTCCAGCAATAAACGAGGTACTGTAGAATAAACACCGCCAACTGCAAAAATAAAATGCAGGTTAGGACCAAGGAGTTCGCATGGACACAGAAGAAGATGGTAAGACAGAACAGACTCTATCCAGTCTTCTCACCATAGCTAGGAAAGCTGTACTGCCTGCTTGGGCATCTCTTTCTTTCTGCATTAATTTGCCTCGTCATTACTATTTACAGTGATTGGAGCCGCTTTTCAGTCTAAGTGCAAAATAAGTCAGAGTACTGACAGAGAATATTTGTAGCTCAGGGTTGAAATGTGGGATCCGTGGTGCTCTCTGAACTTGGTTTATTTTCTTGCAGATATTTCATTCCCCAAACTAGTTACCATCAGGGGTGGGCTGCTGGGGGTTCGCAGGGGTTCGGGAGAACCTCTAGCTAAGATTCTGTGCAGTTCAGAGAACCCCCAAATCCCACTCCTGGCTGGACCCACTCACCCCACCCCTCCCCTCCCAGGAGTCCCCACATGGCCTATTTTGGATCCAGATAAGTGCAGGGCATGTGCGGAGGCTCAGGGAGGGCAAAAAATGGGCCTATCAGAAGTTCAGGAAGACCTCCAGAGAACCTCCGGAGTCTGGGGAGGCTGTTTTCGTGCTCCCGGAGGCTCAAGGAAAACCTCCGGAGCCCGGGGAGGACAAAAACACCACCCCCTGCTGTGGAGCAGGTGGCCGACTAGGCCACACCCACCATGGCCACGCCCACCCAGCACAGAACCCCTTGTTAAAATTTTTGAAGCCCACCCCTGGTTAGCATCATCAGTGCTAGCTAGGCAGCTAACTAACTAGTACTGGTGATGTTATCTAGCTTGGGAAATGGAATGTCTGCAAGAAAACAACCAAGCTCAGAGAGCACAAAAGACCCCTCAAGCTTTAAATGGTTATGTCACTTCATTACAGGAATAAATTGGCATTATGTACACACACACAAACACACACACACACACACACACACATGCTCAAGAGGAAACACAGAATATGAAAATAATTAGAATAGAAGAATCAATTAATTTCTAATCCCCATATTCAGATTTAGTAAAAACCGCCTTTGGAAACTCAAGCTACAGCTTCAGTGCCTACAAGATTGGCTGGAGAGGATTAAAAAGTCAAGATGGTGACTGCAATTTTGCAATCGAAGCTGTAATGTCATGTAAGTGTTTCTGGAGAATGTGTAAGACAAGGCTCATTGATAACAGGATAATAGTTTTTATTTTTATTTTTATTTTTATTATTATTATTATTATTATTATTATTATTATTATTATTATTATTATTATTATTATTATTATTATTATTATTATTTATAGTTAGTTGCAGAATTAGCCAGACGTTTAGACTGAATTTGACATTTTTATCCACCTACCAAGTCCATCCCACGGAGATAAGTAGTTCAATAACATTATTTATTTATATTGACTGACAAGAAAGGAAATATCTGGTTATAAAATACTCAGAATGCCATTAAATGTCAAATTTCTGGCTATTTTTCTACCTGAGAAGATTTTTCTTTCTTTCTTTTTTAGAAACTGAGAATGGAGGCGAGAATGGGGCTTACCAAGCTTCCTTGAATTTTTTATGCAGAGTTGGGATTTCTAGGTTGCGTCTTCGCCTGAACCATTTTTCCACCTGGTGCACAGTCCAGTTACACTTTTTAGCTAGTTTACGCGTTTCTGACTGCAAGGTTGGAGAAAGAAGGAGAGAGAAATCAGTGATGCACACACTGGAAGTCAAGCAATCAAAACAAGCATTGCAGCTTCTATGCCAGGGAGGAGGAGAGGGAAAGGAGGAGGAGGAGGAGGGGAAGAAAGAGGAGGAGGAAGAGGAGGAGGAGGAGGAAAGGAGGGAAGAGGAGGAGGAAGAAGAGGAGGGGAAGGAAAAGGAGGAGGAGGAGGAGGAGGAGAGGAAGGAAGAGGAGGAGAAAGAAGAAGAGGGGAAGGGAGAGGTGAAGGAGGAGGAGAGAAAGCAGAGAAGGAGGAGGAGGAGAAGGAAGAGAAGGCGGCAGACGAGATAAAGGAGGAGGAGGAGGAGGTCACTGACCATCCTTCTCAGAGAGCAAATGTGTTTGCTAGATAAAAAAAAGTCTCATGACACTAAAAGTTCCAAAAACTACTCATCTCTGTTTTAAAAAGCACTATATACAAACCAAGAAATGAGAATGGTTTAAGCTTTCAAAGACTGGAGATTACGTTCAGAGAAGGGCAGAAAAAAGACTAGGGGGTGACATGATAGCAGTGTTCCAATATTTGAGGAGCTGTCACAAAGAAGGCGGGGGTGGGGCGGGGTGTTAACCTATTCTCCAAAGCACCTGAAGGCAAGACAAGAAGCAATGGGTGGAGACTAACCAAGGAGAGAAGCAACACACAATTAAGGAGAAATTTCCTAACAGTGAGAAAAAATTAATCAGTGGAACAACCTGCCTCCAGAAGTTGAGAATGCTCCAAAACTGGAAGTATTTAAGAAAATGTTGGATAACCATTTGTCTGAAATGGTACAGGGTTTCCTTCCTGAGCAGGAGGTTGAACTAGAAGACACCCCCACCCCCCAAGGTCCCTCCCAACGCTTGTTATTCTGTTTTTCTGTGAAGAGCATCACTTTTCTGGTTCTTCTGCTCTTCAAAGCTGCTCCACCTACTTACGACTCCTCCTGTCATTATCTGCAGCACTTGCGACATAATTCCCGATCAATTGAAAAATGCATCGGGATGCATCTCAGTTGTGCTGCAAAGGGTTGGGAATTCCACACTACGCTAAACATGCCGGATTTACCCACACCTTTCCCATGCCACCCGTCGTGTTGAAACTCCATCGTGATGATTAAAAAGTTCGGAATGTAAGACTCTTCCAACAGCTGTTGCCAAGTTGTGAAGCAATTTAGTTTGCTCATGCTTAAGATAAACAGAATGATCAAGATTAGAACAATTAACCAGAGGAACAACTTGCCCCCAGAAGTTATGAATTCTCCAACACCGGAAGTTTTTAAGAAGAGATTGAACAGCCACTTGTCTGAAATGGTACAAGGTTTCCTGCCTGAGCTGGAGTTTGGACTAGAAGACCTCCAAGGTTCCTTCCAACTCTATTATTCTGTTCTGTTCTGTTCTGTTCTGTTCTGTTCTGTTCTGTTCTGTTCTGTTATACTCTACTCTACTCCACTCTATTGGGATGCGGTGGCTCAGGGGCTAGGACATTGAGCTTATCGATTGAAAGGTTGGCAGCTCAGCAGTTTGAATCCCTAATGCTGCTGTGTAATGGGGTGAGCTCCCGTTACTTGTCCCAGTTTCTGCCAACCTAGCAGTTCGAAAGCACCTAAAAAAATGCAATTAGAGAAATAGGGACCACCTTTGGGTGGGAAGGTAACAGCGTTCCGTGTGCCTTTGGTGTTGAGTCATGCCGGCCACATGACCACGGAGACGTCTTCGGACAGCGCTGGCTCTTTGGCTTTGAAACGGAGATGAGCACCGCCCCCTAAAGTTGGGAACGACTAGCACGTATGTGCGAGGGGAACCTTTACCTTTACTTTTACTCCACTCCACTCTACTCTACTCTACTCTACTCTAACCTAACCTAACCTAACCTAACCTAACCTAACCTAACCTAACCTAACCTAATTTAACCTAACCTAATTTAACCTAACCTAACCTAACCTAACCTAAATGAGATATCCACATCAAACATGAACTCTTTCCCCTTCACTCCCTTTTAATGCTAAGTTTAGTGGAAAGAATATAGGACGTCCTCCACTTACGATTCTAATGGAGCCCCAAATTTTCATTGCTAAACAGGACCATTGTTAAGTGAGTTGTGTCCCATTCTACAACTTTTTTGCTACAGTTGTGAATCTCAGCAGTTGTTTAGTGACTCGTGCAGTTATTAAATGAACCTGCAACCTCTGCATTGAGGTTGCTTGTCAGAAACCAGCTGGGAGGGTTGCAAATGAAGATGACATGAACCCGGACAGTCCTACTGTCAGAAATACATTGCCGGTTGCCGAGGGCCTGGATTTTAATCTCGTGACCACGAGAATGCTGCAACGGTCATGTAAACGTGAGAACCAGTACAGGTGGTTCTCAACTTAAAATGGTTCGCATAGTGACCGTTCGAAGTTACAACGGTACTGGAATAAGTGACTTACGACCATTTTTCACGCTGATGACCCTTGCAGCATTCCCCTGGTCACGTGTCTAGGGAGATTCTCAGTCATCCAGGTCAGTGGTAGGTTTCAAAAATTTTTACTACCAGTTATGTGGGTGTGGCTTGATGGGTGTGGCATGGCTTGGTAGGTGTGGCATGGCTTGGTGAGTGTGGCAATCTCCCTTCCCACCCAACTCCAGGGGAAGGTTACTGCAAAATCCCCATTTCCTCCTGGTCAGCTGGGACTCAGGAAGCAGGGAATAGATGGAGGCGGGGCTAGTCAGAGGTGGTATTTACTGGTTCTCCGAACTACTCAAAATTTCCGCTACCGGTTCTCCAGAACTGGTCAGAACCTGCTGAATACCACCTCTGAACCCATGGCTAGGAGAGCCTTACACACCTTCAGCTGATCTACTGGTTGCATCCACTCTTGGAATGGGAGACCCTGCTCCCTATGCCCTTGTAACTTTTGATTTAGGCTACTGTAACACGCTCTATATAGGCCTGCCCCTGAAGAGTATTTGGGAACTTCAGTTGGTGCAGAATGTAGCTGCACAGGTAGTAACTTGCAAGTTGGAAGGAGTAAAATTGTATTGCGCCATGGATCATTGTTCTCCTACTGGAACGGTTTCACGCTTCATACATTATTCCATTTAATGTTGGTCATTAACGAAACAATAATTAAACTTAAACAGCTAATTAGACTTAACATGGCCCTAAAGGCATGTGTATGCTAAGCGGGATGTAATATTAATAATGTATTCCTAATGTTCTTGTAGCATGGTGGGAACAGGGCAGAGAGTGAAAGTCTACATCTACAAATAGCAATAGCACTTATATACCACTTCACAGTGCTTTACAGCCCTCTCTAAACGGTTTACAGAGTCAGCCTCTTGCCCCCAACAATCTGGGTCCTCATTTTAACCACCTCGGAAGGAGGGAAGGCTGAGTCAACCTTGAGCCTGGTGAGATTTAGACTGCCAAATTGCAGGCAGCTGGCAGGCAGCAGAAATAGCCTGCAGTACCATATTCTAACCACTGCCATGGCTCATACGGCTCATACGGCTCAAATAAGAATAGATTTCTTCATTAGTAGTCCTGATGTTAAGGCTTTCCTTTGCAGAATAACCTGAACTGATTCTACAGAATATTTAGCTGTACGTACATATCCATTTTCAGATGTTCTGATTGAAAAGGGTTTTTGATGATGAGTAGATAGTTTGGGTACAGTGGGAGAAAAAAATGGGAGAACAACTAAATATATCAATAATATGATGTGGGCCATTTGAGACATCCACTCCTGGGTTAGCAAGTTGCATATAACATTTTAGAATAGAATAACAGAGTTGGAAGGGACCTTGGAGGTCTTCTAATTCAACCCCCTGCTTAGGCAGAAAACCCTACACCACTTCAGACAAATGGTTATCCAACATCTTCTTAAAAACTTCCAGTGTTGGAACATTTATAACTTCTGGAGGCAAGCTGTTCCACTGATTAATTGTCTAACTGTCAGGAAATTTCTCCTTAGTTCTAGGTTACTTCTCTCCTTGATTAGTTTCCACCCATTGCTTCTTGTCCTGCCCTCAGGTGCTTTGGAGAATAGTTTGACTTCCTCTTCTTTGTGGCAGTCCCTGAGATATTGGAACACTGCTATTATGTCTCTCCTAGTCCTTCTTTTCATCAAACTAGACATACCCAGTTCCAACAACCATTCTTTGTATGTTTTAGCTTCCAGTCCCCTAAACCTCTTTGTTGCTCTTCTCTGTACTCTTTCTAGAGTCTCAACATCTTTTTTACATCATGGCAACCAAAACTGAATGCAGTATTCCAAGTGTGGCCTTCCCAAGGCATTATAAAGTGGTCTTAACACTTCAAGTGATCTTGATTCTATCCCTCTGTTTATGCAGCCTAGAACTATGTTGGCTTTTTTTAGCAGCTGCTTCACTTTTAGAAAGTTTAAGCTGATGGACACATTCTGTACTTCCTGAAATAAGACAGGAGGGCTGTTGGAGCATAAGGAGAACTCTTGATTTCTCTATCAAAATCTGCTCTCTGAAAAGATTAGTTCCCTTCAGCAACCTATAGGAAGCATATTGCATACAGCTAGTCCTTGACTTACAGCCATTTCTTTAGTGACTCTTCATAGTTACATAAGGGACTTATGACTGTGTTTTACACTTACAACCATTGTAGTGTCCCCATGGTCATGTGTGTTCTGACCTAGGCCTCCTGAGTCAGTGTTGTGGCTCCAGCCCCCCCCCTCCCAGGGCCTGGCCCCCTGCCAGAAAGTGACTCAGAGAGTGAGGGGGAAGGGCCGTCAGGGCTCCCCTCTGCAGGGCCAGCCTCTCTGGCTCAGCTCCAGGAGCCAGAGGCAGGCCAGGTGGAGGAGGTGACGAGGCCTCTGTCTCCTGTATCTCCCCCCGCCCAGGCAATGCTTTCAGACCCAGCTGTGGACAATCAGTCCTGGTTAGATCCCAGGTTTCGTAGACAAGAGAGGCGGGAACAACAAAAGAAGGCGTGGGGCAGGCCTAGAGAGTGCTGAGTCATGGAGCCACACCCCACAGGGTATAAAAGCAGGAGGGGCTGCTCTACTACTTTGTGACGGACAAAACAAACTGACTGGAGAAAACTTGAGCTGGACTATTTGACTGAGCATTTGGCCTGGATTGCTGTTTGTTCCTGACTTCCTGGTTGCTCCAGTAACGAGCGTCTGTGACGCCGGCATCAGGGAAGATAAAAAAACCTTGGCAGACGATCGCTGGTTTGCTGCCAGAGCTGATAACTGCCATGGACTAAATTGCTGGCTAATTGAGTTAGTTCACGTGTCTCCCGGACTGAGGTGGGGGGGGACAGAACAGTCAGTAAAACACACGAGTAGTCCCAAAAACCTGTTTTATTTTAACAGGTGTGAATTCCGTTCATTCACAGATGAGTCCCAAATAGTTGTCAAGAGTCCTTTGGGATAAGGCTGATAATCACCCACCTTTATCTCCCTTGACACACTGCCAAAGACCTAATTGGCAAAGCCACACTGAGTCCAGAATCAAACAGAGCTTCAGGCTTTAAGCTGCACAGCATGATCAAACATTGGTTCCTGCAAAGGCTCACATGCCTTTGCTCCTCTTTTAAGTCTTATGGGAGGAGCCAATCATTTCCAAGCCCTACTCCTGAGTCGTCCCTTTTGTTTTAACTGTTCTTGCCTTCTAGCAGCTCTGCGCATGCGCGCACTGGGAACAGGCTCCCCCTGTTCCTCTGCCTTGCTGATGTCTGATTCTGGAGGCTCCGGAGGCAGCACATATCTCCCAGATGGCCCTTTCTCTGCCTCCGATGCAGAGCCCTCGTCCGAGCCTTCCCCAGACTCCAGGACTAGCCAATGTTCCTCCCCAGCCTCCTCACTGTCCGACTGTGCTGCCAGCTTCGCCGGCCACTGGTGGACCACAACAATGTGATCCAAGAGTCAAGTTGACTCTTGACAACTGGTTCACATTTATGATGGTTGCAGTGTCCTGGGCTCATGTGATCATTTTTTGCGACCTTCCAATAAGCAAACTCAATGGGGAAGCCAGATTGACCGAACAACCAAGTTACTAACTGAACCACTGAAGTCACTGCACCACAGTGGCAAAGAAAGTTGTAAAATGAGGTAAAACTCTTTCACCTCTAGCAACAGAAATGTTGGGCTCAAATGTGGTCGTAAGTTGAGGACTACCTGTATGAAGTACAGGGGGGAGAGCAAAGTGACTCACAATTTGGCCAACTCCATCGGTTGAAGCGATATTTCTCAAACTTGGCGACTTTAAAATGGGACGGACAGCATGTGTGGACTTCAACAGCATGGCTGGTTGGGGGATTCTGAAGTCCACACACCTTGACGTTTCTCAAGGTTGAAGAATTGTAAGAAGCACACAGACAGCTAACAAGATTTGGGAAACTCCAGGTGTTATTGGACTACAATTCTGGCACCCGTCTCCGTGAGCTATAGTTGCCTGGAGTTCATCATGCTCTGAAGGTTGGCCGGTCTTAGTAAGACCACACCTAGAGTACAGCATCCAATTTTGGTCACCACACTATAAAAAAGATGTTGAGACTCTAGAAAGAGTGCAGAGGAGAGCAACCAAGATGATTAGGGGACTGGAGACTAAAACATACGATGGACATTTGCAGGAATTGGGCACGACTAGTCTAGTGAAGAGAAGGACTGGGGAGACATGAGAGCCATCTTCCAATATTTGAGGGGCTGCCACAGAAAGGAAAGGGGTCAAGCTATTTTCCAAAGCACCCGAAGGCCAGACAAGGAATAATAAATGGAAACTGAACAAGGAGAGATTCAACCTGGAAATAAGGAGACATTTTCTGGCAGTGAGAAAATCAACCCATGGAAGAGAAGTTGCCTTCGGAAGTTGTGGGAGCTTCATCACTGGAGGCTTTTAAGAAGAGATGTCAGAAATGGTGTCGGGTCTCCTGCTTGGGCGGGGGGTTGGACTAGATGACCTACAAGGTCCCTTCCAACCCTGTTAATCTGTCTACCATCTCTTGGCTGGATAGAAAGGTAGTGATTTGGGGCCATGGAAATCTCCTAGGGAGCAATTTTTTTTTTTTTTTTTAAAGAATCCTCACCTGGGATGGCTTTTTTGTGCACTTTTGGAAAAAATTTTCAAGGGTGGGATTATCCTGCGGTTTGATCCGCCTCACATCCTTTATGCCTAAGTAGTCAGCCAGAGGAAGAGCCATATATCTGAAAGACAATTTAAAAAGGAAGTTTGTAAAACGCAACGATTTCAATATGAGGCTAGCTATACGATAGCACAGAAAAATGAAGCACTCCCTGCTCGGGCTGAAGGACAGGTTTTCCTGTATTCATGGTTGCAACCTGTTTGCTTTGTCTTATGGGGAATTGTGGAGCATTCATTCACCACTGTGTTGCATCATTTCTTCATTTGCACAGCTTATTAGTCCATTTTCCAGGACAGATGAGTCTTCCTTAAACTGGGTATCTTCCAAAGGGTTTAAGACAATGGTGGGATTCAGCCGGTTCTCTCCAGACTGGGCAAACTGGTAGTGGCAACTACGAGAGGCTCCGCCCACCCGCCCAGATGTAATGTGTGAGCACTGTGCATGCACAGAAGGCCATGTGCATGCGCAGAGCTCACATTTGCGAACCGGTAGGAAAAGTAAGTGAATTCCATTTCTGCTTTAAGACATCTGTCAGAATTTCCATCCAATACACCTTTGGGATGGCAGATCCAACCTACTTTCCTCTAGTAGTTAAAAAAGTTATACAACAGGTGCATGGAACAGTGGGAAATTGTTTTTTCCCCATCCAAATTATCCCTTAAATGATGTGGTTAACGTAAGAATACTACTTTAATCAGAGACCAGACTCCATTCAATTCTATCTGATGGCGACTTTTTCTTTTCCTGCACCTGTGGAGGAGAAGAAGAGACAGAGCCTGGGGCAGAGTCAAGAGAGGAATCAATCTAGAATCATTATGTTCCCATAAGCCAGGCGTTTCCAAACTTGGCAACTTTAAGACTTGTGGACTTCAACACCCTCTGGCCTCTGGTGGCTCAGCAGACTAAGTCTGTCTGTTATTAACACAGCTGCTTGCAATTATTGCAAGTTCAAGTCCCACCAGGCCCAAGGTTGACTCAGCCTTCCATCCTTTATAAGGTAGGTAAAATGAGGACCCAGATTGTTGGGGGCAATAAAAAGTTGACTTTTTATATCATATACAAATGGATGAAGACTATTGCTTAACACAATGTAAGCCGCCCTGAGTCTTCGGAGAAGGGCGGGGTATAAATTCAAATTTTTAAAAAAACACCCAGAATTCCTCAGCCAGCTTTGCTGGGTTGAATTCTGGGAGTTGAAGTCCACAAGTCTTAAAGTTGCCAAGTTTGGAAACCCCTGCCATAAGCGTTCTAAATCCAGCTGGTCTTGAATTTTGTTGACTCTTACCTAGAGTCAGTTTAGTGCTGACCATTAGATCATCAGATTCTTATGTACAAGCATCTAAATCTAAATCATCTTCACTGGAACTCAACCAGAACTAGAACTTATAGTCCCCATTTTTCGTATCTGACAACCTGTGACGTATTAATTCTGCCTGTCCTTTTCCTCTTACAATTTATTTCTGCGTTTGCCCTTACATCTTTTTGCTTTACCTTCACTTTAAGCACAAAATAAAGCAAGCAGATAGAGCGTCACTGGTTTGAGACAGGCAGCTATACAAATGGGAATAACAATAACAACAACAACAACAACAACAACAATAATAATAATAATAACGTGAGACTTTCAAATACAGAGAGATCGTCATTTGGAACACAACTCGCCAGATATCATGGTTGTCGAGGGCCGAAGCGTACAATTTATTGATATCGCTGTACCAGGAGACGCCAGAGTCGAAGAAAAAGAACTGAAAAAAATCATGAAATGTCGCGACCTGGCCATCGAAATTACATGGTTATGGATGAAACATGTAACATTGTCATCGGGGCACTTGGTACCATGTCCAAGGATTTTACAAAACACATCAACAAATTGCAGCTTCCTGCAATAACACCAGTGGAACTGCAAAAAACTGCGTTACTCGGAACATCATATATTTTAAGAAGGTACTTGGTTGATACCTAGGACTATGGCAGCGATCTTTATCAACCATTAGCACCAGTCAATGGTATTTGATACATTTTTAACTGTTCAATTGACTGAGTGTCATGTTTAATTAATAAAAGAATAATAATAAAATTAGGCGGCAAGTTAGGGCAAGCAGACAAATGAGTAAAGGGTTACACCTTCACGTAATTTGTATTTCCATAATCTGCATTATCAATTTTGAGACTGAATCAAGATAACTCAGGACCATCATTTTAAAGCTGAACACATCTCGCTAAAAGTTGCAAAAATAAACAGTGGGAAGGGAGCCCTTAAGATATTTCATAGCATTGAAAATCAAATATGATTATTATTCATATTTGTATTATTATTATTAAATAAAAAAGACTATTATTATTGTTGTTGTTGTTGTTGTTGTTATTATTTTAAAAAAGAGATTTTTTTTTACCTTTCAACAAAGAACCTGATAACCAACATCACAAAGGCATATGGAATTGTGGCAAATAATTGTCGTGGTTTGGGAAAGATATATCCATTGTGATCTTCTAAATCTGCCCATGTGCAATTAGCAGGCATCCAGATGTTCTCCCACCAAAACCAGCTGTATGCGGTTTGTATTATTTGATGCATTGTTAAGTGGGCTGAAAAGAAATGAAAAAAGCAAATTAATTTCATGTATAGGTTAAAAATGAATACTACTTACATGGAACCAAACAAACCTTAGCTGAACTGGAGTCTTGGAGATTAAACCATATGAAGAACGGTTGCAGATTTTCGTCTGGCTCATGGGTGAAATCAGTGGTGGGTTTCAAGATTTTTTGCTACTGGTTCCTGTGGGTGTGGCATGGCTTGGTGGGCGTGACAGGGGAAGTGGGCGTGACATTTTACTGCAAAATCCCCATTTCCTCCCCAATCCAGGGGAAGGATACTGCAAAATCCCAATTTCCTCCCGATCAGCTGGGACTCGGGAGGCAGAGAATAGATGGGGGCGGGGCCAGTCAGAATTTTTACTACCGGTTCTCCGAACTACTCAAAATTTCCGCTACCAGTTCTCCAGAACTGGTCAGAACCTGCTGAAACCCATCTCTGGGTGAAATGCTCCCGGTTTGGACTGGTTCAGAGAACCAGTAGCAATGGTGGCTTGAGGCTCTGCCCACCCACCTGGTTGTCGTTACTTTCTGGTTTTAACCAGGAAGTAACCTGTTTTTTACCCTCTGCACATGCACAAAGAAGAGGTGGTCAAATTATTTTCCAAAGCACTGGAGGGCAGTGCAAGGAATAATGGTTGGAAACTGATCAAAGAGAGGAGCAATCTGGAATTAAGGAAAAACTTCCTAACAGTGAAGATAATTAACCAGTAGAACAGCTTTCCTTCAGAAGTTATGGTGCTCCATCACTGGAGGTTTTTAAGAAGAGACTGGACAGCCATTTGTCTGAAATTGTATAGATTCTTCTGCTTGAGCCAGGGGGCTGGACTAAAAGACCTCCAAGGTCCCTTCCAGCTCTATTCTGTAACACGTCCTACTCTACTCTACTCTACAGTACAGCCTTCTCTCCACTCTCCGTGCTTGGGGATCAGGAGGGGGCGATCCTTACTCATCGCCTGAGCTCCATTGCTCCTCATGTCCACTGCTTGCCCTCTCGATTCTCCTGCCCCCGTTCCTCCCTGCCAACAAGCCATCCCAATCCTGAGGAGCCCTGGGCTGCCTCGGCCTGCTCCTCCCTACATTCCTCCAAAGCCAACGAAGCTGCCCCCCTTGATCTGCGTTGGCTCCAGCTCCAGCTCATCTTCCTCCATAGATTCAGGCTCCAACAGGGGCATGACATGATCCCTAGAGACCAACTTAATGAACAAGGTATCCCATTGGGTGACCTGCAGGGCTGGGACCCTGAAAGTTCTAAGCAATTCTTGAATGACAATTGCCACCCCATGACTCCTGTTTCTTGGCTGGTGCCACTTGAAACCCTGCTGGGCATAACTCTGAAATTTAATTTATTTAAAGTCTCTCCATACGTCAAGAACATAGGAAAAAGATTACCCTTTCTAAGAAAAAAAATCAGTCTAAGATATTATCACTTTTCCCTCTTGGCTCTTTCAATGTACACAATGTGCATTGTACTCTTTCAATGTGTAGCATCAGTTAATTGTTCAACGGTTTATGGAGATTCTATTTATCGTGCGGCACATTCAGATCACATTTAGATTTAAAAGAACACAGATAAAAATATAAAATATGAAAATAAAATCTTAAATGTTATAAAGGAATGTCTAGATTACAAAATTTAATTTTTGCTTCATTTGTCGCAACCAGGAAATCAGATTTATGGAGAAAAGCTCATTAAACACCTTTGGGGGTTCACAGAAAGACTAGAAAATGCTGACAAAGCGCTTATTTGTCCTTGTGAGATACGTGAGAGTATTTATGGCTCTACCACTAATACTAACAATTAAATAAAAGAAAAGAGAAATGCATATCTCCATATAACAGCCTGAAGTCTGTTCTTTTTACAACACTTATATAGCCAACAATATAGTTGTTTATATTATACAGTATAGTTGTAACAATATAGTTACAATATAGTAAGGGATGCAGTGGCTCAGTGGCTAAGATGCTGAGCTTGTCGATCTAAAGGTTGGCAGTTCAGCGGTTTGAATCCCTAGTGCGGCATAATGGGGTGAGCTCCCGTTACTTGTCCCAGCTTCTGTCAACCTAGCAGTCCGAAAGCACGTAAAAAATGCAAGTAGGAAAATAGGGACCACCTTTGGTGGGAAAGTAACAGCCTTCCGTGCGCCTTTGGTGTTTAGTCATGCCGGCCACATGACCATGGAGACGTCTTTGGATGGTGCTGGCTCTTCAGCTTTGAAACGGAGATGAGCACCACCCCCTAGAGTCAGTAACGACTAGCACATATGTGCGAGGGGAACCTTTACTTTTTATATAGCCAACACGTAAACCCATGAAAAATATGCAGATCCAACATGTACGGATCCACTATCCTAAGTAAACAGTAGTTGGGTGACTAGAACTAGAGAGAATGGTCCCTATTTCAAGATTAGAAATCACATCATTAAAAGTTCTAAGAAGTTCATACAAACATATACCAAATAGCTTTTATAAGAATGAATGGAGTAATTATTTTTTTAAAAAATATCACAATCCTGACAATTGTGACTCTGTGTCTTTAAATTGCAGCTTAGAACAACATTTTGCTGCCGATCAATAAAACTGAATTTTATTGAATTTCACAGAGATATATATATACGGTGGTGGGATTCAGCCAGTTCGCACTACTTCGGGAAAACCAACTGTTAACTTCCTGAGAAGTTTGGCAAACTGATTGTTGGAAGAAATCATTAGGGCAGAGAACCAGTTGTTAAATTACTTGAATCCCACCACTGTATGTATGAATGTGTGTGTGTGCGTGTGTATGTATTTATATGTATAATATAATCTTCTCATCGTTCCCATCACCAATATCTTTCCACTTATGACTGTATGACTGTAACTTTGTTGCTGGCAATCCTTATGATTTATATTGATATATTGACCATCAATTGTGTTGTAAATGTTGTACCTTGATGAACGTATCTTTTCTTTTATGTACACTGAGAGCATATGCACCAAGACAAATTCCTTGTGTGTCCAATCACACTTGGCCAATAAAAAATTCTATTCTATTCTATTCTATTCTATTCTATTCTATTCTATTCTGTGTGTGTGTGTGTGTGTGTGTGTGTGTGTGTGTGTGTGTGTGTGTGTATATATATATATTTGTTTTCTGAGGTTTTCGCGGGTGTTTGTATGTAGGTCTTTGGTTATTCGGGTTTTCTCCCGCGTAAAATTGGGAGTGTCTTGGCGACATTTCGACAAAGTCTCTCTCTATATATTTTATTAAAGGCTTCTATTCACCACATCGGAGGCAGTTCTTTAGAAGATGTCATTTAAGGATGAGGTGTTTTAAAATAAAAAAGGTGCTAGCCTTGTCTTACACAACTGCTGTGCTGTGTGGGAGTGTGTTAGTAACTGAAGCAAACTAAAGAAATGAAATCCTTCCATAATAATAATAAAAAAAGCAATTACAGCAGGGTTGATTCACAGGAAAGAAAACCCAGAATTAATAAGATAATATCTTTTCCAGGTTACCAAACGTAAACTGAGTACCTCAGAATGCTCCATCAGACAGGAAGTTAATCTGTTTAGAAAACAAAAACTACATGGAGAAGAAGCAAGAAAGACCAAAATTATCTCAGACCTTTCCATCACTTGATCTACCATTCAAGAATCAATCCCAGGTAAGAGACTGAAGACGAAAGGCAGGAGATCCTGACAGACCTTCTGGGAACCTGCTCACACTTTGTATTCTGGCAGAAGGAAAATGGTGGATCTACTCTACTCAAAATTCAGACGCTTGGCAATTGACTCATATTTATGACGGTTGCAGTGTCCTGGAGTCAGGGGTGGACTTCAAAAATTTTAGCAAGGGGTTCTCTGCCTGGTTGTTGGGTGGGCGTGGCCATGGTGGGTGTGGCCTAGTCAGCCTCCTGCACTATGGTGGGGTGGGGACAGCTATAAATTTCTTCTCTCTCTCTCTCTCTCTCTCTCTTTCTTTCTTTCTTTCTTTCTTTCTTTCTTTCTGGAATAAGGACTTCTCTTTGAAGATTTTATTGGATTATTTAAAACATTTATATAGTCACTCATCTACCAAGCAACACTTGGGTGGTTCCCAGACTTCAAAATGACTCAAAATACAGAGATCTGTGGGTTGATTGGAACACCTAGATTTACAGATATAACAAACAACACTACTGGTTTGTTTAGTTTCTTCATGTGAAGTTCTGATGTTGCTATTTATCTCTAAAACCCTAAAGGTCCCAGCATCTAATTCCCTACGGAGTCTTTGTTCCAGTGGTGAAATGCTACTGGTTCGCACCGATTCAGGCGAACCGGTAGTGATAAAAACTACCGGTTCGGGCGAACCGGTAGTAAAAAAAAGCTACCGGTTCCTCCGAACCGGTATTTCCGACGATTAGCTGTGCTGCGCAATTTAAAATCGCTAGAAAAGCAAGAAATCCTACTTTCTAGTGAAACTAAATCATGTGGCACAGCTGATTTCTGCCCCCCCTCCCCCGCTGCTCTACATCCCAAGCCTCATTTTGCGCATGCGTGTGAATGCAGCATGTGTTTGACATGCAGCATTCATGCGCAGCCTGCAATCTGGTGGCAAACCGGTTCAGATTTCACCACCGCTTTGTTCCCATGTTTATGTTTTGAAAGCACCAGTGAAAGCCTTGGTCCAGAGGCTCTCTTTGTTGAAGATGAAATATCCATCAAGAAAGGTGATGGCCAGTAGTGGGTTCCTCTTACCTTCGCACCTGGTTCGGAACCGGGAGCACACGCACACGCTTGGCGCTTCTGCACATTCACAGAACCTTCTGTGCATGCGCAGAGCGTCTGTGATGACGTCCGGGCAGGTGGGTGAAGCCTCCTGTCGCCGCCACTACCGGTTTGCCTGAACCAGGGTGAACCGGTAGAAACCCAGCACCGGGGATGGCTTAATGCCAAACGTATAATACTTTCAGCTGGATTTATTTAGGGATGTCAAAAAGCTTTTAAGTTATTTTTAATGGCTTTTATCCATTCCAGGTAGTCCTTGCCTTACAACCATTCATTTTGTGACTGAAGTTACAACAGTACTGAAAAAAGTGACTTATGACCATTTTTGCAGCATCCCCATGGTCATGTGATCTGAATTGGAATCTTTGCAACTGACATGTACTTATGACAGTTGGAATTTTCCGGGGTTATATGATCACCTTTGGTGAACCCTGAGAAGCAAATTCAATGAGGAAACCTGATTCACTTAACAACCATGTTACTAACTTAAACACGGCAGTGATTCATTTAACAACAGTGGCAAGAAAGGTCGCAAAATGGGGCAAAATTCACACGGCAACTATCTTGCTGAACAACAGAAATTTGGGGATCAGTTGTGATCATAAATTGAAAGTGCACCTGTAATAAGTGCATTCATTCATTCATTCATTTTCTGATACCAAATTGTTCCAGGACCACTATATATAAAGTTGATGCAAGGATTATTTATCATGATATGCTATAGTGCTGACATTGAAAATATAAAAACATAAAAAGTCAAATTATTGACCAAATGCTTTAAGGAAGCACTGGCCCCTCAACCGCCATAAAATTGTTACACCATATCATAGTGAACTATAAATAAAGAACCCAATTTAGACAAGGGTACCACGTAAATTCAGGGTGTGTGGGTCAGTGGTGGGTTTCAATTTTTTTTTTACTACTGGTTCTGTGGGCGTGGCTTGCTTGGTGGGTGTGTCTTGGTGGTCACGTGACTGCGGGCACGGCTTGGTGGTCATGTGACTGTGGGCGTGCCGGCTTTCTGGATGGGACTTGCAGGAGTCCGACTAGAGCACAGTGCTCCAAAAGACTTTCTCTCCCAGGCAAGAAGCAGCAGGGAACAGAAACAGCCCTCCACGTGTTCTCGGGTGACCTGTTTTCTCTTCCCCGCTCTCTTGCTGGGAGAGAGAGAGAGAGTTTTTCGCAGCACTGCACTTTGGGGACCCATCCGGAAAGCCAGGCACAGAGAAATGGCCAGGTTGAAGGCTGGTACTTTCAGCGCCCATGAGGAACCACTCCTCAGCCCCAACCATGTGTTTAAAAGCCCAGGCTGCTTGGAATGAAAAGCTATTGCAATTGCCTGGGCTTGAAAACACATGGCTGGGGCCGAGGAGCAGTTCCTCGTGGGCGCTGGTTTGCCTTCCCTTCTACTACCATCACGGGAGGAAGAAGGTATGGTTGCAAGCCTGCAGGGACGGTGGGGCGGTGGGGGGCAGCAAGCTAGGCACCAGGCAGCATGGCCTGGAATGGAGCCATGCAAGCCCAGTGGGGACGGTGGGGGATACACAGCAAGCGACGGAATGGGGGGCTAGCACAACTCGCATGCTTTCCTGTAGGTAGGAGGAGGCAGCTCAGTTGGGGCGTAGGGCAGACACCGCATGGGAAGGCAGCTTAGTTAGGCAAGCCGCAGAGCAGACTGTGCGCTTGCGTGAGTGCCACACAGTGTGGTCCGCTGCCCAGGAGGTGAGGAGTGACTGGGCAGGGTGAGCGGGTGGGGCAAGCGAGCGGCGACTGGGTGACCTGTTTAGGGGTGTGGTCAGCCAGCCATTGCTAACGATTCGGAGACTGACGACAAATTATCGCTACTGGTTCTCCCAAACCAGTGCAAACTGGTAGCAACCCACCACTGGTGTGGGTGTGGGGATGTGTGTGTCTGTGTCTGTGGCTTAGCAGTTAAAGATGTTGAGCTTGTCAGCTAGAAAGATGACAGCTCAGGTTTGAGATCCGAGCACTGCCCAATAGGGTGAGCTCCCGTTCTGTGCTTCAGCTCCTGCCCCCTAGCAGTTCGAAAGCATGCAAATGTGAGTAGATAAATAGGTACCACTTTGGTGGGAAAGTAACCACATTCTATATGACCCAGCTTATAGTCATGCCGGCCGCATGACCACAGAACTGTCTTTGGACAACAGTGGCTCCCTCGGCTAAGAAACGGAGATGAGTACCATCCGCTAGAGTCTAACACAACCGGGCAGGAGAAACCTTTCTCTTTATCCCTAAATCCAGCCTGCGCATTTAGTTTCTAGTTCAGCGTGTTGAGCAAATCCAGTAACCCAACAAATCCAATACATTGGATTGAGCAAAAAAAAAATGCTAGTCATGAGTTTCCATGGGGGAACATGGGGACATGTTTTGCCTCAAAAACTCCAGCATTCCAGAGCAACAGGATTGACTGGTCCTATTCACTAGGTAGAAGCAAACTTCAGCAGTTATGCTGGAGCAAGTCACGTGTTTTGCATCACCGTAGTAACTCGCTGGTTGAAAATGAGCAGGTCTTTCATGACTTCAGAGGAACAAGAAACTGAACCAGTTTCAGTCTTTATCCTGAACAAGAACTCAAGGTAACAGAAGCTGATGGAACGAGAACAAGGAGTGTTGAATTCTGTCACATGAAATGAATAAGAAACACAATTTATTATCATAGGTTATATAGTCCAATTTCATAACATCTACTTTGGTGTTTTCCCGAGCCCTGATTTCCTAAGTTGGTGCTCTAAATTCGATCTTAATCTTTCTTCTGTAACTTTACTAACTCAGACCTGGAATGATTGCTGAACGTTTGTCAAATCTTTCATTTGCTGATATGTGAGTTCAGCTAGAACCGTGATGGCGAACCTATGGCACGCATTGCTAAAAGAGGCACGCGGAGCCATGGACCTGGCACCCGCGGCATCTCCCGTTCCTCTTCCGGGTGTCTGGTGCACAGGCACCCGCAATGATCAGCTGCCCTTTTTGCATGTGGCAGTGCCAGAAACTGGAAGAGCTGGTCTTCTGTTTTCCTGCATGAGCATGCACGCCGGCCAGCTGATTGTCGCATACGCCCACGTGCCAGGAAGCCGGAAAAGTAGCTGGCTGAAACCGGAAATTCAGTAGCTGAAACTGGAAGTTCATTTTTTGGGCGCACACATGTGACCCAGGCAGTTCCACTGCCTGGTCGCAGCCCAGATGTGCACGGGCTCTGTTTACAGCACTCGGTGCCGAAAAGCTCACTGAGCTAGAATGTGATTTCTCAATGAAATATATGTTAATGTAGAGATCTGAACATCTTCTCTCTACTGCCGGTTGGCTGGCTAGCTTTTGGGATTTTGATCTCCGTAGGCTAGCCAAGCTGGCCATTGATGGTAACTGGAAACTCGGACTTCTAAAGATCACTGAATTCTCCTCTGAATATATCTTTCCTTCAGGTCTGAACTGGGCACGGAACCCCCGATCATCATCTAAATTGGTTAAAAAAAATTATTTTAAAAAATGGAATAAGCACTAATTAGATGGGAAAGGCAGCTAAAAATAAAGTAAGTAGATACCCATTCAGAATGGCAATGGGAACTTATACAAAATGCCTGTACAGTATCATTCCTTCCCCTCTCCTCCCCCATGAATGATCCTCAACCTGTTACAATGCAAGGGAACGAGAAAGAGATATAACCATGACATGGAACCTATGACACGCATGCCAGAGGTAGCACGCAGAGCCCTCTCTGTGGGCACTCGCGCTGTCGCACCAGCTCAGCCAGCTGGCTGTTGTGTTTCCGGCACTCTGGAGCACACGTGTGCCGTGCCTTGCCAGTTTGGGCACTCTTTGCCTAAATGGTTCGCCATCCCTGAGATATAAGATTGAAAACTGATTGGTTGGTTGGCTGGCCACTGACCAGTCCTTCAGTCTATCTATCCACCCACCCATCCATCTCTGTCTTTGTCTCTGATTTGATGCTTCCAGTTTGAGGCTGCTTACTGGCTTGTTTTTTTCATCCCTGTGTCTTTACTAATTGATTAAACTTTGTCACCACAACTCAACACTATCATGGTGTCATGCTAGATGCTTGCCCTGGCAAAACACCATTTGTCTGGCGTAAGGAACCAGCACGACACCATGAGTTTATCAGAGAAGGTGGGGGGAGGGAGTTGTTCCTACACGCCAACTTATTGCTCACCTACTTACAAGAACCTTGTCCAACTAACCTCACTCTCTGGAAAACAACTAGAGAAACACTCTAGGGGTTTGGAGGGGGAGGGAGTTCAGATCTCTATGGCTTCCTCCCCTGTAGGAATTCCAAGCTAACCAGCCTCTTAACTCTACCTCCACTTTGGCTACAGATGCCGCTATGCCATTGTAATTTTAAGATTATCCAAGAATACCGAGTTACTTTTAGCAAGTTCATTCGTAGACCGTAATCACCACCTTGGAAAAACTACTGAAGGCACACAAGAGCTAATCCAGTTAAGAAGCAATAGTACTTTACGCTTTCATTTTTAATGTCTTTGTGAAGAGAGGGTGCAGGTTCCTTACTCATCCACTCTAGAGGAATGATTGGTTTTAATCACTTAGGAGGAGGCAGGCATGAAATGTTAAACAGATGAACAGGTCCCCAAAGATTGATAAGGAGAGGTACCATGGCTGTGTTATGCAGAAAAACTAGTGTATCTGGAAGGGTAACCTCCTGGAGTGGAGATGTTAAGGCAGAGTTTCGAAAGTGTAGTCAGGAAACTTATTCAGAAAGTTATAGTGCAAAGAATATTCTTTCTGTGCCAACTCAGGAAGCTCAAACTGCCCAAGGAACTGCTGATACAGTTCTACAGAGGAATTATTGAGCCTGTCATCTGCACCTCTATGACTGTCTGGTTTGGTTCTGCAACCCAACAATACAGACACAGACTTCAAAGGATAATTAGAACTGCAGAAAAAACAATGGCTACCAATCTGCCTTCCATTGAGGACCTGTATACTGCACGAGTCAAAAAGAGGGCTGTGAAAATATCTACAGACACCCTCACATCCTGGACATAAACTGTTCCAACTCCCACCCTCAAAACGACGCTATAGAGCACTGCACACCAGAATAACTAGACACAACAACAGTTTTTTCCTGAACGCCATCACTCTGCTAAACAAATAATTCCCTCAGCACTGTCAAACTATTTACTAAATTTGCTCTACTATTAATCTTCTCATCGTTCCCATCACCCATCTCCTTCCACTTATGACTGTATGACTGTAACTTTGTTGCTTGTATCCTTACGATTTATATTGATATTGTTTCCTGAATGCTTATTTGTACCCTATGACTATCATTAAGTGTTGTACCTTATGATTCTTGATGAACATATCTTTTCTTTTATGTACACTGAGAGCATATGCACCAAGACAAATTCCTTGTGTGTCCAATCACACTTGACCAATAAAAAAAATCCTATTCTGTTCTGTTCTGTTCTGCTCTGTTCTACAGAAAGTTCTACAAACCACAAGAAGTAACTACAAGGGGACGACTTGCAGAGAGCACAGTCTTATGCTTAAACATTTGCATGTAACCAACCATTCATGCGGTCAGAGTGTTAAAGAAAGCACAGGTAAGGAATCTCACCTGTGTTAGGGAACAAAAGATGCAGTTCAGAAGGAAGGAGAATCCAGTTTCATTCTTTACTTCACAAAGTTATACTACTATACTACAGTAGGAAAACTGGTTTTTTTAAAATTCTTTTCTCCCAAAAGAATTTATGCTGGAAGACTGGCCTACATTTATGGAGAACTTTTTAAGGGAGGCAGTTGAGTTATCTCTGCCCAATCTTCCTTTTGGGTAAGGTGATAGGAGGACGTTGTTTTAAATTCAGAATCGCTTTCCCTTTTTTTTTTTTTTTTTTTTGTTTACATTTATATCCCGCCCTTCTCGAAGACTCAGGGCGGCTTACAGTGTATAAGGCAATAGTCTCATTCTATTTGTATATTTTTTACAAAGTCAACTTATTGCCCCCCCCCCAACAATCTGGGTCCTCATTTTACCTACCTTATAAAGGATGGAAGGCTGAGTCAACCTTGGGCCGGGCTTGAACCTGCAGTAATTGCAGGCTCTGTGTTCTAATAACAGGCTTCTTTACCAGCCTGAGCTATCCCGGTCCTTTTTAACATTTCTGTTTTGTTTTTCTTCCTTCCAGTCAATTTTTAACTCCACAGTTGTTTTTTTTTAAATTTGTGACTGCCTGGACTAACCTTTGCAGTTTTCTTGGCAACTTTAGGAAGTGGTTTGCCATTGCCAGCTTCCTAGGGCTGAGAGAAAGAGACTGGCCCAAAGTCACTCAGCCAGTTTCGTTACTAAGGTGGGTCTGGAACTTACCTTCTCCCATTTTCTGACCTGATATCTTAACCACATTAAACTTGCTCTATGCGGTTAGTGCTAGCAACATTTGAAGATTCCTCTTAGGTTGCTTAGATCAGGGATCTCCAGCCTTGGCAACTTTAAGACTTGTGGACTTCAATTCCCAGAGTTTCTCAGCCAGCAAAGCTCTGGGAACTCTGGGAGTTGAAGGCCACAAAGTTGCCATGGTTGGAGACCCCTGGTTTAGGTGACTTCCATATCACTCCCAAATATACTTACATTATTTATTGAGCCTACTTATATCACAATGAGAATTGTAATATATGCCCTTAGAAGACTTCACTAGAATAGAATACGGAATAAAGGAGTTGGAAGGGACCTTGGAGGTCTTCTAGTCTAATCCTCATTCAAACAGGAAACCCTGTATCAGAGGTGGGTTTCAGCAGGTTCTGACCAGTTCTGGAGAACCGGTAGCGGAAGCTATGAGTAGTTCGGAGAACCGGTAGTAAAAATTCTAACTGGCCCCACCCCCATCTATTCTCTGCTTCCCAAGTCCCAGTTGATTGGGGGAAATGGGGATTTTGCAGTATCCTTCCCCTGGATTGGGAAGGAAATGGAGATTTTACAGCATCCTTCCCCTGCCACACCCACCAAGCTACACCCACAGAACCGGTAGTAAAAAAAATTGAAACCCACCACTGCCCTGTATCATTCAAGACACCAATTTAATGCAAATAATACAGGTCCAAACCATGGATTTCTTTATTAAGAAGAGGTGGGGGAGGGGAACCTACCATGGAGATCATGTATGCTTTGCGCTTAAATAGGGAGATATGAAATTCCAGGATTTCAAAGCACAGATTCACTTCAGTCAGCAGTTCGGCAAGGCAGTTTAAACGCTGTATCAAAGCAACAGGCATTCTGCACTTCTGCTAAAGTTCTAAAGTTGAGACTTCCCGGCAGTTGTAACATATTCAAATTACAGAATTAGTGCAACCTTCATTTCCCTTGCAAATTCATTCTGCCTAAAGGAAGGCACCATGTTAGCTGTGTCTACAACCTGCATAGGCATGTATACAATGCCAATAAGTCTGAAGGTTGTAACAGCAACTGGGGGAAAAAACCAATTATTTATTTTTGTTTTGTATTTATTTTTGCTAAAATTAGGGTCCAATCTACTTGTCTGGCTTGGAGCCACAAACATGACTCTGTAGAATCCAAACCCAGAACCCAGAAGAAATAATCAAGCCTTACTGCAGTGAGTTATTAGGTAGTATCTTTCAAGAAGAGACTGGACTGTAACAGTAACATAGTTGGAAAGGACCTTGGAGGTCATCTAGTCCAACCCCCTGCTCATGCAGGAGATCTGTACTAGGGATTTGAACCACCAAATTGCCGACCTTTCTGATTGACAAACTCAGTGTCTTAGCCACTGAGCCACCTAGACAGACTGCCATCTGTCAAAAAATGGTGTAGGGTCTGCTTGGGCAGAGGGTTGGACTAGATGACCTGCAAGATCCCGTCCAACTCTGTTAATCTGTATCTACTGTCGGGGCTCTGCTCCAAAAGAATAGTGAAAAATGCACCCCTGTAGACAAAGAGATGCACTTCTACTTAAAACCTTTTAGACAGGAGGAGAAACTGACGCCCACACTCATATTCATAAGTAATAACATAATAGATTTCAAGTTGCTTCTGCCCTTCTGCTACCAACAGAGAACAATTGTCTTAGTTAGAAGAAGCATCTGCACCTTGAGATTCAGGAGCTGCTATGGAAATGTTCACAGTGGCCACAGGCTACCGTGAGCGACAAGGACACATTCTTTATGTCTTACATTTGTCTATTAAACAGTCACATTCAAGTGAAAACTAATGTCCCCCCCCCCCACAACTGAAAAACCTATAGGCTGGGCTGAGGAACCATGGCCCTTTGTTGTAAATGTTGTACCTTGATGAACGTATCTTTTCTTTTATGTACACTGAGAGCATATGCACCAAGACAAATTCCTTGTGTGTCCAATCACACTTGGCCAATAAAAAATTCTATTCTATTCTATTCTATTCTTTTATGACTTGTGGACGTCAACCGGGGGTGGGCTGCTGGGGGTTCGCAGAGGTTCGAGAGAACCTCTAGTTAAGATTCCATGCAGTTCGAAGAACCCTCAAATCCCACTCCTGGCTGGCCCCGCACCACCCAACCCTCCCTTCCCCTCCCAGGAGTACCCATGTGGCCAGTTTTAGATGCAGGTAAGTGCAGGGCGTGAGCAGAGGCTCCGGGAGGGTGAAAAACAGGCCTACAAGAAGTTCGGGAAAGCCAGAAATAGGCCCGTTTCTGGCCTCCAGAGGGCCTTCGTAGCAGGGATGAAATCCAGCAGGTTCTGACAGGTTCAGGAGAACTGGTAGTGGAAATTTTAAGCAGTTCGGAGAACCGGCAAATGCCCCAGAGTGAGGTGGGAATGGGGATTTTGCAGGATCCTTCCCCTGCCATCCCCACCAAGCCATGCACACAAAACCGGTAGTAAAAAAAAAATGGATTTAACCACTGCTTTGGAGCCCAGGGGGAGGCCGTTTTTGCCTTCCCGGAGGCTCAAGGAAAGCCTCCAGAGCTTGGGGAGGACAAAAACACACACACACCCTTGCCATGGTGCAGGAGGCTGACTAGGCCACGCCCACCCAGCAACCGGGCAGAGAACCCCTTGCTAAAATTTTTGAAGCCCGCCCCTGACTTCAACTCCCGGAGTTGATGTCCACAAGTCGTAAAAGGGCCGAGCTTCCCCACCCCTGCTGTAGGCCAATAGTTCTCAACCTTGAACAACTTGAAGGAGTGAGGTCTTCAAGACTCCCAGAATTCTCCAGCCAACCATGGAGGCTGTGAATTTCTGAGAGCTGGAGTCCACACTTCTTCAAGTTCCGAAGGCAGAGAAACACTGTTCTAGGCAGTATTTTTTCCCATAGTGATTAGAAGAGACAGGAAGTCTCCACCGGTTTGAATGCGGCAGCATTGTCTGCATGATATTGCTTATGTATGAGAGATGAGTCTTGATTATTTCTGATTTGTGTGCAGTATCCATTAAATTGCCATCACTCTGCCTGCTAAGTAACTACTCTAGTGAAGTGGGCCCTTGATTTCCCCATGAAGGGGCGTGCATAAGAGCACCAGTGTGCCTACCGTCCCTGTCCTAATTTTCCCTTTAATTGTATTCATTTTATGCATTCAATTCATGCTTATACTTATATATATTATCTAATACGTACTCAACAAAATAAATAAATAAAAATAAAATAAATAAATGATGGAATTCCTGCTTCATTCTATTGGTCAGCTCCTGGGCTTTTAAGGGGAAAGATGGAGTGGAGATTTTATAGCTCTTTCTCATTGGAACTGTTTTTTCCCTTCCTTTTCTTTTGCAGAGAACCAGGTGTGAAATTAGGATGGGGATAAGAAGGTGGACGCAATTTATTCTGTTTTCCTTTTTTTCATGGAGTGGGACTGAGATTTGGATTGCCGCTGGGTCTACAGCAGTATGTAACAGTAACAGTTGGAAGGCACTTTGGAGGTCCTCTAGTCCAGGGGTCTCCAACCTTGGCAACTTTAAGACTTGTGGACTTCAACTCCCAGAATTCCACAGCCAGCTTTGCGTCCTTCCTAACTATTTGTTGTCTTGTTTGAATGATGTGAAAGCAGGTTTGTTTATTGATGGATGACTAGTCTTAATGCCATGCTTCCAGGAATTATTTATTTTTATTTTATTTATTTATTTTGTCAAACACAACAGTATATATAAGTATAAGCATGAAATAACCATACGAATTGGATACAATCAAAGGGAACATTAGGACAGGAACGGTAGGCACACTGGTGCTCTTATGCACGCCCCTTACAGACCTCTTAGGAATGGGGTGAGGTCAATAGTGGATAGTCTTTGGTTAAAGCTTTGGGGATTTTGGGAAGAGACCACAGAGTCAGGTAGTGCATTCCAGGCATTAACAACTGTGTTACTGAAATCATATTTTCTGCAATCAAGATTGGAGCAGTTCACATTAAGTTTAAATCTATTGTGTGCTCGTGTATTGTTGCGTATTATTATTGTATTGTGTATTCCCTAGAATGTTTGGGTTTAGCTCAGTCTAGGATGCTCGCAGTTTCCCGGTTACAACCATGGTTGAGTCTGTCCATGTGTTGTGAGATTAAGGCGTTGACTGCTAGCTGGTGTTCATGGATGTGCTCTGCTAGTCTTTTGACTATCTGTCCTGTGTAGAGGCTGTTACAGTCCTTACACTGTATGTTGGAGATGAGTTCTGGCTTTTCATTCTTGGACAACTAGATCTTTTGGTTTGCTTGAGATGTTTTGAAGGGAAGAGGGTTTTTTTGATAGTCTATATTTCATTTTTCTGGGATTCTGGGTTGTTAGAGTGCATTTATACTTATTTAACTAGGGGAGTTTGGGTTGTTGCCAGTGGTGGGATTCAATTTTTTTACTACCGGTTCTGTGGCCATGGCTTGGTGGGTGTGGCAGAGGAAGGATATTGCAAAATCTCCATTCCCACCCCACTCCAGGGAAAGGATACTGCAAAATCCTCTATCCCTCCCCACTCCTGGGGGAAGGATATTGCAAAATCTCCATTCCCTCCCCACTCTAGGGGAAGGATACTATAAAATCTCCATTCCCACCCCACTCCAGGGGAAGGATACTGTAAAATCTCCATTTCCTCCTGATCAGCTGGGACTCAGGAGGCAGAGAATAGATGAGGGCGGGGCCAGTCGGAGGTGGTATTTGCCGGTTCTCTGAGCTACTCAAAATTTCCACTACCGGTTCTTCAGAACTGGTCAGAACCTTCTGAAACCCACCTCTGGTTGTTGCTTTGCTAATGGAACATTTGGTAAATGAGCATTGTTTTTCGATAGACTTGCATTGCCCAAACCATCTGAAGTGCTCCAAACCATCTTAAGAAAACCAAAAGACTCAACAGACTGCACAGTTCAGTCCTGAGCTACATCCCCTTTTATTGGGATGATGAAGATGATGGTGAAGATGATGATGATATAACATTATCCATCCAGTCGTGTCGACTCTTGACAATTCTGTGGGCCAAATCTTTCCACATTTTCCAGTCTTGCATTACATATTGGGATGGTATACACACACAAGACCATAAGAAAGGCTGAGCGTCAAAGAATTGTGGCCTTTGAACTCTGGTGCTGGAGAAGACTCCTGCCAGTCCCTTGAACTTCAAGGCAATCAAACCAGTCAGTCCTAGAGGAGATCAACCCTGACTGCTCTTTAGAAGGCCAGATCCTGAAGATGAAACTCAAATAGTTTGGCCACCTAATGAGAAGGAAGGACTCCCTGGAGAAGAGCCTAATGCTGGGAACGATTGAGGGCACAAGAAGAAAGGGACAACAGAGAATTAAGTGGCTGGATAGAGTCACTGAAGCAGTCGGCGTAAGCTTAAATGGACTCCAGAGGATGGTAGAGGACAGGAAGGCCTGGAGGAATGTTGTCCATAGGGTCACGATGGGTCAGACATGACTTTGCAACTAACACCACAACACACACAAAAGGAATTACGAACATCAGAAAACCTACCATTTGATCCCAGGCTACACTTAACACTGCCATACTTACTGATAGAATTTCAGACGTTCTGCTAGACTTTTGCAATATTTTTCTAATCTCATTTTAGCGTCATCTAGCATATTCTGCAACCTGGCTATGAAGAAAATTGCACGTGAGGACAGCAGTCCAGTAAGAGAGTCCTGGACAAGTCGTGCAGAATGTGCAGAAGGAAATCTCAGCATTGTTCCCTGCTCTTCAGCATCTTTTCTGCTCAGGATACGCATCTCATTCTGTCTCATTATAGGGCCAGACCTGCAAGGATGCTAACGTTTACATTGCTTTTGATTGAGTTAATTTATTTATTAGATGTCTTTCCCTCCTATCTCGCTACAAGTTCCTCAGCATTCTTCAAAAGGAGTCAATCATTCACCTTCCAAAATCTCTCACTTTTCAAGACCAACTGAAATGAATTATCTGAAACAGAACAATTAGGAAAGCTGCTTTCCAGATGCTCCTTCCATAGATGATAACCTCCATGTCTCATTCTGGTTTGTTCTCTCCTTTAAAAAAAAATCAACCAAATGTTTCCAGATAAAGATCTTTCTGGATCTTTCAGGAAATTTACATCTGGGTCTCCTTAATGCTTCTACAAATACGAGATCCACAAATATGTCTCCAGGTCCTGTTTGCAGGCAGCTGAGAAGCATCTGGATGGATAGAATAGAATAGAATAGAATAGAATAGAATAGAATAGAATAGAATAGAATAGAATAGAATAGAATAGAATAGAATAGAATTTTTATTGGCCAAGTGTGATTGGACACACAAGGAATTTGTCTTGGTGCATATGCTCTCAGTGTACATAAAAGAAAAGATACGTTCATCAAGGTACAACATTTACAACACAATTGATGGTCAATATATCAATATAAATCATAAGGATTGCCAGCGTCAAAGTTACAGTCATACAGTCATAAGTGGAAAGAGATTGGTGATGGGAACTATGAGAAGATTAATAGCCGCTGTGAGAAACAGAATGCTAGGCTGAAATGGATCTTGTCCTGAACATATGTCATATTCCTTCTCCTTGTTCTATCTATGACCATGATACAAAAAGAGCTGAGATAATGCTGACTTTCTATCCTGTTTTCTCATGGAAATTCTCCCAAGCTTTGCAGACATTACAAATGTGGAGACATGGCATCATTTCCCTGCCCTGCCCCCAATCTCTGGTATTCCAACTGCTGTAATCTGCTGATTTATTCCAAAAAAGCAGACATCTTTGGAGAAAAGGAAGTGCCCCTTCAGGAAAATCCCGGTGTAACCAACTGGAATGTTGCCATGATTTTACTTTGAACAACAATCTAAAACGTAGATTTTGGGAAAAACGACAGGATCTTTTTGTCAAAATAAGCAAGCAAGCCTATGCAATGTCCTCCAGTTTTTGACATTAATTCCGAGCACATATGCACCAGGGGTGGGTTCTACTTACTTTTACTACCGGTTCACAGCGGGATCGCACACACTTACTTTGCTCGCACACCCGCACTTCCTTCTGCGCATGTGCAGAAGCTTCCTGATGACGTTGGAGTCAGTGGGTGGGGCCTCCCCCCCCCCCAGTTTTACTACCGGTTCAGAAGAACTGATCTGAACCAGGTCATTTTCCCAACCTTGGAAGAATGGAAAGCCGAGTCAACCTTGAGCCCCCATCAGGATCGAACTCCAGACTGTGAGCAGAGTTTGCCTGCAATACTGCATTCTAACCACTTCACCACCAGGGCTCCTGGCCTTATCATAGACTTCTAAGACTATAATAATGGTCTTATAACAAACTTGTAATTGCTCTAATCCGTTTAAAACAGAAATAAACAGCAACAATAAGCACAAGTTACTGAACTTGTTCTATACACACGCACACAACCTCTCAAATGCATGCAGGGATCCTTTATCATAGACTTCTAAAACCATAATAATGGCCTTACAGTACACTTCATTTGTAATTGATCTAACACGTTTAATGCAGAAATAAATAGAAACAATAAACACAAGTTACTAGAAGGAACTACAATTACACACACACACACACACACACACACACACACACACACACACCCCAGGGGTTAAATCCAGCAGGTTCTGACAGGTTCTGGAGAACTGGTAGTGGAAATTTTGGGCAGTTTGGAGAACCGGTAGTGCAAATTTTGAGTAGTTTGGAGAACCGGCAAATACCACCTCTGGCTGGCCTCAGAGTGGGATGGGAATGGAGATTTTGCAATATCCTTCCCCTGCCACAACCATCAAGCCACACCATGCTCACCAAACCATGCCCACAGAACTGGTAGTAAAAAAATTTGGATTTCACCACTGATACACACACACAACCTCTCAAATACCTCCAATGATCCTTTGCAGACTCACTTTCAAATAAAATTAACCAGACTGTCTCTCCTCTATAACTACACAGAGGTGATGATATCTGCTAGATAAGCTACATGCATCAGTATGCAGGTGGAGAGCAAGGTGACTGAAGAAAAAATTCTAGCTCAGCCCTTCCTTTCTAGCTTTGCACTGTATAGCATGAATTTCGTCTACATGGGACCACTGTTCTTATTACTGATCATATGGCACATTCCTATCACATTTTGGGTTTTTTTTTTTTAAAAAAAACACCCACAAGAGATGCAAACCCAAAATATAAAATCCAAAATGTTATAAACGTATGTCTAGATCACAGATATATATATATTTTGCTTCATTTGTCCCTCAGCAAAGTCTATGGAGATTCTCAATCATCCAGGTATCTCCAAGTTTTTTTTCAAAAGGCAACTGAACGTTCCTTTTTTCCCTTGAAGAAATTTTATGAAGTGAAGTTGCTTCTTGAATGAGAAAAAAAAAAACACCAAAAACAACAACAGCAACAACAACAACCCCAAAGGAAGTCCAGTTGCCTTTCGAAAAAACACCTTTGGGACATCTTCTACAAATGCTTTAGTTAAGTTTACTTTATTGTCATTGCACCTCGTACAACAAAATGAAACGCCATCTTCAGTGTACAATTATAACTATAAAAATAAAACACAAGCACACATCCTCCACATTCTATACAATTGAATTGAATTGAATACTATACAGTAGAATTCAATATAGTGAATATATAAAGGTAAACTAAAGGTTCCCCTCTCACATATGTGCTAGTCGTTCCTGACACTAGAGGGCAGTGCTCATCTCCGTTTCAAAACCGAGTGCTCACCTCCTTTCAAAGAGCCACCACTGTCCGAAGACCGTGGTCATGTGGCCAGCATGCATGACTCAACGCCAAAGTCACACGGAACGCTGTTACCTTCCCACCAAAGGTGGCCCCTATTTTTCTACTTGCATTTTTTACATGCTTTCGAACTGCTAGGTTGGCAGAAGCTGGGACAAGTGATGGGAGCTCACCCCATTACACGGTGCTAGGGATTCAAACCACTGAACTGCCGACCATTGAACCACTGCATCCCTATTCAATAATTCAATAATTCAATAATTCAATAATTCAATATAGCAGATGTGACCACTGTCTACCATGTGGCAGAACTTGGCCTCCTTCTCCTCTTGGTAAAAAAAAATAACCACTGAGTGTCCCCATTTAGTATTTCTATGGAACACCATCCTGTATTCTATACCAGGGGTCTCCAACCTTGGTAAGTTTAAGCCTAGAGGACTTCAGCTTTGCTGGCTGGGGCATTCTGGGAGCTGAAGTCCTCTAGGCTTAAAGTTGCCAAGATTGGAGACCCCTGTTCTACACTATGTATTGTAGAATACAAAAATGTATTCTATAATTTTTTAAAAAATAAATAAATAAATCTTGAAACAGGCAGTGGCCATTTCTTCCATGTTGTTACCACTAACACTACATCAATATCAATTCAAGGAACTCTCACCCTGAACACTACTTGCAATCTGAAATAAAACCACCAAAGCACATCAATTGGGTAGAAGAGCCAAAAATAAGAAGAATGGCGGATATATTCAACCCCAATTCTTCTTCATGGCTTGCTGGTTTTTTTTATCCATATAAAAAATTTAATGGGACACTTAAAGCATTCAACCCACACATGAGTCACGTTATTCCCTGCCTACAAAGAGATGGATTTTCAAAGGAAGGTGCCTTAAAATATTTCAGCGTGATCCAAACAATCAGCCGGAGCCAGGGGAAAGGAGTGAAAGAAGCAGGAGTGATCTGTAGTTCTCCCTCTTGTTCCAAGTCAAGTTGATTTCAAGTCAACAAATGCCACTGCCACTCAAAACCGTTCTTTTTTTGGTATGAAGTTATTAACAGGCGTGAACATGCATTCCAGCACCGAATACGAATAGTTGACATTCTCGTAAAAGCTGTACCTTCAATTTCTGCAATTCAGATCATCAAAGTGTTAAAAGAAGGAGAGAGGCAAAAAAAATTCTTACCTCTGTGCTTCACTCCAAAATGTTACAGTACATCTACAGGTGAGCAGTGAGCAACTACGCCGGCTACTTTTTGAGTAGTGCACACTCCTTCTCCGCAGACTCCCAGATTTTTCAGTGACCCACCCATGAAAGTTGCAATTCAGGATTTCTGACTAAGCATAATCCTTGTATTGTGCAAAGTTTGAGGATTCAATTCGAGTGGAATAATACTGATAGCCTTCAAGGCTGCTTATCCCAATATTGTAAAATGAGAAAGAGTCAATGCTTTATGGCACTTTTAATGAGGGAGGTAACGACAACACCGAGAGGAGTCAATTCAGCGGGTTGTAGCTTGAGTTTCTTCCAAACGTAAGGACATCAAATAAGGCAAAACGAGAAAACAGCACAGAACATCAGCATTAGAACTAGAGTACTAGAGCTAAGACTAACATAAATTAGCTAATTAAACTAACACTAGAATTAAGGAGAACTTTCCTGAGAGTAAAAACAATTAACCAATGGAATGGATTGCCTTCAGAAGTTGTGGATGATCCATCACTGGAGGCTTTTAAGAAGGGACCGGATAACCATTTGTCAAGAATGGTGTAGGGCCGTGATGCAGGAGTGAAATGTAAAATTTGTTACTACCAGTTCTGTGGGCGTGGCTTGGTGGTGGTGGTGGGTAATGTGACTGAGTGGGCGTGGCCAACTTTTTTTTTTTTAACTTTTAAAAACATTTTTTCTTCAGCCTCTTCGGCCAAAGAGGTTGCAGAAAAAATGCTTTTAAAGGGTTCTCATGCGTGCATTAGGAAAAAGCTCCTCCTGTTCCTCTGCCACACTACTATCAACCAGTCTCTGGAGGCTCTGGAGTCTGCACCTCACTTCCCAATGGCCCTGGCCTCACCTCAGCTTCATCGCTGTCTGACTCGGTTGCCAGCTCCGTAGGCTGCTGACATACCACAACACGTACATCTAGTTCTTCTCCAGATATAAAACAAATTATTTCTTTGGTGAATTTATTAAACATAGCCTGATTCCTTTTCAGGTTTACTTTTAAGCCAAATTAGAACCCCGTGTGAAAAGAGAGTTGCCAGATATTCAAGCCGGTTTTAGAAAACATCAAGGAACAAGATACATTGGTGCCGAGGTACTCGGGATAACTGAGGAAAATGAAAGAATGTCAAAAAAAAAAAATCAATATACAATGATTATACAGTGAGGCACGTATTCTTTTTGACATTCTTATAATTGATTACACAGTGAAGAGTGGTTAAGGCACCAGCTTAGAAACCAGGAGACTGTGAGTTCTAGTCCAATGGTGGGCTTCTGCCGGTTCAGACCGGTTCGGGCGAACCGGTAATTCCAATGATCAGCTGGCCCTGCCCACCTGCCCCTGCTCTATCCTGTCCTATATTTCCTTCTTTCTTGCTCAGCTGATTCGTGCAGCACAGCTGATTTCAGCATCTCCGCTGTTCTACTTACCGGGGCTGGCTTAGAAGGTAAGCAGCTGAGCTTCAAATTGCTGTATTTTGAACGCTGCGTGCCAGCCAGCGTGTTAGGTGCGTGCGTTAGGCGCGCGCGATCGCGATCACCGAACCAGTTGTTAAACCAGTTGCAGCCCACCATGGTTCTAGTCCCTTGTTAGGCACAAAGCCAACTAGGTGAACTTAGATCTCTCCAAGTTGTCTCCCTCAAGTCCTAGAAAGGAAGCAATAGCAAACCACTTCCAAAACCTTGCCAAGAAAACTGCAGAGACTTGTCCAGGCAGCTGGCAGGAGCCAACACTGTGTCAAAGGCACTAAATAAATAAATGGGAGAAGAAGGGGGGGGGGAAAGGCCTTTGATTGTGTGATTATGTGAATCTGGAGAATGTTTTTAGGAAAAGGAAAATCTCAGAAGATCTCGCTGTCCTCCCAAGGAGCAGAAAACCACAGCCTGAACGATATTTATTTTATTTTATTTTTATTTTATCACAACAGTATACACAAACATAACATGTAAGCAAAAGTACACAACGACTATATTAATTTGATATAATGAAAGAGAACAATAGGACAGGAACGGTAAGCACTTTTGTGCTCTTATGCACGCCCCTTACAGACCTCTTAGGAATGGGATGAGGTCAATAGTAGACAGTTTTTGGTTGAAGCTTTTGGGATTTTGAGAAGAGATGACAAAATGGGCTGCTTTCTGGCAGGATGAATTGGAAAGTGATGTGCTTGGTTTTAAAATTGGGAGACGAAACAGCAGTAATTTAAAGCTAAAGACACTGTTCTGATAGCTGAAAAGGTAAATGATCTGGAAGTTCTAGTATCAAGGAGCGCAATGAAAAAAATGGGACGGATTAAATATAAAGAACACAACCGGTTCAGTGACCAGCTTTAGAACTGACTATATAGTGAATAGCTGCTGTCTTTTAGGATCAACTCAACAGCAAAGGAACCAGCAATCAACAAATACGTTGCAGAATATTTAAGGTTTTATCTTAGAAGAGCTATTCCATGTCTTTATCCTATAAAGGTCAGAATTGTGCAGTCAATGGTTTCCCCCGAAATACTTTATGGAAGAAAAGGTTTTGGTAACTATCTTCAAAGCGCTCCATGGCATAGGGCCGGGTTACTTACGGGACTGTCTGCTGCCACCGATTGCCTCCCACCGACCCGTGCGCTCTCAGAGGGAGGGACTCCTCAGGGTGCCATCAGCCAGGCAGTGCCGGCTGGCGACGCCCAGGGGAAGGGCCTTTTCTGTGGGGGCTCCCACCCTCTGGAACAAACTTCCCCCAGGACGTCGCCAACTTCCTGACCTTCGAACCTTTCGCCGCGAGCTTAAGACACATCTATTTATCTGTGCAGGACTGAACTAGAATTTTAAATTTTAAATTTGGTTTTAACGGGGTTTTATTATCTTATTGTAGTTTTAATATTCGGCCTTATTTAATAAGTTTTTTAAATTGGTGTTTTATTTTGTATTTATATGTATTTTTATTAGGCTGTAAACTGCCCTGAGTCCCTTGGGAGATAGGGCGGTATAAAAATGTGATTAAATAAATAAAATAAATAAATAAATAAAATAAAAAGTTGATGATAAGGGTACCCTGTTTCAGGTTTTCAACTCATATACCCAGTTGCTAGGTAAAAATAACATTTTACTCAGGGCAAATAAACAATTCACTCAAGACAATGGCAGGCAAGGTATCAAAACAGAATCTTTGGAAAGGTTGGCCCGGTGGTTTTGCTTTCAATGGGAACACACAGAAAGTAGTCAACAATCAATCCAAAGTTCAGAAAGCCAAGTCAGGTTTGTGTAAAACAAACATCTTAGCCTTTTCTTCCCTTAAAGAATTCTGCATTACAGAGACTGGAAAAAATTGAATTATCTGGAGTGAAAAAAACACAGTATTAATTAAAATATCACAAAATTATAAATAAGCTTTTAAATTCTGTAGAACCCTTCATCAGACCAGGTGGGAAGTAAAATCAGAGGCAGAAAACAGAGAAAGGACCAGAAAAAGTAAGTCATCCATTTCCTACAACTTGGGACAGCTATTGCTAACCAAATGTAGGTGGAGAGATTTGATACCATGCAATAAGGGTGTTTTTTGAGGAGGCGGGTAATAAAACTGAAAAGAGGAGATGACATTGAGAGTTGACATCCATCACTTTGTAGAAAGAAGGAATTATCTTTATCTCTTTCCCACAGGCCCACTAAGCACTCCACGTAAGAGGTCTGTTAGCATGATTTCCTAATTGGTTTAAAAGGCTGCAACAAGTCAACTCATGTTTGGAGTGAGAAGGTACATTTTCTGTATAATTAGATCAACAGCCTTAAGTCTCATCTGTGATGTTCTCTTATCATTAGTTCTCACCTATCGTTGTTTTAACCATTTCACCATGTCCGATTCTTGGTGACTTTATAGGCAAGTCCTCTCCATTCTACCCTGTCAAGCACAACTTGTCCTTCGGGAGAAGGGTGGTATAAAAATTCTAATAATAATAATAATAATAATAATAATAATAATAATAATAATAATAATAATAATAATAATAATAATAATAATAATCATAATCATAATCATCATAATAATAATTTCTTTCAGTTGTTGGAGGTTCATCTCTGGATCAGCTTCAATGTTGTCAAACCAGTGTGTTCTTTGCTTGACCCTACTTCTTGATCCACTAATCATTCCTAACATCCTTGCCTTCTCCAATGAATTTGCATGCATGACACGCAGTGGTGAAATCCAAATTTTTTTACTACCGGTTCTGTGGGCGTGGCTTGGCGGGCATGGTGTGGCTTGGTGGGTGTGGCAGGGGAAGGATACCGCAAAATCCAAATTCCCTCCCCACTCCTGGGGAAGATATTGCAAAATCCCCATTCGCTCCCCACTGTGGGGCCAGCCGGAGGTGGTATTTGCCGGTTCTCCGAACTGCTCAAAATTTCTGCTACCAGTTCTCTAGAACTTGTCAGAACCTGCTGGATTTCACCCCTGATGACATGGCTAAAGTAAATCAGATGTAGTATCCATCATAGTATCATTGTAGTATCTGTCATAGGTTTACTATAAATCTTGGAAACAAACCTAGCGGTGTTTTACACACTATGGGAGGAATGTTAAATATTGTTAAATATAACCTAGATGGAACAGTGTACCAAATGCTGTTTCTGACCAATGTTAATTGATTTCAAAGGTCCCTTTTTACAGAAAAAAAGCCTATTAAGTAACCATGCAGGGTGTATCAACAAGCCACCGTTTTTAAGGTCCAAAATGGATAGCCCTTGTTTTAGGAGGGAAAAAAAGCAATGTCTCCAATGAAACAGATTTGATGCCGGAAATACTTTATATTTTAACACATGAACGTTGAATTGAAAAGAGAGATTGATTTCACAAATTGAAAACGATGTAGTCAATTTTGCAATGCCCCAGAAGAGAAATGATGCTGAAATCATTCTAATATTATCTGGCCTTAAACCAATAGAGGTTTTTTTTATTAAAATAGTCTTTATTTGTAGTGTTAGCAAGCCCAGATCCTTATAAGAATCTTGATAAAATATGAATAAATCATAAAATCATAGAATTATAAGGGATTGTAGAAGGGGTCATCTACTCTAATGTCTATGACATTTTCAATACTACTACTGATGCCCATTTAGGCTTAGATACTAGAATTAAAACAATAGCCCCAGAAAGTATTTTCAGCTTTATTAAAATCAACTGGATCCTTCATTCAAAAAAAATGTGCAAGATGTCTCAGTGGCCTTCAAGATGGATTTTTCTTAACAAATTAAATTTAATGGCATAAAATTTGCAGTGCCGAAGGTTATAACAAAACATATAAGATAAAGACAGAATAACAGAGTTGGAAGGGACCTTGGAGGTCTTCTAGTCCAACCCCCTGCTAAGGCAGGAAACCCCCCTACCATTTCAGACAAATGCTTGTCTGACCTCTTCTTAAAAACTTCCCGTGTTGTAGGATTCACAGCTTCTGCAGGCAAGTTGTTCCACTTATTAATAGTTCTAACTGTTCATGAAATTTCTCCTTAGTTCTAAGTTGCTTCTCTCCTTGATTAGTTTCCACCCATTGCTTCTTGTCCTGCCCTCAGGGGCTTTGGAGGATAGTTTGACTCCCTCTTCTTTGTGGCAGCCTCTAATATTGGAATACTGCTATCATGTCACCCCAGTCCAGTGATAATATCCAAACTGTTTGCTACCAGTTCGCTGGCCGCACATGTGCGCTATATGCCGCACATGTGCGCTATATGCCGCACATGTGCGCTATATGCCGCACATGTGCTGCGTGCACATGCATATGCAGTATGCACTAAAAGGAGGCTTGGGAAGGTAAGTAGAACAGTGGGGGGGATCAGCTGTGGTGTGCGATTTAGCTTTGCTAGAAAGCAGGATTTCTCGCTGATTATTGTAAATACTGGTTTGGGGGAACCGGTAGCTTTTTTTAATTACCGATTTGCTAGAACTAGTAGCTTTTTAAACTGCCGGTGCAACTGAACCAGCAGCTAACCCAAACCAGTAGTTTTTATCACTACCAGTTTGCCCGAACCAGAGCGAACAGGTAGCATTTCACTCCTGCCCCAGGCCTTTCAATTAAACTAGACATGCCCAATTCCAGCAACCATTCTTCATATGTTTTAAGACAACAAAACAAATGGCAACATTATGAATTGAATGTTCAATTAACACATTTGAAACATTAAAGTAAAAGAAGGATTTGCCCAGAACGAGAAGAAACTAAGCACTTAGTAGGAATGTTGTGGATTCAAAGAAAGATGTTCTAGACTAGAGGGTCATTCACTGGACCTCTCAGTGACTGATATACTGGGAACTCAAAACTAAATGGCTGTGATGTGCTTTTTGGGGGAACCACCCTTAAAGTGCACAGTGCAGCTGGCCCAGAATGTGGCAGTATAAAATTAAGTGGCAAGGTCTTGCATTACCTTCAATGCCTCTGGTGGCTCAGGCTGCTAAGGCAGTCTGTTATTAACACAGCTGCTTGCAATTACTGCAGGTTCAAGTCCCATCAGGCCCAAGGTTGACTCAGTCTTCCATTCTTTATAAGGTAGGTAAAATGAGGACCCAGATTGTTGGGGGCAATAAAAAGTTGACTTTGTATATAATACACAAATGGATGAAGACTATTGCTTAACATAGTGTAAGCCGCCCTGAGTCTTCGGAGAAGGGCGGGATATAAATGCAAATTAAAAAAAAATATGAAACAGCTTTACCGGCTGCTAGTTATCTTCCAAAACCACTCAAGCTTTCACAGTATATGAAATAATTTGCATTTATGCTGCCGCCAGCACCATTAACTCCCATACAGTCAATCCCATCTCGTGCCCTCATTTATGCATCAATATGGCACCTTGGACAGGTCCAACAACTATTTGGTAACATGGATGCCCTTTCTCCATAGCAAAGAGCATCCTTGTGGAACAAAGTGCTGTTGATACTGAAGTTTCAAGCCACTTCCTTTTTTGCTGTTTAGCAGGATTCCAAAACACACTTATTTCCTCAGGCTCACGTTTTTCCTTATTGACACGTTTACTGTGTTCTGTAGGCCACCCAGAATAATTAAGGAAGTCAGTTCTAGCTACCGCTCTCTGCAAACAAATAGGCTGTTGAATAACAAGTTAATAGCAATAGCACTTAAGACTTATATACCGCTTCTTAGTGCTTTACAGCTCTCGATCTCTCTCTCTATGCGGTTTACAAGGTCAGCAAATTGCCCCCAACAATCTGGATGCTTGTTTTAGCAACCTCGGAAGGATGGAAGGCTGAGCCTTGAGCTGGTGAGAATCGAACTTCTGGCAGCGGGCAGCCTGCACTACTGTGCCACCAGGGCTTAAGTTGTTCTTAGGTTGTTCTGTTTATATCATAAACAATATAACATTAGAGCATACACCTATAAGAGGCTGAATGCTCTTATGACCCATTTTTGAAGAAAAAACTGTAAAAGTTGAATCTTTTCCCCTTTAGCCGTGCTTTCCCAATTCATAAAACTTTAAATTATTTAATTATGACACACTTTCCTTTCCTTAGTATGGGAACACAGAGCTATTCTATGTTTTCTTTAAAAAGAGCTATCCTCTTTTTAAAAACAGTGACTAATTCTTTCCAAGGACATATATCCTTCATATCAAAATGATCTCAGACAGAACAAGGTGCCAAAATTCAGAATTTACTGCCTTAAAAGAAAAAAATCTCTGAGGGAAAATTCACACATAGCACGGACAAGATAGTAACACCCTTTTGGAGTTAAATGTATGAAGGAATTTGAAGCTACAGTGTTTTTTAACCAAGCAGAAAATTCATAAACAACATAGACTCCAATCCCAAAGAACGCATTTGGGCCACATATTTCAGAGCTTATTAATTTTCTGGAACATCCTTTCCAATGCTTACAAATATATGGGTTTAACCCGGAAGACTATATTTCTTTACAATCCAACTAGTCTGAAACAGCTCAGTGATCTTCACTAATTATATGAACTTGACTCAGGAGCTTCAAGAGCGCGTTTGGGTTGTACGGGAAGAGTCGTTTTGCATGTAGCCTAGAAATGGACTTTTGCAATTGTTGGAAACATGCAGTTGCTTTCTGGAAAGTTTCATCTGCTAATTTAAATTCCGGGGGGGATAGTTTGCTGCCGGAGTCTGATGAAATATTCAAATCTTGCTCAGTGAAAAGGAGCCCTTCTTGCTTGGAGGTTTTTGCCTTCTCGTCAAGAACGGCTTTATTTGGACAGGCTCGATGGTTTGAAGCTTCTTGTTCTGTGTCTGCCAAACGTTCTTCTCGTATGCATTCTACATCAGAATCTTCTGAGCTGTCGTAATCAACCAGCTTCTGAAAAGCCCCCGATAAATGTGAGTCACTAGATGATGTTACAAAATCAAAATGGCTGAGTTGCATGGCTTGACTGTCTCCCTGACAGAGGGTAGACAAATTCAGGGCCTCCGTACAAGGCTGTGTATCGTATGCAGTGCTCTGCCCAGTCAGATCTGAGTTGGGGACCTTTCCCTGCTGGCAAGACATGTTCTCCTCCCAAATTCTGAGATCTTTGCCAACGGTGAACTTAAAGCATTTGGAAACTTGGACGAACTGGTGCCAGTCTTCTACAAGAAGTTTCAAATATTGCACAAAGTATTCCAAGAAGCAGGTTTCTGATGAAATCAAGAAATCCAGAAGAACCGTGGCATCAAACGCAACGCTCCCTAACAGACATAAGAAGAGGCAGTGGGGATTATAGCCATTCTGATGCGTCCGATTGTCCTGGGTTCTTTCATCTGAACGGCAGAGGGTAAAATGAACGTCGGGGCAGAACCTACAAAATAAACAAGAACGTCGCAAATTACAACATCGTTTTATCAAGAACTCTTTTAACAATAGAGCGAATTTACATTTTATTATTTTTGGCCAAATAAATCAGAATGATCACGGCGCTCAAGCATTCTCTCCCACTGTGTGCTCTAATTCAATCCACATTATAAGGATAAAAGTGAAGAAAGTTTGATTGGTGATTATAATGCAATCGTGGACATTACAAAAGACTATGCAAATAAGCAAAAACAAAAAAACAAAAATAAAAAGGAATACCATACCAAACTTTTTTTTTTTTTTTGAAATGGAAGAAGAATTAAATCTATTAGACATCTGGGGAACTCGAAACCCAGAAATTCACTTTCTACTCTAATCCCCATAGATCCTGGTCGAGACATGGCCTGGATATATGGCGATTTAGTCAAAGAAGTTGACTTGCTTATTTTCATCTCCATCAACTGTAATTTGACATTAATTTATGAGATGGAAAAGGCAGGCATCAATCATTAGTAATTACTAATTAGGAGAACTTGGTCACTCTGTGGGCCTTCACATGGACACGAAGTATGGTTTAGATATACTTAAATAAATAACAAATATTTGCCTTCGTTTGTGAACTAACAAACCATTGGAGAATACTATTTTGTAGTGTGTCACTGAAACAAAGTAAAGGGACAGAAAGCGGAGTTTAGCAGGGAGAATCTATGTTTTATCCAGGTAGTTTTCAGGTAAAATTTTTGATTAGGACTCAGTATGCAATGATCTTCCATATCCTGCATAAGGAAATCCAAACATAGAGCAGCACAAAGTAACTAGGGGCAAGTAAGATGTTTCAGACAACCGGCATAAACAGAACCAGTGGTGATGGATTATGGGACTTCCAAGATACCTAGAACACAGAGTAATAGGGTTGGAAGGGACCTTGGAGGTCTTCTAGTCCAACTCTCTGCTGAAGCAGGAGATCCTACACTATCCTAGACAAATGGCTGCCCAGTCTCTTTTTGAAAACCTCCAGTGATGGAGCATCCACAACTTCCGGAGGTAAGCCATTCCACCGATTAATTGTTCCCACTTGAGGGGTGGGGGCTTCTTCTTAGTTCTAATTGGAAAAACTCTGAAAAAAATAACATATTATATACATAATGGAAATCAGTAAAATCTGCAAAAAATAAATAAGTAAAATAGCTGGTATTCATTTCAAAGCACATGTTTGGAACCTACATCTTGAACACTCTTCCCTCTTCCCTACGGAAAGGGAAATAAACTGAATTCACGACAAAGCTGAAGAACTATGTCAAAATTTCAGAATACAATTCTCTCTGTTTCATTGAGAGTAATTAATGGACCAGGAGATTCCTTCACTGATCTCTCTGTCAATGTTTCTATTAGTCTTATTTAAAGAAGAGGTGCGTATTTGCTTATCGCGTTTATGATATGGAAGAATGCTGTACATCTTCTTTGTACTGCTTGTCAAATTCCTTGTATATGGAAGAAAAGAAACTCTGGATAATACCCGATTCTAAATGTGGACATTATTCATGCACTACCGTATTTGAGAGGAACAAGTAAGCTTCCTAGATGTGTCCCAGGAACTGAAGGAATTGGGAATAATTTTGTCTTAGGAGTGATACGCTGGAAGCAAAATGAAATGGAATGAATGAATGTTTCAATTTGAACACTGTTGCCTGAACTGTGTGTTCATTTTGAAGATATTTATGACGATCAATTAATTTTCAGCAAATACAAGTTGATGGCTTCTGGGAAAAGAGGCACTAACCTTTCCAAGTTTAAATAAATTGTGAGTAATGACTTTACAGCTTCTACCATCTCATCATCTTGTTCTATAAACAGAGAAATCCACATGCAAGGGTGTTGAAGTAAGCAGACACTGGTAGAAGGCTTCAGGTGGCTTTTTAAGACTGTAAAGAGTAGACCCATAACACTCTCCAAATGAACTAAAATGAAGAAGAAGAAAAATCAATGGCAGCCCAAAATCATATACATAAATATATTTGTTTCTGATTAAAAATTTACAATATCTGAGGAACGATTTTTTTTAGCATTACCTGTTCTAATGAAATGTTTTAAAGGGAATGCAAAGGAGAAACAATAGTGGAAATTCTATTTTGTAGGGAAGTGGTGACCAATAGGTGACCAAGAGTGACAATATCTTGCTTGCCAACGTTTTTTAAATCTAAAACCTTAAAGAAGCTTTTCACTTCCAATAAGTCTTGCCACAAAAAGCAAGAACAGCAAGAAAAAAAAAATCTTAAAAATGTTATCAACTTTACTGTCTTTTTATTTTCTTCTTTTTCCATCTATGTCTCCATTTATAGTCATTTGGTGGGATCCTAACCAGCTACAGGTAGGATGGCAATAAAAAAAAATTGAAAAGGTGTTTTTACTTGGGTGCCAAGAACATATAATTTTTTTTTTGCATTTATATCCCACCCTTCTCCGAAGACTCAGGGCGGCTTACACTATGTCAAGCAATAGTCTTCATCCATTTGTATATTATATACAAAGTCAACTTATTGCCCCCAACAATCTGGGTCCTCATTTTACCTACCTTATAAAGGATGGAAGGCTGAGTCAACCTTGGGCCTGGTGGGACTTGAACCTGCAGTAATTGCAAGCAGCTGCTGTTAATAACAGACTGTCTTAGCAGTCCGAGCCACCAGATATAATATTACTACAGATAGTCCTTGATTTACAACAGTCCCTTTAGTGACCGTTTGAAGTTACAACAGCACTGAAAAAAGTGACTTAGGGCAGTTGCTCACACTTATGACGGTTGCAGCATCCTGGGGTCATGTGATCCCCATTTGCAACCTTCTGACAAGCAAAGTCAATGGGGAAGCCAGATTCACTTAACAACCATGGTACTCACTTAACAACTGCAGGATTCACTTAACAACTGCAGCAAGAAAGGTCGTAAAATGGGACAAAACTCACTTAACAAATGTCTCACTTAGCAACATAAATGTTAGGCTCCATTGTGGTCGTAAGTCGAGGACTACCTGTACAGTCTTTGGAGACAAGAACCCCTATTTTTATACCAGAAAACGCTACTGTACTGACTTAAGGACTTAGTGAAACGAAGCTAAGTCTGAGCTCGGGGAAGAAAGGATCCATTTCCAAATTCAATGTGGCACAAGATTTCTGCCCATGCAACAGATTAAAAGTATTCATGCCTACAGCTTCCATAATCGAAAATCCCGAAAACTGATCCTGTGTACATATAATTATCCACTCCACTAAAAACTCTCCGCTTTAGCTGAGCCCAATCTTTTATGGACTGTATATCGAGACTTCTGGGAGTGGAACTTCTTAATTAAGTTGGGAGACGCAATCAAACTGAATTTCAAATTGCACACTTACACTGAACATCTGAATTGTCTAGAGAGCCTTTGGATTACAACACCTGCTCAAGTTAAACACAATCCTCCCACCTCTTGTACGATGTAGCTTTGTTATAGACACCTCTATGCCACGATGGGAATATTCTGAATGTTTTGAAGCAATGTTTTACTGAAATGCCAGATGAATGAATAATTGGCATCTTCTCTTAAAAGTAATTTATTTCTCTAGCGTCTGCGAAACCAAAATTTGCACACCCATCCTGCAGTCACAGTTCTTTCTGTACTTCTTTATGATTTGATCCTTAATGCTCAAACTCTTTTATATGCTGTTAAAAGAAAACACCATCTTTAATATTTTCTCATTATTATTACTGGTATACGGTGGCAACCCCATTCATTTTCATCTTGTAGGTAGTCTACTCACAAGGCATTTTCCTGTGAAACTTTGAAGACACTTTAGGAAGCCAAATTACCTGGCGATTCAGATTTGTAGGCAAAATCCTGGATCTTCGTCTCTAACGCTTTAAGCAGAAGCAAGCTTAAAGATCTGAAGAGCACTATGTCAAAGTTACCCTTCACCTGTGCTTGAGGTTCAATTGTGCTACCATCAAAATGGCGGGTGTTTCCACTAACACACAACCTGCCCAGCCAATCAGAATTCACAAAGTGTAGCACGGTATCAGCCAATGCTAATCGATCGTTGTCCAAATAAGGGTCCCGGGATGAGGAAGGAAGTGCCTTTGTCTTGATTAGGTCTTCGCCCGCTTTGTGAAGAATGCAGTTCTTAAGCAACGCGATCGATTTCTTCTTGATGAAACCGTGAACAGGTGATGTGGCAAGGCAGCCGATACCGCAAGAGTTCAAAAACAGTACCCTCTGGCATCCAAGGTTGAGTGGCACCTGAATCCTGGAAGCTACAAGCAACTCAAAGAGATCTAGAAAGCTATTCATGTCATTTGTTGATTTTGCAGATAGTGGAGCACTGTGAGCAGATGAATAATAAGAAAGGATGGAACTGTAAAAGTTCTCCAGCACATTGTTAAGGGGAGTAAGAAGTTTCTTCAGGTCACCTATAATAACAACAACACCAGCATCAAGCAGGGTTTAAATAAGATAGAGAGGCTTTAACTAAATTATCAGTCAAAATTAGAACTTTTCCCCATTAAAAACCTATTTCTTCCCTGAAAATTTACAAGACAAGCGATATCCGTAACAATGTGAACATAGCAACAGCTTTTGTGAAGAGTAACTGTGCATTGATCTTCTATTAGCTACTTGCAACGTAACACCAATTGAAATGGTACCTTCTTTGCAAGTGTTGTCATCATTCAACATTTCTTTTATTATATTGGTCAAAGTCCAGAGGCATTCTGCTATCGAACTATTACTAGGAAATCCTGATAAAGTCTCCAAACAAAAAGCAAGCCAGGCACTATTTAATGAATTCTGAGAAAAGAGAGAGAACGCGTGTTACTTTGGGTTACACTGAACAAATGATGATTGAAGGATAAACTTTAACCCTTCTCCAAAAATCAAGACAGGGGAGAAGCATGAAAAAGGCAAAGTTTTTGGGATTGGCCATGATGGTTTTCTTCATCATTTTGCACTCTTTAGTAAGTGACTAGCTAGCCAAACCAGTAACATAAAGCAAGGTCTATATATCTTATTATCCAACTCTTACAGCTTAATTACTCAACATTGTTTTACCAATCATGATAGAATAGACAGATAGAATAGATATAGAATAGACAGAGCAGATAGAATAGACAGATAGAATAGATATAATGCTTTATTTAGCCAAATGTGATTAGACATGCATGGAATTTGTTTCCGGTGCAGAAACCCTCAAGATAAATGCAAAGCAACAGAGTAATAATAATAATTTATTTATTTATTTATTTATTTAATTTATTTATTTACATTTATATCCCGCCCTTCTCCGAAGACTCAGGGCGGCTTACAGCGTGTAAGGCAATAGTCTCATTCTATTTGTATATTTACAAAGTCAACTTATTGCCCCCCCCCAACAATCTGGGGTCCTCATTTTACCTACCTTATAAAGGATGGAGGGCTGAGTCAACCTTGGGCCTGGTGGGATTCGAGTCTGCAGTTAATTGCAGGCAGTTGTGTTTTAATAACAAGCTATCTTACAGCCTGAGCCACCACGGCCCAATCATAATACGATATCAATAAGAAGAGGTAGTAGAGAAGATGAGAAGGATGATAATACTAATATTACAGCCATACATCGATAAATACACCTAGACATAAAAAAAACCTGTGAAGATATAGGCTCCCTTACTTAATTAATCCACATATATCCACTGGCTTAATAGTTTTATTAAATTTTAAATTGGATTTTGATTGTTTTAGGGTTTTTAAATTTTCAAATTTTAATGTCGGCCTTTTTTGTAATTTGCTCTGTTTTAAATTTTGGTTTTAATTGTATATATTGAGTTTTTATCCTTGGCTGTACACCGCCCTGAGTCCTTTGGGAAAAGGGCGGTATAAAAATCTAATTAAAAATATATATATATATATAGGCCTCCGTATTTAATTAGGATAAAATCAGTTGTATACTGAATTAATTCAGATTGAAAATGAGAACTCATAAAGCATCAAAGTGTCTCTAAATAGCAACAGCAACAGTAAATACTTATATACCACTTCACAGGGCTTTACACCATTGACTTTGCTTGTCAGAAAGTCTTAAAAGGGGATCATACAATGCCGGAACACAGCAACTGTCGTAACTATGAGTCAATTGCCAAGCAGCTGAATTTTGATCATGTGACCTTGGGGATGCTTCAAGGTTGTAAGTGTGAAAAAACAGTCATGTCCTTTTTTTCAGTGGCGTTACACCTTTGAATGGTCACTAAATGAATGATTGTAAGTCAAGGACTACCTATATTTAATTTCAGCTGCACAGAGCACAAGCACATGCTTTTCCCTTTATGCCTTTAGCAAGCTTAGAAGAAATTTTGAGTAATATTTTCTAAGCACTGCAGTCAAAATGCTGGGTTGCCAATGCCTCCTCATGCTGAGGCATCATTGAAGAACATTGAGGAATCTATCTGAGAACACAAATGGTCTTACTTTATCCTAGACTTTTGGTTAAATTCTGTACTTTCATATTCAGTAGTGCAGGCTTTAATTTTTCCACCTACCTATTCTATCAATCACTTCTATAAAGCTTAACTTTTAAAGCTCACTCTAACCCCCGTAACGTTTTGTTCCCCTCAATCAAATGAACAGATTATTTATCCTAATTTGGAAACTTCCCACATTTTCTTACTGTTGTAAATACCTTCATGGCAATTTTTTGATGGCTGAAAGAAAGGGGAATGGTTCCGTCCAAAGGAAAAGTACAATGGGTGGAAAAGTAAGGGTGCTACCATTACTTGAGTTCAGTCAAATTCAGGCAAAAAAAAAATCTGTTTTGGAGAATAGATGACAGAATATGCAAATGGTAGCTTCCATACATACATTAGATTTGCAGGAAAATCTGCAGGCATTTTGAACAGCAGAATATCCAAAATGTGATTTCTCTTGTCCTATGAAGCCCTCTATCTGATTATTCTAGTACTGCATTATGACACCAGTTAGCAGGAAGAAACTAATGAGGTACAGTTGCACATTGGAAAGAATCTGCATAAAAATGCAGAATGTATACAAAGTGTCTGTATACTTAAACAATATGGTCAGTACCAACTATTTTCTTGGTATAGAAAAGCAACAAGACTAAAAAAAAAAAAAGGCCAGCCTAACAAACTCCTTCCTATTTTTTTTTTCATATTTTAATAATGATATATGTAAGGAACATTCAAGCGTATCTCCACTCCCCATCTTTTAAACCAACGATATGCCACAAATAACTGAAAATTATACGCATGGACTAATAATGCATCCTGTGAGATAGTGAAAAAACAAAGTCATTTATGAGGGTGAGCTACAGACTTTTGAGATAAGCTACTAATAGCAGCAACATTACTGATAAAATATACTTGCACTTCTTTTTATTTTTATCCATTAATGTTTTTTAACTGTTTCATTCCAGGGGTTCTAGTTTTATACAGCTAATGCTTGTAAATAATCAAACACAAACATGGCATTAAAAGATTGCAATGCAAACACAGCACAATTAGGAAAAAGCAACTAGGAATTTAAAATGAACTGAAAGATAACCAAAGAACTGCAATTTAAATACAGTCCCCCCCACCCCCCTGGTCTGAAAACTCAGAGCTTTTCCTGGCTGTTTTTTTGGGGGGTGGGGTGGGGTGGGGTGAGGGGAATGTTTTATTCTCCCACAAAATCAAAAAATGTTAAAATTCTCTTGAAATATCGTATCAGGTGAGGAAAAAAAAACAGGAAATCATTCATTCATTTTTAAGATAAGCTAGCTAAAAAAATGTTACTCCATTAAAAAATAATAGTGGATGAATTAGATGCATCATTAAAAACACCTAGCTATACATAATACATATCCACAAAAAGTATAGTTCAGTGGAAGAGATATTTCCTTTGGTATAAATTATGAAGAATGTCTCTTTAAAGAATATGCTTTGTCATTTATGGATTTATAGTATTTACATTTTTTAAAAAACTGGCCCTCTTTTCTAAGTGTAACATTTGGGAGAAAAGTACATGGCCCAATGAGGAAGGCAGAGACATCTGTCTGGCCAGCCCAAATGCGTAAAAGCAACGTAATTAGAAGGGGATAACAGATGGCACCACCAGGTATAAGCTTACCTCTTCTTTTACTAGGAGAACAAAACAGGCTGAATTGAGAGCGCACGAGATATAATTAGTATTTTTGCTGGACGGGGATTTATAACATTAAACATTTAAGTTTTAAGTTCTGTACGACGTGCTCGTTTACATTTGTCCTTGGAAGTACAAACAAAACTACAAACAAAGCAGATACATTTGGTTAAATAGTAACTCCAAAGCTCCCTTTCTGACTTACCTCTTCTCTTAGCTGAAAATGCACAAGGGAAGCCAAACTTTTAGAAGCCATGTGAGAGAGCGGTTTATCTGAACTACGTAACAGATGAATCTAGGAGAAATGAAAACAGAAGGAAGTTGTAGTTACGAGACACCTTAACAAAGGAGTTTGAGAAAAATACCACCTTTGGGAAACTTACTAATTCAGAGGCAAGGTTCGATTCTTGCAAGATTCTCAAGATCTCAATGTATTTCCGTTTTATTTCAGGAGCCACCTCTTGCAGATGGAGTTTGGCAAGCATCATCTCGATCAAAGTTAACTGAAGCAGAATAATTTCCCGGGCATGGCACTTCAGATGGCTAATGTTTTTAGAAATATCATGTTCGTTGTTTATTGGGTCTAGACTGGAAGAGACCTGAGCATCCAACTTACGGAAAAAATGACAGGCACATAATTCACAATTTTTTGCTGATGAAAAAAATGAAGGATTTAGGAGAGCTGCACAATTGTAACTATCTTGGGCTAACAAAGCACCAGCAATTATATCATTATACGTTTTTTGAAGGAAGTGAAAGTAAGTCTCCATTATCAGCAATTTTTATATATCCAGGGATTCTTTATATATTCAAATCAGGAGGATTTGAATCGCAGTTTTTTTTCCCCCAGGAACTGATTCTCATATAAGGTGTAACTTTATAATGATGCCAATTCCAATTCCATTGTTTATTTTCAGGAACTGACTCTCATACAAGATGTAACTTTGTAAAGATTCCAATTCTACTGTATCTAAAAAAAAATGACAAGAAATGTGAGGTCAGTAATGATTCTTAGTGAAAAGTCAAAACAATTCAAGTTATGGTATCAGATTAGAAACATTTCAGCACCAAGTACTATTCAAACATGGCTACTAATTACTTTTTTATTAGATTTATATTCCACTATTTCCTTAGTCAAGGCAGTTTACATGGAGGCCTCTGTCTTTTTCATTCTCACTTGAAGTAGCGCAAGGGAGGCAATCATTTGGCCTTTTTTTTTTTTTTGCATTTTTTGCTCTCCATTTTTTGAAATCTTATATATTTGTACTACGTCTTAGCCCCTGAGCCACCACGTCCCATAAAACTAGTTATACTAAAAAACAAATATTTGAATTATCTAAAGTACCTTTGGACCTTTTTTCTATCGCACGTGGTCATCCTAATTCTGCTCAAGACACCTCAAATAGCTATCTATCCTAACTCTATCCCTTAAAAATATTCTATTTGAAAACAATTCCTCTGTCTCTTCACCTGTTTTTTGGGTTGTTGGTTTTTTTTTTGCACTTCTCCATTTTTGAAATCTTACTCATGCTGCATACAGGAATGTAGTCTAGAGGAAACAAATTTCTTCATTCAGTGCAGCTCCCAGTATTTAACTTAAGACTTGGAAGTTAAGCACTCTAAAAGGCGGCAATTATAATCCACTCCTGTATTGTTACTAGGTAAATTTCTAATGCATGAGTGCATCAATTTAATTAGCAGGAATTGTACTTTAGGATTTTTTTTTTCTTGGTCCCAGCAGATGGCAGCTTGATGCAGTGGTTAAGGCACAAGGCATGTGCATTGGGAAACTGAGTTTCAATCCTGCTGCCTCAGGCACAAAACCTCAAGGAGCTTCTTGGATGAGAAGAAAAACCCATTGTCCCATGGTTGCATCTTTGGGACAACCATGAACTAGTTGACTGAGAATCTCCATAGAACATCGAGAACTACTTGTGTTACTTACGACCACAATTGAGCCCAACATTTCTGTTGTTAAGTGAGATGTTTGTTAAGTGAGTTTTGCCCCACTATATGACCTTTCTGGCCACCGTTGTGAAGTGAATCACAGCAGTCCCTAAGTTAGGAACCCAATTGTTAAGTGAATCTGGCTTCCCCATTGACTTTTGCTTGTCAGAAGGCCGCCAAAGGGGATCACATGACCCTGGGGATGCTGCAACCGTCATAAATATGAGTATGTTGCCAAGCAACCAAATTCTGATCACGTGACCACGGGGATGTTGCAACAGTCATTAAGTGTGAAAAATGGTCCTAAGTCACTTTTTCCCTCAACACTGTCAAACTATTTGCTAAGTCTGCATTACTATTAACCTTCTCATCGTTCCTATCACCCATCTCCTCCCACTTAGGACTGCATGACTGTAACTTTGTTGCGTGTATCCTTACGATTTATATTGTTTCCTAGTATGATTTGATTATTTGTACCCTATGACTATCATTAAGTGTTGTACCTTAGGATTCTTGATGAACGTTTCTTTTCTTTTACGTACACTGAGAGCGTATGCACCAAAGATAAATTCCTTGTGTGTCCAATTACACTTGGCCAATATAGTACAGTGTAGTGTAGTATTCCTATTCCTATTCTATTCCTATTCCTATTCTTCTACTCCTATTCCTATTCTATTCTATTCCTATTCCATTCCTATTCCTATTTTTCTACCCCTATTCCTATTCCTATTCTATTCTATTCCTATTCTTCTACTCCTATTCCTATTCCTATTCCTTTCTATTCCTATTCCATTCCTATTCCTATTTTTCTACCCCTATTCCTATTCCATTCCTACTCTTCTCTTCTCTTCTCTTCCTATTCCTATTCTATTCTATTCCATTCCATTCCTATTCTTCTATTCTATTCTTATTCCATTCCTATTCTTCTATTCCTAGTCTACTCCTATTCCATTCCTATTCTTCTATTCCTATTCTTCTATTCTATTCCATTCCTATTCTTATTTCTATTCTATTCTATTCCTATTCTTCTACTCCTATTCCTATTCCATTCCTATTCCAGTGCCGCTGTAACTCTAGTCACTAAACGAACTGTTGTAAGTCGAGGACTACCTGTGTATCATATGTAAATATCAGATAATCTATTATAGGCATAGGTAACACAGATATGAACAGGGGAACCCTACCTTTCCATTCTTCTGGGCTACGTTCCAAGATATGAGGGGCGGGTGGGGAGGGGGGAGAAAGAGGGTCGTATTTCCAGGAGGGATGATTTGCAAAATAATAATAATGATAATGTCCCCCCCACACACACACACAACACCGATCCTTGCATTGGAGCAAGGACCCCCCACACACAACACCCCTATGTAACATCCACCCACCCCTCCCCACCCACCCGCTCCAATCTCGGCCTTCCGACCAGACGGCAACGTTTCTCTGAGGTGGATCAAGCTGCAAACCGCCCCTCCCCCACCCCACCCGACTTGACAGCCGCTATCAGCCAGGCTCTCCCTGCCCGTCTACTGCTACTTCCGGTGGGACCATAGAGGTAAAGCTTTACAACTTCCGGCAGGAAAGCCGTCTTTTTTGGGCAAGAGCGGAGGTGTGTTGCGTGCGTGTGGCGAGGAGAGGGGAAGGAAAGAGGAGGAGGAGGAGGAGGAGGAGGAAGTGGGTCGGCGTCGTTCTGCCCACCCGCGACTCTATGATCGAGGCTCCTTTCTCTTTTCCCCCCCCGGAGAGCCCAAAGAGAAGAAAAAGTTGTCGAGACGGGGCCGGAAGTGTCTGTAGTTGCGGTGGCGGGGGGCGCGGAGGACTCGCACCGCTTCGGGAGAGCCGAGGAGAAAGAGAGACACCGAGAACAAGAAGAGGAGGAGGAGGAGGAGGAAACGCCAGGAGGGAGGCGGGGCGAGGCGGGGCCTTTCCACTCCCTCCTTCCCGCCCTCTCTGCGGCGGCGTCCAATCAGGAGCGGCGGTGGGCGGCCAGCGCGCCCTCTGATTGGCCGCGCGGTGGGGTCAGCCCAGGCCCGGTGACCCCGGAGTAAGGAGCGGAGGTGGCTCCTACTCCATCAGTCAGTCAAGTCAGTCAGTCAGTCAGGGCAAAGTGGCTCCCTTCCTGGCTGCCTTTCCTTCCTTCGGCGGACGACCCGCTTTGCTTTGGCCGACGCGCCGGGCAGCCCTTTCCCTCCCCACCTCAACTTCCCCTTGCTTCCCAGGCAGCCGGGAAGGGAAGCGCCCGGGGGGCCCCCGCGGCTGGGCCGGGCCGAGCCGAGCCCTGAAGCGAAAAGAGAGAGAGAGAGAAAGAGAGAGAGACGGAAAGACAGACAGGTAACGGCCGGCGAGGAGGGAGGGGCTTAGTGGGGCCCAGCCCCCCCCTCAGAACAACAGGAGAGGGGAGGGGGGAAGGGGGGAGCCACAGCGGCTATGGGAGAGGGCGACTCCCCCCCCCCATCCCAGAGGCTGCTGCGGCCTGGTGGTGGTCTCTGAAAGTCCCCTTCCCGGGTGGGCCCGGCTTCCCCACCACCTGCACCAGGGAAAGGAAGGGAAGTTGTTGCTCCTGATCAAGGGAGTGGCATCATCAACCCAACTTGGGGGGGCGGGGGGAGCATCGAAAGCCCACCCCAGCCCCACAAAAAATAGGGTGGTGGAACGGACAAGAGCAAGCATAGAATCCCATGGGGCTGGAAGGGACCCTTGGAGGTCTTCTAGTCCAGCCCCCTGCCCCAAGAAAGTCCCAACCTCTTCTCCACGGGTTGTGGCGGGGATGGGGGTGGGGGTGGGTGGAATCTGTCAGGGATCACCCCCGTTTTCTCCATCCGGTGGGTGGCTGGGATTGAAACATGGCCAAAGAGACTGAGATGGGGAGTTGGCAATTGCAGGGGTTAACCCCACCCCCACCCACCCCCACCCTCCAAGCTGGAGAAACCTGGGCTGAGTTGGGGTGAGCTAGCCAGGGGTATGGTGGGTTCAGGCTGGGTTGATGAGGTTGGGCAGCTCAATTGGCAGCTTTTCTCTAGGGTGAAGGGTTGAAATGCCTCATGACAGGGATTGTGCAGCACGTTCTATGGACCCAGCAATGGAGGTTCTGTGGAGATTCTCCATTATCCAGGTCATGGTTGTCCCAAAGCTGCTTTTCAGACTTCCCAGTTGCCCATTGAAAAAGCATCTTTGTTGACAACTATGACCTGGATGATGGAGAATCATCCGTAGACATTGTCCCCAAAGCAGCTGGACTTCCTTGGTGTTTTGCTTGAAAAACTTTTCACTTCTCATCCAAGAAGCTTCTTCAAAACTGGGAAGAAAAACAGAAGTGGGGGGGGAACCCCATCTTTAGGATGCAGCAACGGAGTCAACCAACAGATAGATCTGGAGCCTTGTGCATTGTGTGGAGCCAAGTTTAGGAGTCTGTTGCAGCCTGCTGTGGCAATCTAGGGCATTAGGTTGAGTGAACCCAGGGTAAAGCTAAGGATTGGGAGTCTTGGGAGGAGGGCAGAGCAGATTAGCTCATGTTAAATTGCGTGTCTGCAAAATGCTAACTCATGGTTAGCTGAACCAGTGAGTTTTTTCTGATTCACTTGCATGGGATCACCCAACATACTGAACCACGTTCATGTCTGGCATGCTCAGGCAACCTTGTTTAGCACACCATTCTTGCTCCACCCCCGCTCTCCAAAAACACCCATGGTAAACCAGCACTGGTGTTAGTACTGATAACAGTGTGCAGGCAGTTTTCATCTGGGTACATCCCAGTAAAAGACATTTCTAGTCTTTGGGCAGAACATTGTGAATTTGGAACACTTCAGGCTCAGCACACTGGTTTCAAGTTAGAAATGCTGTGTTTTGACTCTTCCAGGTATGCTGAGTTTTAAATATTTCCAGATTGAACTCAAAACAGACGTGTTTGGGGCTTTCAGTGATTTTGGAATGCTTGAGACAGTAGAGAGCATTTCCACTAAGATTGGAAAGCCTGTTTTGAGCTGAGAGTAGCCATTTAAAACTGAAAACAGGGCAATTTGTAGTCTAAATTTTATGTTGGTTTATGATATATTGGTTAAGGCACTGGGCTAGAAACAGGGAGATCCTGAATTTTAGTCTCACATTAGGCACAAAGCCAGCTAGGTGATTTTGGACCAATCACTTTCTCTCAGCCTTAGGAAGACGGCAATGGCAAACCACTTCTGAAAAACCTTGCTAAGAAACAGTAGGGACTTGTCGAGACAGTTTCTGAGGGTAAGACCTAATTGAATGGAAGAAAAAAATAAACTTATTTTTCCCTCATGGGTCAGTAAAGTAATAGAATATAAAGATTAGAAATAAGTTGGATATCATTGGATATCAAACCCTGCCCAAAAAGCTGCAGCTACCCTGCTGTAGCATCCCTAACAACCATCCAGTTTCTGTTTAACTACTTCTTGTGACAATGTGTTCTATTATTGAAGGGCTCTTACCAGAAATTTATCCGAATGCCCAACTGAAGTCGTCTTCTTAATTTAAGTCCATTGTGTTTTGTCATCAGGAACAACTACAAAAGTCCTGCCCAATTTTCTACATAATCCTTCATATATTGAAGGACAGCTATCTTGTATCAGGTCTCCACATTACACAGAGCCATTGACTCCAATCATTCAATCTTCATTTCAGTTGCTCCATTCTTAAGATTCAGTTTGTCAATGTCATTCCTAAAATTCTATGCCCAGAACTGGATGCAATATTTTAGGTATGGTTTGACCAACCTTTCTTTGCTTAGCACCTTTCTCCTGAATTAATCCTGTTTAGCACTCCTGTTTACTGGATTAATTAATTAATTTGTATGGGTTTGCATAATACTTTAAATTATAAACTAATCAAGTAGTCTATATAACATGGTCAACACATACATATTCAAAACCCATTAAGGGTTAAATCAACCATACCTAACATCTTATGGAAATGCAACTGCTTGATTTGGAATTGACTGTAATGTCTCTTGTATGAACTGTTGCATTTTTAAAGGTTGAGTGGCCCATTAAAAAAATAATATTGTACAAATATTCTGATGAAGTTTGGCCATTAAAATGCTGCAGTGTTCTTTGAAATACATTTTCTAAGTTATACCTCAGAATTTTCTCAACAATTATGAAAACAAATGCTTTTCTTTCAACCTCAAAAAGTAAAAAACATTTAGTTCACATTCTGTACATGTTTCTTTTACTCAAAAGTATGTTCCATTCAGTTCAACAGGATATATTTACTGGTTGGCAAATTTAAAATGGCAGCTGCAGATTTCTTTTTCTTCTGATAATGTGTGGAGAGGGAAGATATGAAGGACATTCACTTAATTTCTGTTGCTTGGAAGAATGCAATAGGCAGAGCTGATTCTTTAAAAATATACAGAAGAAGGAATCATAATGGGGAGGAATTAATGAAAACTCATCCTGGAAGGTTGGGAACATAATAGAATAGATTAAAAATGAACCATGCTGGATCAAACCAAAGATCCATTTGATCCCAGCAGCGTGGACAGTCAGATCCTTTGTCAAACCCTCTATCAGAATATGAGTTAAGTTGCTTTCTCATATGGTACTTGTGTTCCCTGGCAACAGTGATTCAAAAACACACTAGCTGTGATGCTGAAGGTAAAACAACAATTCATTGAAATCTTTATCCTCCATGTACTTGTCTATTTTTGTAGCAACCCGGGTTGGCAGGAATCACTTTATCTTGTGATAGCAAATTTCATCAGGTGGTAACATGCTGTGTGGAATATCTCCTTTTGTCTGATATGCAACTTTCACTTTTCCAATTTCGTCAAATAACTTCAGGTTTAATATTAAGAGATCAGCGGTGAGAGTTGGTGGCTAGTGATCCCAAAGCTGAGACATTGTTGAAAAGCACAGTTCAATCATGGCGAGTTTTTCATAGTTCACCTCTACCTCATACCTTTAAAGGGGAGAATGGCTTGAGCTGGGAGAGAGAAAGATTACATGAAAAGGGGAGAAGGCAGCTTATGTTGGCATCCCCAAGGCTTGGGTTGCAGGTGGGGAAGATTAGGCCAGACAAGGAATAATGGATGGAAACTGAATAAGGAGAGATTCAACCTGGAAATAAGGAGAAATTTTCTGACAGTGAGAACAGTCAACCAATGGAACAGTTTGCCTTCAGAGGTTGTGGGAGCTTCATCACTGGAAGCTTTCAAGAAGAGACTGGACTGCCATCTATCAGAAACAGTGTAGGGTCTTCTGCTTGGGTGGGGGGTTGGACTAGATGACCTACAAGGTCCTTTCCAACTCTGTTAATCTGTTAAAAGTTCCTTAGAGGGGGGGACCGGGGTAACCTCTTATTCTGAAAGGGTAACAACATCGATAACAAATAGTTGGAATGGCTAAGGAAGAAATACTATATTTATAAGATGGAGAAGGACGGGAAAAACGGGTATTGAATCTTCTCTAAAGATTGCATTAAAGAGGCGATAGAAGGTGTAGCTAATTGTTGCCAAATCTAAGCTACATTTAAAGAGGTTTTCTTGATTTATGTAAGGAGAATGCTCTATTCATCATAGTGCAGAGAATAGAATTCTTTATTGCCCAAGTATGATTGGACACACAAGGAATTTGTCTTGGTGCTTATGCTCTCAGTGTACATAAAAAATACATTCATCAAGAATCATAAGATACAACACAGTGATAGTCATAAGTTACTAAATAAGCAATCAAACCATACTAGGAAACAAAACAATATAAATCATAAAGATACAAGCAACAAGGTTATAGTCATAAGTGGGAGAAGTTGGTAATAGGAAGGATGAGAAGAATAATAGTAATACAGTCTTAGTAAATAGTTTGACAGTGTTGTGGAAATTAGTTGTTTAGCAGAGAGATAGCATTTGGAAAACTGTTCTTGTGTCTAGTTCTGGTGTGCAGTGCTCTATAGCGTCGTTTTGAGGGTAGGAGTTGAAACAGTTTATGTCCAGGATGCGAAGGGTCTGTAGATACTTTCACAGCCCTCTTTTTGACTCATGCAGTATACAGGTCCTCAATGGAAGGCAGGTTGGTAGCCATTGTTTTTTCTGCAGTTCTAATTATTCTCTGAAGTCTTTGTCTGTCTTGTTGGGTTGCAGAGCCAAACCAGGCAGTTATGGAGGTGCAGATGACAGACTCCATAATTCCTCTGTAGAATAATGTGTATGGCAAGAAGATTCCACAAATCATTAAAAATTGTGGTGTATAACTTAGTCATAATATTGAACTATCGGGAGAGGAAAGAACTAGATTCAAATTCCCATTCATTCACAACAGTTTCTGAAGTTTTTGGTCAACCCATCATCTTTCACCATAAATTATATCAGGCTTGCTATTTGAACAGAGTAATATTGGGGATCTGAGGCTAATTATATAAACTGCTCTGTGCTCCTTTTTGGATAATAAGGGAAAATGTAATAAAAATGTAATAAAAATTGAGTGGTCTTAGGAAAGGTTCCTGTATCTATTGTAAATCTGTTCTGCTTGTTTTCCAGGCTCATGCTGCGACATAAGAAATTAGGAAACTCTGAATACAAAATAAAAACCAAGAAGCAAAAATGTAATAGAAGAACCTAGTATCCAGGTAACTGATCTAAAATTCTACTTTTTAAAAACATTTTACATTAGTCCGTAAGAATATTACTGGTAGTTCTGTTGGAAGTTAGAAACAAGACATGTTACTTGTATATTGCGAAGCACAGAAGACACTCCATACATTGAATTCAACATAGCTTAATTAGCTCAACGAACTGTATTATCTGCTTAGTGAAGGCAGCTGTTTTAGTTTTGATTATATGTGCGTATAACACATTGCAACGGTCTGATTTCTAATTCATTTGCCCTCTTTTGAGAATCAATCCCTTTGCATTAGATACACTGGCCCACTTTGGGTATCCATGTTTTGGATTAATTAACTAAGAAACACACAAGATTTATACCCCAATTGATCCAGTCTTTTACTTTTCTTTCCCTGTGCATAGTTGACCCAGAAAAGGGTTTAATTGTTTTCTACTGCAGATTAAACTATGTTTTCTAGGATCCTCAAGTTGACCACAATAACCAGATCACCTGCAACCTCTAAGTTGCAGGTGATCTGGTTATCATGGTCAATTTTAGGATTCACATAGTGTCTTAAATGAAGAATATCATCAGAATATAGCATGTAGACTCTCTGCTTACTAAGCTGAGATACATACCGTATGTTTAAAGTAAACTTCCATCTTCAAATCCTTGGAATTAAATGTTCTCTTTTAAGTCTATTTACAGTCACAAACAGTTCAATGTGTACTGGTCCCCGTTGATAGTTTTGGAAGGAAAGAGTCAGATACTGTTTTTGTTCAGTGAGGCTCAGTATGATTTCAGGGGCTGCCTGTGATTACAAGAATTTGAAAATATGTCACTGAGAAACAATTTGCAAGGTAAACAGCAAAGGGTGGAATATATTAGCCTTGGTGGTATTCCTAAGGTGAAGTTCGTTTTTTGGTTTTCAGAATGTGATGAGCTTTTAAAAATGGTTTAACATTTACAGCCGAGTGATCAAATACATTTAAATGTTTATATTGCTTTTGTTATTTGAAGCCTTTATGACCTTTTAGATGAATGTTTTTGCTTGTTCAAATTGCTATCTCTGGGTCAAATGTTTGTATTTTAAAATGGTTACGTTACAACCATGTATGTTGATTTTGAGAGCAAGTTTGGATATTTTGTGATACTTTGGCAATAGCATTCATAATAAAAGAACATTTTACCTTCCCAGTAGCTTGTAGGAGAGGGCAAATCTCATCCTTCTACAAACAGATTTCATTGTGTGCACGTGCTTCTAAAATGATCAAAAGCTATAAACTAGAACGAAGGTCTTAATATATAGATATACATACAATATGCCTTTTATAATAGAACCTGCATACCATTTTACACTTGGTAAGCCATTCATTACTTCTGTGCTGTACTGAAGTGAGCATTTATACCCATTTTACAGTCGGTGAACAGCAACTGTATTTCTATGGCCATGATGGCGAACCTATGGCACGGGTGGCACAGGTGACACACGGAGCCATATCTGTAGGCACGTGAGTGTTTCCCTAGCTCAGCTCCAGCGTGCATGTGTGCGCTGGCCAGCTGATTTTCGGGCCTTCCGGATGGTCTCTGGGGAGTAAACAAGCCGATTCCGGCCTCCGGATGGTCTCTGGGGAGTGGGGAAGGCCGTTTTCACCGTCCCCAAGCTGGAGCCTGGGGAGGGCAAAAAATGGGCCTACCTGGCCCACCATGCCATCGTGTGCCAAAAGCTGGGGGAGTGTGGGTGGGTCACATACACATGCACGGGGGGTACATTGAATTATGGGTGTGGGCACACACGCGTGCGATCCCCCCGCATTTCCTCCATTTTTGGCATGCAATGGCAAAAGTCTTAGCCATCAATGTTTTTTGGTATACAGCATGGAATGTAGTTCGTTTATTTTTGGCTTAGCACATTATGGAAACCAGACCATTATGATTTGTAAGTGAGAAGGAAATGGGCAGCGTTGATTCGGGTCTGGGAAAGAAATCTTCCACTTCTATTTACTAGCTGTTTTCATTATGTTACTTCATCAACGCTGTAACATGGCTGACTTTTATAGTGCCTAGCAGCACAAAGCATTATGTCTCAGTATCTTTATTAATTTCCTATCTTGTTTTCAGCTGCAACTATTGCAGGGAGATTAAATTTGCTTTTGAAAAATGATTTTTACCTAAGAGAAATTATGAAGCAATGCCACTTTTTAAAATAAAAGAGTTTGGACTCCCCCAAATTGGATTTGTCTTGACCACATATCCCTCACATTCTTATTGTGACATTGCTTTTGGACAACAAAATATTGCAAAATTGATTGTCCTGTTGTTGTCCTATTCACACGGGTCAATTTTTTCTTTGCAATGTTTGGTAATCACCAATTGAATTCAATAACCCACATTTTATTCAGTGAGATAAACTGGGAACAATAAATCCTAGAAGGGCCTCTGGCTCAGACTAGTAAGACAGTCTGTTATTAACACAGCTGCCTGCAATTACTGCAGGTTCTAGTCCCACCAGGCCCAAGGTTGACTCAGCCGTCCATCCTTTATAAGGTAGGTAAAATGAGGACCCAGATTGTTGGGGGCAATAAGTTGACTTTGTATATAATATACAAATGGATGAAGACTATTGCTAACATAGTGTAAGCTGCCCTGAGTCTTCGGAGAAGGGTGGGATATAAATGCAAAAAAAAAATCCTGGAAAAATATTGGAAGTGCTAAAATACAGTAAGTACATGCTTTGCTAATGCATAGCTTGTTTTTTAGCCTTCTAAGATTATTAACCGAAACCATGGCAAGCTACAGCAATTAAGCAAAGAGCTAAGTTCAGAGGCATTTAAAAACCATTATAAAATGTGTTTGGTTTATTTTGTTGTGCCAACTCAAGTATTATGATTAATAAACTATAATTTGTGGCACATTGTGATTTGGGAATTGGCCATTAGTGACTCGTTCACTAAAACATTATAAAATGAATCATAGCTTAGTGCACTGTGTGAACCTCTCATTCCGTTAGACGGACAATTTCCTGTGAGATACAGCTTCCTTAAATCTTGGTATGATACAGAAAGATCTGAATACTCATAAAAAGAAAATGCACTCTATAGATGGCCATTTCCCTTGCTGAAAAGGGGAATTCACCTCTAACAAAACATTGATGGCATTAGGAGAAATGAATGGAAATCCTTGGTACTTCTTGAGAGAAATAAGCATCCAGAGAAAGAAACTAATAGGCTGATAATGGTGTGAAACAGTTCTGTCATAAAATGTTTCAATTGAACTCTGAAAGAGGACAACCTGGTGTAGAGTTTCCAAGTCTTCTGAAGTCAGCCCATTTATGGAACAGCAGAACATTCTGTGAAGTTGTCTGGAGCTCTTCTGGAACATTGTTAGGAATGGATTGTTGGGAAATGGATTGAAAAAATATTTCATTCTGAAAAATATTACGTATTAATATGATATTTTATTATATTATTATACATGAAGTAAATTGTAATTGTAAAATTTCGCTATATTGATTGAAGCAGTATCACAGAAGGAGTAAACCTCCAAGCGCGGAATAATAAGAAAGAAGATAATGTCCTTGGCAGCCCTGCTGGATGCTACATGCTCTGGTATGTAGTTGTCCTACATTCATTATAATCTTGTCCTTTGGGTATATAAGCTTATTTAAAACTAGGAATGACATTGCCGTTGCATAATCTTTTCCAATAAAATAACCATTCAGAATGTACAATATAAATGGCAGGAGTATCTTTCCTGTCCCAAAAAAGTCTGAATGAACTTTGGATATATTTCCAGGGTATATTATGAGAGGCTCCTTGTTCAGCGGTCCTTTTCACTTTTTCTGCCTTGCTTTGTCGCTCGTTTATAAGTATCTCTATAAAAACGCATCCACAATTCTACTTTTTCTTGCAATCCAGGCAGTATCAGAGATTAGATGAACGTTTCTTGCTTGCTTTGATCTAACAGACACCTTTTTCGTTTCAAGCAGAAACCATTTGCTTGCCGTATTATGCCTGCAGACAAAGTAATGTACAATGAAGACGGAAAACACAACGTACAAAAACTGACTTTTGCCTATAAGGTATTTTTTAAATAGAGGACCTTAATCATTCTTTGTGGAAAATGTTACCTGCATCTTAACTAAGGAATTGTCAGTGAGGTCATCCGGGAACAGTTTTTCCAGTGCTCCCTCCAAAGATAATTTTATGACTAAATATCCAGTATTTGAGAGAAACATTATGAAATTGAGCCACAGTGCTGGTTAGAATGCAGTACTGCAGGCTACCTCTGCTGCCTGCCGTCTGCCTCCAATTTGAAAGTTCAAATCTTACCAGGCTCAAGGTTCACTCAGCCTTCCATCCTTCCAAGGTGGGTAAAATGAGGATCCAGATTGTTGGGGGCAACAGGCTGACTCTGTAAACCGCTTAGAGAGGACTGTAAAAGCACTGTAAAGCGGTATATAAGTCTAAGTGCTATTGCTATTTGCTTCTTTCCAAGAATAGTTTTATGGAAAAGTAAAATGATTTAAGAAAAAGGACACAGACATGCTGTAATTGTCACTATTTTAAAAATGGGCATTAATAATCCATATTTTAAAAACATTTTAAAAAACCCAGATACAGTTTGTATATATAAATACAGTGACCCTTTGGTATAATGATTAAGACACCTGACTAAAACACGGAAGACCAGATGTTGCCAGAGTTGTTAAGTGACTCATTGCAGTTGTTAAGTTAGTAACCCGGCTGTTAAATGAATCTGACTTCCCCATTGACTTTGCTTGTCAGAAGGCTGCAAAAGAGGGTCACAATACTCCACGACACCGCAGCTGTCATAAATATGAGTCAGCTGCCAGGAGTCTGGATTTTGATCACGTGACCATGGGGTTTTTGCAACAGCTGTAAGTGTGAAAAATGGTCACAAGCCATTTCAGAGCCGTTGTAACTTCGATCGGTCACTAAATGAATTGTTGCAACTTGAGGACTACTGGTAACATGGGAAGGAGAAAAACACCTCTTTTTCCTTAGTTCCCTGGTGGTGGATTGTTCCTGTTGACCAGATTTTTTTATTTTGTCTCTTCCCTTCAAATCTGTTTTTTAGCCTGTTATCCTGTGCCAAACATGAATTGAGCCTTGAATTGTTACTCATATATATTTAGAGACAATTGAAAGCTTTGTACTCATGCAGTTTGGCCTTGCTGCCATTACCCTCTCTAAGTTACTTGTCTCAAACCAGAATAGAAGATAAGAACAGTTTTGGCTCTTTATAATACATATTTGTGGCTACTTACTTAAGCTGACACAATCACTTAACATAAATTACGTTGTTGGTATTCTATTGGTCTCTTCGTCTCCACAATTGGATTTTCCTGTTGCTATGGGCTATGGAAAACGTTGAGCTAGAGGTTACAGTGTACATACAGCTCTTCAGTTCATTGGAATGTATGTAGCCAATGCAGTAGTTAGTTCAGTGTTTCTCAACCGCAGCCACTTCAGGGCTTGTGGATTTAAGAGAATGGCTGGCTGGGGAATTCTGGGAGTTGAAGTCCATGGGTCTTAAGGTGACCAAGGTTAAGAAGTATTGCTGTAGTTGATAGTCAATATGATCGTCCCCTCCCTTCTCCTATGCACAATAAATTGTCTTTTATTCTTTATCAATTTCATTAAATCAGTGTATTTTATATTTAAGGTGACCGCTGAGACTTCATGACCCTTCTTTAAAAGGAAGCAGATTCTGCGAGGATGTTACATCACCATTGCCGGAGGAACCCTGAGCTACAAGAAGAGTTGCAGATTCAGGCAGCAGTGGCCGCTGGGGATGTCCATACGGTGCGCAAAATGTTAGAGCAGGGCTACTCTCCCAACGGCCGAGACGCTAATGGCTGGACCTTGCTTCATTTTTCAGCAGCCAGAGGGAAGGAACGATGCGTTCGTGTATTTCTTGAACATGGAGGTTAGTTGAAGAGGAATTTATGGTTGCTTAGTGATGAAATGTTTCAGACCTTCTCTTTCAATAGTTTGGTTTCCTTTTTTAAAAAATAGAATTTCCTTTTTTCCCCCTTTGTTTTTGCTGTTTGGACACCCAACGTGATCTAGATAAAATTTAATTTCTACATTTTTTAGATCTCTAATAGGGTGTGGAAAGGAGAAAAAGAAAAACAGCAGACAAACTATGTGACTTTAGAGTCGACCACAAGATGGCACTAGTTTGTTGTGTGTTTTGAGTGTTGTACAAAAGAAAAACTTAACTCATTCCACAACATATTTCTGCATGGACTGGTTCTAATAGATGGCTAACATCTTACTCTATATTGTAAACTAAATTGTGATTAAATTTATAATCTAAATGTAAATGTTCTGAAATATAAATTCATTCTTGGGTGTAGGATACTAACCACTTCTAGAAAATACACATAAATGCATTTGTAATAGCAGAACAAAAGGGAAGTTCATAGAACAATTTAGCTTCATAATTCAGTTCTGCTAAATTAATGGCCATATGGAATTGTCACTTCTGGCAGTAGCATTTAGCTTTAGATTTCTCAATGATTTCCCAATATCTATTAGAGTCTATTTCTTGTTGCTTTAAGTTGCACTTGTAAAAAATGAAATGCAAATGTTCTGAAGGTATAAGAAATCGAGTTTCTCTTCTTCATCTTTTCCTTAAATTTTATAAATAATGTCCCATTTATGGATGAAGAGACAGTTGGTGGTGTTGATTATGCAACTGGGGATAAAAGAAGAAGTCTGGTTAGTGAAATACAGAATAACAGAGTTTGAAGGGATCTTGGTGGCCTTCTAGTCCAGCCCCTGCCCAAGCAGGATACCCGATAACAGTTCTGGACAAATATTGTATAATATTTCCACAGAGAATCGAGTCTCTACATGTATAGAAATTGCTTATTGATAAAGTCAGGTATTTCACAGAACTTCGTGCTACACGTATGTAAAATTAAATCATTCTTTAAGATGTATGTGGCAACATTTAGCCAGTTTTGACTGATCTTGAAAAGTTAATGTAATTGGACCTGGTTTTTATTTGGAAGGATAACTCTGAGAAATGCTGGTTATAAACACTGGAAATTTTTAAAAAGAAGGCAATTGCTAATTATTTTCATGATATTGCCAGAAAACGTATAGTCCATCAATGTCACCTAGACTTTAATTTAACTCAAAAGATATTTAACCTTTGGGCAGAGTGTCATTTTTAACAATCATTATCAAGTGGAATATGACCAGAAGATGGCAGAAGGTATTTCCAAAACAGATATTAAGCTATAGTACAGTTTTCCTCCTCTCCCATATCTGATATTTTTAGTAAATAGCTGAATTTCTGTACTTGTGGAAATTGATTTCAAATGCTTTCTGATATCTGTGATATCCTGTCCTTTTTGGTTCAGAATTTGCCACAATAGTACTGTAGAGTTGGCTAGACTTAACTGATGCATTGTCTCAAATTGAGACTATTCAGATTCAGGAATATTTGTTGCGTTTCTGAGCTTTTCAGAATTCTGCGCAAATTCTAGATGGACCTCACATGGATCCTTAGTTGACACAGGACAATGTTGAGCTATTGTAAGTCCTCGACTTACAATAGTTCACTTAGTGACCATTAAAAGTTAGGGTAAGTAAGTAAGTCAAGTAGGTAAATACATCAATGAAATCCAAGTAAGTCAACGGCCCATCAAATGGGACAAACTCACTTAATAAATGTTTCACTTAGCAACATAAATTATGGGCTCAATTGTGGTCGTAACTCGAGGACTACCTGTGCCTTGTTCTACTGTAGATGCACTTTCCAGAGCTAAGGCAGTGATATTAACTCAAGTGATCTTCTTAATGAGTATTCCTGATGAAAACAGTTGACTATTTCAGACATCCTATTTGTGCTTAGGCCTCAGTCCCAAGTGTGCCAAAAGACCTATTTCCTGACTATCGATGATTGTTGTGATTTTCTCAGCTTCTGTGTTTTTTAGTATGTGTGTGTCTGTTTGTGTAAAAATACTGTTTACCACATGTAGAGTCATTTGTTGAGATGGGTTGCTGTTTGTTAGTTTACGGAGGACAGTTTTGTCTGACTTAATTTACCAATTTAACATACTGAAAAACCTTAAGTCCCGTAATCATTTCCTGAACTTATATGCTCTTATCCAAGGTGTGAACTTGATGTTATAAAAGAGCTACAGAAAACTGATTATGTTTTTAATGTATTGATCATGCTTGCAAACAGTCACAGATTTTCATTCAGCTTGAATGCAAGCAATCAGGGAGATATTATGCAAGTAGTGCAATTAATTCAAAGATTAGTCCACAATCCTGTAGCTGTTTTGTATACCAGATATTAATGATGATGTCCTGAAATTCTTAACAGCCCTATTAAGTGACTGGATAAGAAATCAAAGCAAGTCCACTTTTATTATGGTCACAGATTACTTATTTAAAAAAATAACCATAAATATTACATTAGAAGCGTACCATAGCAGATGGCAGAAAAATGTGAGACTATGATTTTAAAGAAAAATAGTAGACATAAACCTGCAACAAATTGCAGAAAGAAACAGTTCATTTTATATGGGACCAAGTACATCTATCGAATCTTTTCATTTGCTTTTGTCTCTCGTGAAATAAGGTTGCTTCACTTTTCCATCTGATTTTTACACAAATTATCTTGTCCTTGAATTTGCCCTCACTAAGTGTAATTAGTATAATTTAATTTTCCAGTTCTTGCGAGGATTTCTAAACTCTGGAATCCTTAAAGCTCTCTGAATTTGGTGGTTAGTTTGCAATAGTGGCGAATATCTGTAGCTCGGGTGTGGAATGAGAGTGAAGGTTCATTCTCCGGGCTTGTGGGTTGATTTCTGAACCTTTCGTTACCAGGCTAGGTAACATCTTCAGCGGAGTTTAGGGGATGTCAGTGTCAGTGTTGTTCTGTTTATAAGGGCTTCAGGTGTGGGTGTGTCAAGTGAGGGTCTCATGATGGACCGGGTGTGAGTCATTTGTGATGGGTTTTTTGATAGGAAGGTTACATCAGGTCATGTTCACTGGGAAGTGAACTGCTGGTGGTGGGAGGTAGGTTTGCCAGTTTGTTTGGTTGTTAGTTTGCGGATGATGTTTTATTACCCAAGTAGGTAAATTGTAACATGATGAGAGCACCAAGGACTCTACAGTTCAACCCTGGGCTACATATCTTCTCTTCTGTAAATGTCTATGGGGTTTCTCAATCATCCAGGTCATGGTTGTCCCAAAAGTGCTTTTTCAAGAGGCAACTGGACTTTGTGGTTTTCCTTTGAAGACGTTTCGCTTCTCATCCAAGAAGCTTCTTCGACAAGAAGCGAATGTCTTCAAATGAAAACCAGAAAGTCCAGTTGCCTCTTGAAAAAGCACCTTTGGGATTCTCTTCTGTAGGATTTTTGTTCTTCCTGTCTATAAATTTGGTTCAGGACCCCCTCACCTAGATCCCACCTAACCAGTCAAGCTTTCCTCTTGGTCTTCTTTTATTCTCTACTCTCTTTGAATTAAAATTAAAATAAATAGATTTCAGATTTTACAACTAAGTGATCTTAGATTTAACTACAGGGGTTCTTTTTATCTATGAAAAATGCCAAGAAAAGCAGTGAAGATACTGACATTCACAGGTGTCACAGAGAGATGTTTAATACAAGTTAACACCAGTTTATTTAAACAGAGAAAGCTTTTAAACAATTCACAGTTAGTCTGTACAAAAATTGTTAATGCAAGTTATTTTCTTTAGCTATAAAATAAGGGTTGTAATTTTAATATTTAATTGTCTTGTTACCATCTGGAAAGCAACTTTAACCACTTGCTGAAATAGAGAATATTTCTAATAAAATGTTCTTTCAAAAGGAGTTTGCTTATTTACATTTAATGATATCCTGTCTTTCTACCTTAAAACAGTATTCATAGTTGAGATTTCTGTAATATTGCATGATTATTTTCACATACTGCCCTTGCCAAGGTTTTATATCACTTTTTATATTCAAATAACATGAGCAGAAGTGGGAAGAATTGAGTGCCAGGCACCATGTAATTTGCCCATGAACAAAAAATAGTGTTAGTCATTGCATGTGACAGGATGATATTAGATCTATACATCTGGTAAATTTTAAAATATTTTATGAATCCAGATTTCTGTGGGAGAAGGGATACTTAGCTATTCCTCTTGAAATGCTGACATTTTGCCCTATCCTGCTTCCCCTTCTTCAAAATTAGATGTTTACATTCTTGCAAAGCTCAACGTTTTGTGAAGCGGCAAAGTTAAGTTATTTTCATTTTATAGAAGACAGTTTTATCGAGATGATCTGAACTAATATCGAGCTTACATGCTTTGCAACTGCATAGATCACAAAGGGCTTTCTTTTAACTTACACAGTATTGACCCCCTAAAACAAACCCATCTTGCCAGACCACAATACATCTGCATCTTGAGCCTGCAGATGTTGCTACAGATGCTTCTCTTTAAAACCAAGAAGCACAAGGGAAAACAAAATATGGAACCAAGGATGAAATGTTAGAGCTGAAGGAATTAGGATAAGTAGGTAGAGAGATTTTGAGAAATTGAGAAATACCTGGTGGTTGTTGGGTTGGGTGACTTGACTGCAGGTAGTCCTCGACTTACAGCAGTTCATTTAGTGATTGTTCAAAGTTACAACGGCACTGCAAAAAGTCGCTTATGACTGTTCTTCAAACTTAATGACCGTTGCAGCATCCTCATAGTCACCTGATCATAATTTAGATGCTTGGCAACTGACTAATATTTATGATGGTTGCAATGCCGTGGGGTCATGTGATCCCCTTCTGTGACCTTTGGCCAAGCGAAGTCAAAGGGGAAGCCAGATTCCCTTAACAACTATGTCACTTCCTTAATAAGTGCAGTGGTTCACTTAACAGGTGGGGCAATAAGGGTTGTAAAAAGGAGCAAAATTCACTTAACAACAGACATTTTGGGCTCAATTGTGGTCATTAGTTGAGGACTACCTGTATTGGAGACAATAGGTATAGTAAATATTCATTTTTCTTTGGTTTTGTTTTTTTTTTATTACCAAAACTGAATTACAGGGGAAAACACCGGTTATTCAATTCATCTGTCACAAACCAGATCCAAATTTTATTGAATTCTCTTTTGCTTTGGAACTCTTCCCAATAAATGGGTCTTCTCCACTTCTTTTTATATGGAACTTTGCATGAAAATATTTTAAATTCAGCCCATAATTCAGAAGCATGCTCTTTTTCAAATTTTGCATTTTTCAGTATTGAAATGTGAATGTTTAAAATGTTAAATCCTTGGTGCCTATAAAGCAACTTCCAATATACACGATGTTGCTTAATCACTGTTAAGTCCCAACCACTGTACACAATGATGCTTCAGTAGTATTACAAAACCTTTCGTATCAGTTGGAAAGAAGTCTATAAAAAAAATAACAATAATGGATGGCAATAATTTTACAGGTCTTTTGTCATACCTAATGAAGAAATAGGTTTTTTGTTAAATAGGTATCATCCCTTGCGGGGTGGAGTCTGGGCAAACCGAATGGAGCTGAATGTTTACTGGCCGGATGCCCTTTCTATCACCTATGCAGAGTTATATTCAGCGGATATGTTCTCAGTGTGCCCAGAGAGAGAAATATCTGCCTCTACCTAGGATTAAACTCACAGCCTCCTGATTGTGAGGCGAGAGCTCCACCTCTAGGCCACTACACCACTTTTGTTAAATAGGTATATACGGTATCATATCATAAAAGTGCTAACATTTGTGAGATTTCAGGTCTGCTGTGAAAGCTGAATTTATAGGTTAACCTTGCGGGGGGGAAAAAGTTCTATTTTAAACTGCTGTTTTGCGTCCTTTTCATGATAATTAACTTTTTCCACTTTTTTTTAAACTTCAGCGGATCCTACAGTGAAAGACCTGATTGGTGGCTTCACTGCTCTACATTATGCAGCTATGCATGGCCGAGCCCGGATTGCACGCCTAATGTTGGAATCCGACTATCGTGTCGATATTATTAACGCGAAGAGCAACGACGGCTGGACTCCCTTGCATGTGGCAGCTCATTATGGAAGGGACTCCTTTGTCCGACTCTTGCTGGAGTTCAAGGCTGAAGTCGATCCACTGAGTGACAAAGGTACTACACCACTTCAGCTTGCCATTATCCGCGAACGGTCCAGCTGTGTCAAAATCCTCCTAGATCACAACGCCAACATTGACATTCAAAATGGCTTTCTGTTACGCTATGCCGTGATTAAAAGCAATCACACTTATTGCCGGATGTTCCTTCAGAGAGGGGCGGATACGAACTTGGGGCGCCTTGAAGATGGACAGACGCCGTTGCACTTGTCTGCTCTTAGGGATGATGTACTTTGCGCGCAGATGTTGTACAATTATGGCGCGGATACCAACACAAGGAACTATGAAGGACAGACTCCATTGGCGGTTTCAATAAGTATATCTGGAAGTAGCCGGCCTTGTTTGGATTTCTTACAGGAAGTAACAAGTATGTATAGCAGAAATCTTTTATCAAAATTTGCAGTTAGATTGGGAGGAGGGGTGGCAGTTTTAAATAGTCTTCGACTTACAACACAATTGAGACCAAGATTTCTGTTGCTAAGTGAGACCTCTGATGAGCGAAATTAATTACATATGATAATGGTCAACAGTCCGACCCTCGGGGTCTTTGAATCCCAAAAAGTAAAACTTTACTGAATACGCCATCTTGGAACTCAAGAAGCAAAACCAGCTCTGGTTTTCCCACACGAAAGCTTGCTTAGTTAAACAATAGATTCCCTTTCTCTCGCTCCTTGGGTACTTGTTGCAAAACTTCTTTTTGTTATGGGAATAGTCCATTTCTCCACTGAGCAACTTCAGTAGTGACCTTGGCATTTTGCAGGTTTTCACGCTCCGTGAACTATGTCTTGGCATCCCGTTTCCTCCCCACACATTCCACCCCTCCCCCCCTTTTCATTGGCAAGTTGAAAAGCAATAGAAGCTAGAAGGCAATAAAGCGATTCAATCTTGACAGTAATGCAATGAGCCAGCAGTCAGATAAATAAATCTCCCTTAATGTTTAAAATAATCCTGTTTTCGATCCCTCTTTGGGTCCCTTAACATATACATTAAAAATATTCCAAACTTATAAGAGGAAGCAATCAATAATCATCTATTATTATTGTGCCGCCAATAATAGGTGAGGCGCTGAGTGGTTTAAAAGACACCGGAGAAGGTCTGTGCTCTGGCAGGTCGAGTCCTACCCCTGCACGACGGAGTGAGCTCCTGTCACTTGACTCAGCTCCAGCCAACTTAGCAGTTCGAAAGCACGTAAGTGCAAGTAGATAAATAGGTACCACTTTGGTGGGAAAGTAATAGCGTTCTGTGTTTCGTCATACACTTTGTGCTACAGTGTGATGTCATGCTGGCCACATGACCATGGAAACCTCTCCGGACAGTGCCAGCTCAATGGCTCAAAGAAACAGAGATGAGCATGTCCCCCTAAAGTCAGCTATGTCTAGCCGAGTAAAACTCACAGGGACCCTTTTATCTTTACTTTTACCAATAATAAGACTTTTATTGCCAGAGTAAAGTTTCACCAAATGAATTTTCTTTCCAGCAGGCTCAGGCTTCTCTTTATTCATGGTTTCTGATTTTTAATATTTCGAAATGATTGATCCTGTTGGAAGGATAATAAAACAAAACAGTGATCGGATACATTGTGCAATGATGCCATCCTCTCATCTTGCTGAAGAAAATGTCAGGCATAACAAAACACAGTTTGTCCCATATTTCCAGACTTGGTTGAATATGGCCTTTCGAGTGCACTTTAAGGTTTTGGTTACGACCTTTAAAGCGCTCCATGGCTTAGGGCCTGGGTACTTACGGGACCTCCTGCTGTTACCACATGCCTCCCACCGACCCGTATGCTCTCACAGAGAGGGACTTCTCAGGGTGCCGTCCGCCAAGCAATGTCGGCTGGCGGCCCCCAGGGGAAGGGCCTTCTCTGTGGGGGCTCCCACACTCTGGAACGAGCTTCCCCCGGGTTTACGCCAAATACCTGACCTTCGGACATTCCGTCGCGAACTGAAGACACATCTTTTCATTCGCGCGGGGCTGGCTTAAATTGAATTTTATTAATTTTAAATTCTTATTAATTAATTTTAAATGGGGTTTTTAGTTTATTGTATATTTTTACTTCTCAGGCTAATTTTAAAATAAGTTTTTTAATTGCATTTTAAATTTGTATATTGTATTATCTGTTTTATTTTTGCCTGTACACCGCCCTGAGTCCTTCGGGAGAAGGGCGGTATAAAAATCAAATAAATCAAATAAATAAATAAAATAAATATGGCCAAATTAGATTACTTCAGAAAAAAAGATTATAAATAGGTTTTGTTCAATGTTTTGTTCAGTAGGGGAACATGGTATCTAAGTAATCAGTATCCACATGATCATTTAGGTGAATTGATTTCAGAGACAAAAATCTTGCTAGCACAAATGTAAAATCAGGCAGTTTTTAGCAGCCCAGGTTTCTCCCAAATAGTCTTCATTTTCTCATTTCTTCCCTTAACCTTGATTTTTACAATGTATCATAGTTTGCTGATAGACATAAATTTATAAACCTCTCTGTGTCATGTAAGAAAGGAACAATGTAACTCACCTCTTTTATACGTTTGGGTTAACAGGACACATTACTCACTCTGTAGTTTAAAATTATTTAATGAGCTTCTCATAGAGTTTTTTTGCTAAAGTTTTCTGCTGTTAAAAATATAGGAGAAAAATGAAATCATATGTAAAAAATTACATTTGTAAGATATCTGGTCAGCACCACATGTACCTAGTTGTTATTAATACTATATAAACTTTCAAAACATTTTGCATGTTTTTTTTTAAATACGAGAAAACAGATTGTTGTATATGCATGCAAGATTGCCCTTGAAAGTGCAATGTCGCTCTAGGAAATGTATTTTTGAACGTAGCTTGAGCTAAGAAATGTTTTGGGAGGAAAAACAGCGTGTTTCCGTTTGTGCTGATTGAAAGTTCTAGGAATTTTATTCAGCAAATCTGGAAAACGCCAGATTGGAAAGATCTCCTTGTGGTTTATTGAAACCAAGCATTCACTTTTAATTTAGAAACTTGAAGCATTTTTCTCCTTTGTTTTCAACTAAGCAGTGCATTTTTCTGGCTATTTTAATCTTTGGGATTTGGAAGGAAATAATTTTGGGGCTACATGCAATATTCTCACGCACACACACACGCACACACACACACACACACAAATGCACGTGATTGGTAACACATTTTTAGGCCGTATGCTGTCTGTTCTGTGGCTAAATTTTCTCAAATCTTTTTTTCTGCAGATTTTCTTCCTATTTCTCCAGAATTTACTGATTTCATATTCAGCACCATTCTGTATTTTGTATCAGGTTTGGTTTTTTGTTTTGTTTTTTTGCTGCACATATAAACCAATTTTTAAAAAGTGGTTGATTTCTGGTGTCTAAATCTTACATATATTCAGATTCCTTAGTTTAATGAAACAAGTACCTCTAGATTATAAATTGAATTTTATATTATTGGAGGCAATGACTGATATTAAGGTGAATATTATGAATATAGCCAGTGTTAGGTGTGAATCTGTACTCATGCAAGAAGATTTAATTTCGCTCTTCTCTCCCTCCACCTTCTGTTGTATATGCCCTAGCTTTGCTATTTCCATCTTCTGGAGTAGATACAAAGGTGATCATTTAGAGCAGGAAAATCTGCTTCATTGGTGGATGCATTCTGCATAGAGACTAATACCTTAAAATATAGTTCCATACTAGAATTAATAGAATAACAGAGTTGGAAGGGACCTTGGAGGTCTTCTAGTCCAAACCCCTGGTCAAGCAAGAGACCCTCTACCATTCCAGACAAATAGCTGCCCAGTCTCTTAAAAACCTCCAGTGATGGAGCACCCACAGCTTCTGGAGGCAAGTCGTTCCACTCGTTTATTGTTCTCACTTTCAAAAGTTTGTTCCAGTACAACACAGAACATATTTCATACATAAATGTTAGTAATATTTTATTAATATTCCTCTTTTTGATGAGCTGGGGTCTTCCTGAAGTTTTTTTAGTTCTCTGTTGTAGATTTTTAATATTTTGTGCTTATGCAGCATCTTCTATATTGTCATGATTCCCATCTCCCATCTTTTCTCTCTTTCTGTGCCCGATATCTACATTGCTTATTCTGCTGTATCTAACAGATTAATGGTGTGTGCACTTCTGGCTGTTGTTTTTAATATATTAGAACACAACACCATACTTTTATTTCCTTAAATTCCTAAAGCTGGCACTATTAAAAGCTCATATCACTCCTATTCTATTCAGCTGACTCCCTGAATTTGAATCTTGCTTGCTTAATTTGTTTACCTTATAATTTTTTAAATTTATTTATTTACATTTATATCCCGCCCTTCTCCGAAGACTCAGGGCGGCTTACAGTGTGTAAGGCAATAGTCTCATTCTATTTGTATATTTTACAAAGTCAACTTATTGCCCCCCCCAACAATCTGGGTCCTCATTTTACCTACCTTATAAAGGATGGAAGGCTGAGTCAACCTTGGGCCTGGTGGGACTAGAACCTGCAGTAATTGCAGGCAGCTGTGTTTTAATAACAGGCTTCTTACAGCCTGAGCCACACCGCGGCCCTTTTTTATCCTACTGCTACACTCTTTGCACGTTGCATCGTCTTCAACTGCTCTTGCACTTTCCTGAGAATCCCCCAAACAAAGAATTACAGGTAGTCCTCAATTTATGACCACAACTGAGCCCAACATTTCTATTGTTAAGTGAGAAATTTGTTCAGGGAGTTTTGTCTCATTTCACGACTTTCCTCGCCACCTTTCTTAAGTGAATCACTGCAGTTCTTGAATTAGTCGCACAGAGCTTGGTTACCCCCATTGACTTTGCTTCTCCAAAGGTCTCAAAAGGGCATCTTATGACTCTGGGATAACTCAAAACAGTTTTTACACACTGTAATCGCCAATTCTCTATTAATAATGCAAGGGGGATTATGGCACGCTGGACAGTCTCCTCCTCAGGTTAACAGAGTTGAAAGGGACCTTGTAGGTCATCTAGTCCAACAAGACTCTGAAAACCATCATAAATGCGACTCTGTTGTCAAGCAGTAAATCACGTAACCATGGGGATGCTGTAATGGTGTGAAAAATGGTCATAAGTCTTTTTTTTTCAGTAACACTGTAACTTTGAAGGGTCACTAACAGTGGTGGGTTGCTACCGGTTTGTACCGGTCAGGCAAACCGGTAGCGTTGGGAAGGCTCCGCTCACCTGCCCAGACACTTCTGCACATGCGCAGAAATGCCCCCCACACGCACAAGCGAACCGGTAGCAACAGGATTTGGAACCCGCCCCTGGTCACTAAGTAAACTGTTGTAAGTCGAGAACTACCTGTATTTAACAAACTATTCTCTTTCCTATGCTATCTAGTTGCGAAAATTATCAAATCATAGTGTTAAGTCTGGCTAGAGCAAAAACTAACCTATAAAATGAGATGCCAGCTTGAAGCTTTTTTGTGTGTGTTAACACTTAATAAAGAGGAGCTTTTTAAGATGACACTCATCTCATTTAATCACTTTTATGGCCTTCTTTAATCTTAAAAATTACATTGTTTTTTCAATGCAGTGTTCTTAGTTTAGTTTAAAACTAAAAAAATTAGTTTTAAAGATATTTTCCAGAACGAATGGAATTAACCCAACAATGGCAAAACTGTAGTTTTTATGAAAAGATTGAAACAGTCAAATGTTTCTAATAACATTTAGAAACAGCAATCAGTATACACTTGGGCACAGCTAAAGTTGATTATTCAGTCTTTTTTTTTGGGGGGGGGGGTCTGTGATAGATCATAAACTTAATACCGAACCACCATTTATGAGCTGCACCATTACCGTAGCTTCAAACATTCAAAGTAATGTGGGGATAAATGTCTTTTCCTCAAATATTTGGATAATGGCATTGTCAAGCACAGGCAATCAGGAGTCCAGGAAGTTCAAATGCATATAGATTTATTGTAAGCTAGAGCCCTCTACAAGAATCTGAACTACTAAAGGTCCAAGCATATTGGTGATAGATTAGGGTCAATGGAATTCAAGGTGGGCTGGACTTAGATCACTTGTGGGCATGAAGGGATTCCAGACTGATGACGCGCTTCACCCTTCCCTCAGTCTCAGCCTGGTCTTTTTCTACAGCAGGAGTGTCAAATTTGATTTCACTGAGGGCCTCATCAGGGTTGTGTTTGACCTTGGGAGGGGAGCCGTGGGGGGCATGGCCAGCTCGACGTCACTCATCGAGGATCCGTTTTCAGCCGCAATGGGCTCCTGCTGCTGCGGCCAAAAACGGAGGCCGGGTGGGCAGCATGCAGCCTCCCCAAGCTCTGTTTTCGCTGGCAGAGGGCTTCAGGAGACCATTGTGGCTGAAAACGGAGCCTGGCAGGGCCATGCTCTGTTTTCACTGGCAGAACCCAGTCTGTTACAAGGGTTATCTCTGTAGTCTTGGCAGCATTAGTTTGAGATGTATTCCCTGACTCTCGAGGAGCTGCCTTCAGCTGCTCCTGTGAGGTAGTTCCGGTTCCTGTAATATGTAGATATATACCTGTAATGATGGCTTGAAACATGGTGTTAGAAGTGGGATCAGTTACTGACGTAATACGTCCTTCCACCTCATACTTATCCAATTGTGCTTTAACCTGCTGCTTAATAGCTATAGGCACATTGCGTGGTGCACTTTGTACTGGGGAAATAGCAGGATCAAGTTCAAAATGAACCTCTCCTGGAACAGATACTATGGGGCCCTCAAACACTTCCTGGTATACTTGAAGGATTTGCTGTTTTGTCAGTGGCCCCATCAGAGATTTAAGTGGGGGGTAACTCACAACATTGTGTAGCTCGGCCGGTATGGTAAACTGCATCAACCCCAAGTGCTCACATGTTGATCCTGACAATAGCGGTTTCTGATCAGCTTCCACAATCTCAAATTCAAGTTTATAAATATCCCCATATATGCTGCATTCTGTTTGAAATAGGCCCAGTGAGTTCATTAGTTCTCCTGAATATAACTTCAATTTAGAACCGCTAGGCTGAAGACATACCTCGGGTACCAGTTTCATTTTGTCCTTTAGACCAGGGGTCTCCAACCTTGGCAACTTTAAGCCTGGGGAATTCTGGGAGTTGAAGTCCGCCAGGCTTAAAGTTGCCAAGGTTGGAGACCCCTGCTTTAGACTCATAACATCACAGGTTGCACCTGAGTCCAGCTGGCAAGGTTGAATTGTGTTATTAAACCTGAGATTCACAAAACATTTTTTGCCCTTGGAGTGTATTGTGCCGATATATTCTTTCCTATGTTCCTTTTGCTGTTTTCAGGGCTGTTCCACGGGCCAGATCTAAGTACCCTTGAATTTGACACCCCTGTTCTGCAGGCACTCCTCCATTAATGCATTTTCAACTGAGCTTTTAATGTGTGCTTTCCATATTCAAAAGTTGAATACTGGTGAAACAATTTATATATATTTATATATGTATATGTGTGTGTATCTATCTATCTATCTATCTATCTATCTATCTATCTATCTATCTATCTATCATCTATCTATCTATATCTCTATATCTCTATCTATCTTATGCCTATATATTAGCAGAAACTGGTGTCAAGATTTTAAAATAATTTACAAATTCTGTGACAATAATTTAGAGACTCTAATTATCAACTGCAAACCTTACTATTCGCCTCGTGAATTTTCCTCATTTCTTCTAATTGCTGTTTATGTCCCACCACAAGCCTGTGTAAACAAGGCATTACGAACTCTAGCTGACCAAATCATGGAGGCTGAAGCCAAACACCCTGATTCACTGGCCATTGTTTTGGGAGATCTAAACAAGGCAAACTTAAGGAAAGAGCTACCAAAATACTTTCAGCATGTCAATTGTCCCACCAGAGGCAAGAATACTCTAGACCATTGCTACACAACACTAAAAGATGCTTATCGGTCTTTACCACGTGCAGCTGTAGGACACTCTGATCATTGCATGATTCACCTTGTACCTGCTTACAGGCAAAGACTTAAAGCCACAAAACCAATAATTAAATCAGTGAAGACCTGGACGGAGGAATCAAAATTAAAGCTACAGGCATGTTTTGACTGCACTGATTGGAATATTTTAAAGATACCTCTGCAGACCTGGATGAACTCACAGATACTGTAACATCATATGTCAGCTTCTGTGAAGACCTATGTGTACCTACAAGGAACTTGCGAATATACAGTAACAACAAACCTTGGTTCACACCTAAACTTAAGCAGCTACGACATTCCAAAGAGGAAGCCTACAGAAAAGGTGATAAAATGCTGTACAATCAGGCCAGAAATGCACTAACAAGGGAGATCAGAGCAGCAAAAAGAAGCTACTCTGAAAAGCTAAAGAATCAGTTTTCAGCAAATGAACCAGCAAACGTGGAAAACTCTTAAAAATATCACCGGCTATGGCAAACCTCCTTCCCAGGCTGAAGGTAATCAACAACTGGCAGATGACCTGAATGAGTTTTACTGCAGGTTTGAAAGGAAACTACAGCCACCTATCTCCACAACCCCCATCTCAGACACACCAACAACAGCCAAGCCTCCTACAACTGACCCCATTTCATTGGGTTCACAACCCTTAGTGATCACAGAAAAAGAAGTGCAGGACCTATTTCACAGACAAAAGCCAGGAAAAGCTCCAGGCCCAGACAAGATAACTCCTTCTTGCTTAAAAGTCTGTGCTGACCAATTGGCCCCATCTTCACCCATATTTTCAATAAATCACTAGAGATGTGTTATGTTCCTTCTTGCTTCAAATGCTCTACCATCATCCCAGTGCCGAAGAAGCCCACCATCAAGGAACTGAATGACTACAGACCAGTTGCTCTAACATCTGTAGTCATGAAAACCTTTGAAAGGCTAGTGCTTTCCTACCTGAAAACCATCACGGATCCGCTGTTAGACCCCTTGCAATTTGCATACCGAGCAAATAGATCAACAGATGATGCTGTTAATATGGCTCTGCACTACATCCTACAACATCTTGAGTCTCCAAAGACCTATGCAAGGGTCCTTTTTGTAGACTTTAGTTCAGCATTCAATACCATCATTCCAGACATTCTTCTAACTAAGCTAAACCAGCTACAGGTACCGGAACAGACTTGTAAGTGGATCACAAGCTTCCTAACAAACAGGAAGCAGCAGGTGAAGCTAAGCAAGATCACATCAAATACCTGTACAATTAGCACAGGGGCCCCCCAAGGCTGTGTGCTCTCCCCACTTCTCTTCTCTCTGTATACCAATGACTGCATCTCCAATGATCCATCTGTTAAGCTACTGAAGTTCGCAGATGACACAACAGTGATTGGTCTCATTCGAGACAATGACGAATCCGCATATAGACAAGAGGTCGAACGACTAGCCTTGTGGTGCAACCAAAACAATCTGGAACTGAACACACTCAAAACCGTAGAAATGGTGGTAGACTTTAGGAGAAACCCTTCCATACTTCCACCTCTCACAATACTAGACAACACAGTATCAACAGTAGAAACCTTCAAATTTCTAGGTTCTATCATATCGCAAGATCTCAAATGGACAGCTAACATCAAAAACATCATCAAAAAAGGACAACAAAGAATGTTCTTTCTGCGCCAACTCAGTAAGCTCAAACTGCCCAAGGAGCTGCTGATTCAGTTCTACAGAGGAATTATTGAGTCTGTCATTATTGAGTCTGTCATTTGCACCTCTATAACTGTGTGGTTCGGTTCTGCAACCCAACAAGAAAAACACAGACTTCAGAGGATAATTAGAACTGCAGAAAATAATTGCTACCAACCTGCCTTCCATTGAGGACCTGTATACTGCACGAATCAAGAAGAGGGCCGTGAAAATATTTACAGACCCCTCGCATCCTGGACATAAACTGTTTCAACTCCTACCCTCAAAACGACGCTATAGAGCACTGTACACCAGAACAACTAGACACAAGAACAGTTTTTTCCCGAAGGCCATCACTCTGCTAAACAAATAATTCCATCAACACTGTCAAACTATTTACTGAATCTGCACTACTATTAATCTTCTCATAGTTCCCATCACCAATCTCTTTCCATTTATGACTGTATGACTATAACTTGTTGCTGGCAATCCTTATGATTTATATTGATATATTGACCATCAATTGTGTTGTAAATGTTGTACCTTGATGAACGTATCTTTTCTTTTATGTACACTGAGAGCATATGCACCAAGACAAATTCCTTGTGTGTCCAATCACACTTGGCCAATAAAAATTCTATTCTATTCTATTCTATTCTATTCTATTCTATTCTATTCTATCTATCTACACACATCCAATACATATATCTATAAACTTCTTAATCACCCATTCTCCCTGTAGATTATCTTTATTATTTATGAACAATCATCATTCAATATCCGTATGACCAATCTGGGAAGTTTTAGCAAAATAGAAACTGCATCCTTTAATAGCTTGCTGAGGTGTACTGAAGTCTTATCACACAGACTTGACATGGGTAGAGATAGGCAATTATTTTGACATCCTTCCATTTCTTCCATCATCATCTTAGGACATCAAACTAAGAGCTGCTTTAACAATAGCAATAGCACTTAGACTTATGTGCGGCTTCATAGTGCTTTCCAGCCCTCTCTAAGCTGTTTACAGAATCAGCTTATTGCCCCCAACAGTCTGGGTCCTCATTTTACTGACCTCGGAAGGATGGAAGGCTGAATAAACCTTGACCCTGGTGAGATTTGAACTGCCAAATTGCAGGCACCTGGCAATCAGCAGAAGTAGCCTATAAATGCCACGTCAATAGATTTCTTAGCTGTGACTAGGTATGTTGGGGTTAAGACACATAGTTTGCTGATGCTGTTCTTTAGGTTCATTAGTATATAATTTCAATTTTTATATAAATAGGAATCACAATTGTAATATAAAATGAGGTAGATGAAGATGCTGAGCCCTTTTGAATAATCGGAAAATTTTTGTTTTGTTATTACAAAATGAGATCTTCTTTTTCTTACAATCAAAAGAAATCATTCATGTCTTTAGGAAATGTGTTGTTTCTTTAAATCATTCTACAGGTTTTATTTCGGCATAATTTCAATGCTTTGAAACCGAGACCATCATAAAATACAATTCTGTAGTCAGCTGCTAGATTTTTCCTCTAGCTTTAAGGCAATTTCCTTTAATGCGAAATATTCGGTAGCTTAATGTTACATTTTTATAATCCCGTTCCTCAGTCAAAGTTTGTGAATTTATCTTACTTTGTAATTCTAGTGTAGGATGATTATGTAGTTCAGACTTCAGTTCTGAATCCGTTACAGGTGGGTTGGTTTTGGGTTTTTTTTTCGACCGAGCATTGCAGAATCTGTGAACAGCCTGGACTATATTCTCTTGTTAGCTGATATTCAAATCTCAGTTTTAAAATAAATCATATTTTATAAGTGGGACCGGCTTTTTATATATGTTGGAGATGGATCAGACGTTTTCAGAAAAGTGACATCTTAGCTTCTCTTGGGCATGGAAATTGGAAGCTGAGCTTTCAGAATGGCATGTAGTATGTTGGGTGGGTGACTGTTAGTCAAAGCAAACTCCCCGACTATCGTATTGCAGGCACATTTTCAAAGCATGCATGTTAGCCTCAGGAATATAACTAGGGTTTTTGTTCAGCTTGCTTCTTTGATATTGCCGTAATGCTTTTGTGTGTTTATCCCCTGACAATCCCACTACCTCTCCTCCTCCTCCTCCTCCTTCTCTGGAGTGCCCTGTTTCAAGGGACTAAAAAATTCTGGCTGCCTTTGGGTATGGCAAACATATAAAAGTAAAAATATCAGGTGTACAAATTGTAAATGGAGCAGTGGACTTGAACACAGCGCAAAGAACACGGCTAAGCTGCGTTGGTTAGCATTGAAGTGAAATCAAAAGGGTTTGGCAGTAAAGAGGCTTTTATATAACAGGAAGTTGGATCCAATTCTAATCAGTCATATTCAGCTGCAGATTACAGAAACTGGGTTTGAAGTTGAACTCTTAGACACCTATCAAAAAGTGTTACCTAGGCATGTGCCTTGTATAAGGCAAGCAGTTTTAATCTTTTGGGGTTCTCGGTGGTATTTTAAAATTCATGCAACTGCCACAAATGGAAGCAGGGGACTTCTAGTCATCAAGGAAAGGTAATTTGCTCCCAAAATTAAATGGGAGGCACAACCTCCCCTCCCCAGCAATTGCTGCTGTCTAAACAATACGTTCCTCCCTGAAGTCTTTTTCTTTCTTTCTTTCTTTCTTTCTTTCTTTCTTTCTTTCTTTCTTTCTTTCTTTCTTTCTTTCTTTCTTTCTTTCTTTCTTTCTTTCTTTCTTTCTTTGAAGGGAATAGTTTTCACTTTCTCCAAAATGTAAAACAGGCAGGGGAATATTCTCTATCTTATGGAAAAGAAAATAGCCAATACTCTGGAAAACAAGCGATATGTGTACACCAGAGCAAAAACATGTATTACAGGGATGTCTGTGTTTCTAAATACATATATTCATGTGATTCTTTCTTCTGTAGCAAAAAAAAAAAAAAAGAGGGAGAGAGAGAGAAATATATATTTTTGATACATTGCCTTTCTATCATCTAATATATCGCATACTATCTGATACATCACATACTATTTATGATACCTCCCCTTTCTATAACCTGTAACCTTCATTGGCAAGCATAAACTCATTCATTCTTCACCTCATGTAACTCATCCTTGGCCTTATTACTTTTTCTTTGTCCATCCGTTCCAATCCACTCATGTTTTGTTTGCTTCACCCTCTTGAGCTTTCTAGATGATCGAGGTTTTTTTTTTCTAGATCTTTAAAGAAACCTCCCACCCACCCATCCCATGATAACTGCATTCTCTGGAAAATAAGAGCACAAACTAATTGAAATGTCATCAGAATTTCTCCAGGTTCTGGTACAACTTTGTGTATCGTGGAATACGTTAGAGAGATAGTATAGTTGGAATCAAGATATTCACAAATATTCTATAATTATTGCCGGGATGTCATGGCAGTTACCATCATTGTTTCATAGCAGTGCCACTTTAAAAATACGAAGAAATCCTCTCTTTTTTTCATCTTTATTTTAATATTCGTGCATGAGAAAAGGAAAGAAAGGAAACAGTACACGCCTGAGGGTTTTTAAGTAATTATCCTGTTGTTCAGTATTGAATCTTAACAATTTAAGATAAATTCTATGCAAGTTTAGGAGTACTGGAACATCATTCAAATCTAAATGTTTGCCTTTCTGGTTGTTTGCAACAGTGCCTTTTCTCTCTGTTGACAATTGTGAAAAATCAAAATAGCGCAATAGATTAAATGTTCTTTAAAATAAAACAAAAAGCAACGTAAACAGAAAAGGAGCATCTTTTACACGGAAGAAAACAATATTAGATGTAACATATCTTCATATTCCTATTTTTTTTAAAAAAAAAGAAAGAAAGTAGTCTCATGAATGCTGATGCTCCTGAATCCTTATGTAGTTACATTGCACTGTGTTCCCTTCGAAGCTCCAAAACATTTTGTTTTGCCTAACTTTGTGGCTATCTGAATGTCCAATTCTAAGAAAGATAAGTGGAAAATTATCTTAATTAATATAACTCTTAGAGCAGAGAGCAAATGCAGTGCAGTTGTTTATGATGTTCAAACATTTTCGATGAGACTTTGATATGTTTTTGAAAGTAAGAGTTAAATACTTGGCTTCCCTTGCTGAAGTAATGTGCTTGGGAATAGGATAATTTTCTAATAAAAAGCTTTACTATATTGAAAAGCCACAACAGGCAATTTTTCCAACTAATACGGCAATTAGAGGTATAATTTTTAATGGTTAATTTTGTACAATTATAATAATGGTGGATTTATGAAGGAACAGTCCAAATCAAGGAAAGAAAATAAATAACAATTATGAGTATGTGAAAATATAAATATTTTTCTTTGGTACTCTTAATTCCTATTATCTCCTTAATAGACAATTTACCTTTTGAAATTAGTTTTTCGAGATGCCTATCATAGGCAGGAGAAGATTGTGTCCTAGATTGTCAATTTATTTGATTGCCATCTTGTAAGAAGAACCCAATGTTATGCCATGTTACAGTGTTTTTGTTATGCAAGCATGAAGAAACAAGTAAAAGTTGATATTTTCTTTTGGAGAGGGGGGTGCGGGGAGAGAAATCCAGTATGCTGGAACTCTTTAAAATTTTGCAGATCGCTAGATATGAAGAAAGCCACCAATAAAAACTCTAAAGGTTTTTATTTGTTCGTTTTCTCATTTTGAATTTTTTGTTTGCTTGTTTTTGCTTTTGTAATTAACAAGGTTAGAATTAATTTGAGCAATGTTTTGGTAAAAGAAAACCTATAAACGCTGAAATTAGCAGCTTCAGATTTCTCCCCCCCCCCCAATTTGGTTCTAGAATCGTTTGCTGAACTGCTGAATTCCACGTAAAATCACATTCATACTGAAGGCGACCTGTGAATGTATTTACACCGTTTAAAATTTTTGAACGGAATTAAGGACTGGTGTAAGGCTTTATTTTACTTGTACCTGAATTTTAGCCTAAAACATATAGATGTTTGTATTTTGGTTTAAATGTATGCATATCAGGTATCATTGAGTTTCCAGAGATTTCCAGCATTGCTGAAGTTGTGGATTTAAATTGTCCAATGCACATTCTAGAAATACTAATCCAATCCATTATATCTTAGTTCTTACATTTTTAATATCACTTTGTCTGAGAAAGTAGGCACATAACCCTGTCTCCTGTTCCTTATTAAACCTTAAGAAGTACTGTAAAAGACACTGATTTAGGAGAAAATGACTTAGCTTTGAGGTTAAGTAAGGAATCTGAGCCTTCCCAATTATGGACCAGTTGGCATAGCAATCGCTACCTGAAATAAGTACCTTGGTGAGCATAGCTCCTTTATATGTCTTGTTCCTGTAGAGGCTTCGGTTAAAATGTTTTTGCAAACTGGGCATGCTTCATACTGTATAGAGGGGACTATACTAGGGAACTGATTTTATTTGCTACAAATCTAAGAAGGGAGATAATTTCAGTTAGACAATAATTAATAGAAACAAATAAACGGGTATTTAATTTCTCGGTAACCGCTTCCTTCTTTGACAGTGCAAGCATAAAGGGAATTTAAGAGTGATAAGTGTTAGTGTTGCTCAAGTCTTAGTTCTGCAGTTTATGTCTGCTATTTTGCCTCTGATTTAATTTAGCTTTGTTCTGTTTGTTTGTTTTTTAAATCTTGACTCTTACCCAACCGGATTTGGAAGAATTAAATATTTATGTTCAAAAATAATTGCACAGTATTTCAATCTTTTGTCAATCAGTCAAAATTTCTTTTTTCTGTTATATAGCGCTACCGTCAGCCTTGTTTTTAGCAATGTTTTTATTAATGTCCTACAAACTCTATTATTACTGGTCTCATGAAAACCACAAATAGCAAAGGAAACTAAAGATATCTGGTTCTGTGCTTGATCTAAAGATAAATAACCATTTATAGAAATTCTTGCAGATTTAGTGTACTGTATATTATGTTTGCTGATTACTTTAAGATATTTTTTTGGTATAGTCACATTGTCAGCCCTCATAACATTTATACATTTGTGCTGAATATCCATATGTAGCCTTCCAGAATTTTAATGTAATTTTCTACTTTGTTTCTTTTTGTCTTTGAAGTAGTAGAGAGCAACAAAATGGATTTTTGAGCAATTTATTATAATTCTTTTTTATTTTTATCAATTCTTTTTATTGTCCATTAATAAAAGTTTATCACAATTATTTGACTGTTTATAGGTATGTATTACAATACCAGTTGGGCATATCATATTTTCATGTGTTTAATATTTAATGTCAAGAAATCATACAAATATCAAAACATTAGTTTTGTAAAATTAAAAATAATAAATGAATTCATTAGTTCCTTCACAATATCAAATAATTATTTTGCATACTTACTAATGCAATTTGAAATGTACTAACCAACAGAATCCTGCAGCCCATTTATAATAGCCTAAATAAATATAAATAGTCTAAACCTTATCAGTCAAAAAGCCAGGTGAAGTGAAATACAAACATGCTAATATTTGCTTTTATTATACTTCTGGTACATTGTTTTTTCTGATAATAATTAAGACTTAAAATTGCTACTTTCACTTTCAGCAAATCTAATAATTTAAACCTGTGTAGCCTTCATGGATATCATACAATTTGTAATTTTGATCCTTGTCTATCAGTTAATTGTGTGCTGTAGGTTGAAAATCCTGTAACGTTTATCCTGTGTCAGAATTTCAAATATTCAACCTCTTCTGATCTCTCTTTCATCTTTACTCTTATCATTTTTCCTAACTCTCAGTTGTTATTTTTTTTTTTGAATTCTTGGTCCAAGTTTACAAGATTCAAGCTTTCTATCGTCGTTACAAAGCGGGCGGGGGTTGGGTTTTATTTTGCAAGGGGGGGGGGCATTTTTTAAACATCGCTTTTAAGAACGAAGAAGAACATTGCTTGTTCGAAAATAAGTCTTCCCCATCCCTGCATAGCATGCGTAATTTTAGCGAAGTGCTGAATGAATTCTAAACCAAATAAGGGTCAGGGCTTAAGAACGCCATCTACCAGGTATTGCAATTGTATTTCTCTTTATTGGTAGAGAATTCTATAGGCAGATCCTTCCGTAGCAACACTGATTGGTGGATTAAGCCCCCTAGCACTGTTCACACACAAACACACACACATACAGACACACACAAACAAACAAAAGGCCAATACGGCACCTATTTTACGCTTCATTAGTGCTGGCAATTGATTGGATTCCACACTGGGATGTACTTTTCTGCCCACAGGGGGGGTTTATTTATTTTATTATTATTATTATTATTATTTTTCAAAATCATGGCTCAGGCATGTAAGTAGAATGTTTGAAGTTTATCATAGACATGACAGCTCTCTGAAAATATTGCCGCCTTCATTCTTTTTTTTTGGTATTATTCTAGGCTTACTTTTAAAACTGGATCATTCAGTTTTAATTTTCTTTCTTCACTAACATTTATTTTTTCTCATTTCTTACATTTTACTAATATCACTGTATGTGTCATTTTCTTATAGTTTAAACTGCCTAATAATTTCACCTGTCCCTTATGGAACTCTACCTTCAAAATCACATTTTTCTATGATTATGTTTAGTGGGGTTTTACTTGGGCCCCTATTGCAGAGATTAATAATTAATAACTGACTGAATAACAAATCAAACTGAAGAATAAATTTTCATTGCATACATATATATAATTATATGCATACATATGCACACACACATACACACACACACACACACACATATGTATATGTATGTATGTATATGTATATATATAAATAAAATCTATATATGTATCTCCATCGGGATTTTGTTGGCAGTTAATCACTTCATTGAATAAATAAAATTTTATTCTGTGACAGTAAATTTCTTATTAGTTGTGAAAACAATCTTCACTATTAGCTGCCTAATAAACTCTAATAAGTTGCTTTTAAAATTCTTTTTTTTTAAATAGCTGACAATTAATACTGATTAAATTTCTGAACCCCACTGCCCTGTTCTGGCATTCTCTGGAGGACGGTACTAAGCAGCTGCAGTTTCCATGTCACTGCTTACGTTGCTGCCGCAATTTCCAACTTTATATAGTTGTTCAAACAGAGCCACTTACAGAAATGGATCTCTGCAGCTTACCATGTTCCTCTTCTGTCCATCCCACCAAACAAAAAAGTTGAAAGCTTACCGAACAATCTGCGATAGGGGACCCTGTAAAATACCTCCCACCTTTTAGCTCTTCAGAAAAAAAATAAGATTGCTAAGCGCCCTTCGCACAGGATAGTTATAAGTACATAAAATTGCCTTTGTTGAGGGAGGGGAGGGCTGGCTTGAATGGCCTTTTCCATTGTACCCAAATAGTGGTAGATAAGCACTGGCCATGCTTTTCTTTTTTTAAAAAAAAAAAATTGGGGATAAAGTTTACTAATGAAAGCATTCCTTAAACGTCGGTTTCAGAAATGTGTCTGGGAGCAAGTCAGCTCAGGACTTCTATGACTCTGACACCATTGTATTTCTGGATGGAAGGTGTCAGCTTTGGAAGCCTTTTAATTGTTTTACCTAATCTACTTTAATCCAACTCGGTTCTTTCCAGATTTAGCCGAAGCTCTCCCGCATTACCTCTTCATCATTAGGCAGCGCTTAATTCGCCGCTTTCTTTATTTTCTTTGCCTTTACCAGATTGCTAATAACATTTTACATTTGCTATAAGAAAATTCACTGGTGTGGTCTATAATCCCCCCCTGCTCGCCCATTCAGATGCATCCAAGAATGAGTAAGTGCTCTGGACACCAAGGGGCAATAGATGTGGCAACTGGTGCTTAACACTGGAAATGTCCATTATTAGCACATTCCCAGGAAATGCTGTTCAGATTATCAGGAGGAAATGTCAGGACATTTAATAATCACCCTTGAGGAATTTAGAGTTAAGGGTAGATGCCCTTCCTCTCCACCCTCCCGTTTTCTTCCAAGTGTTCCTTCTGTGCTTTTGGCAGTCTTCGGGTTTTTGCCAATGTAAAGTGTGTGTGTCACATATACTTTTGTTAAAAGCATGCATTTATAAGGGAGATTTACCGGGGAAATTTGTTTTTGACCTCTTTCATCTTGTTTTGCAGTTAGTGTGAGTTTGCTTTTTGTGCAGTTCTGGTTGTATACACCTTTGTTGGACAGTACCTAATCTTTTTGAAGGATCTCTCCGGCTCGTTCCCTGGTGTCCACACAAATGATTCTTAGGTTGTAGCGCTAGGATCGAGCTCATGTGCGTTTACTGCTAATGGGCCGTCTCAGATATCTTAACTAAAAAGTGAAATATTTCCTACTAGGACTAAAAAAAACACCTAGTTATTCTATTTTACAGTTTTGGGACAGCTGTACTGTTCTACAGTTTGGCTTCTTCTTGCCTGTGTCAGGGTTCCAAGTAACACCCCAACCAAAGAAGACTCTGAGGCTAGACGTTCCTCGAAGTTCCATTTTATGAGAGATGTCCTATTGGCACATCTGGGAAAACCCAAATCTGAAAGCTTCCAGGTTTTCCCCACCCAAAAGAAAACCCAAGTCCCTTCCCCCTGCACCCGCATGTCCATCACATGGTCCAATCAATGCACCGTCCCAATTGGAGATGACTCCCAGTCACGCCACTCCAGGTGCAGGGCAAGATGTCCTTGACTCTCAGAGAAAAGAATGTTATTATGGCTATAGATACCCCTGCAACTCCATGCAATCCCCCCCTCCCAGTTTCCCACAGCACTAAGTGTGGCAGCCCTGAAGATCCAAAGAAAAAGATGGCCTCCAGGGCTGACAGGCTGGTTTTCCCCCCCCAATTACTCTTTTTTTAAAAAAAAAAACTCAAGGCCTGGTAATGACTCATCAATGCTTTTGTCTCTTTTTTTAGGGCAGCCTCGGAACTTGCAAGATCTCTGTCGAATTAAAATCCGCCAGTGTATAGGCCTTCAAAACCTCAGACTTCTTGACGAACTACCGATTGCCAAGGTCATGAAAGACTACTTAAAACACAAATTTGATGATATCTGACAATTTGCAAGAGTTGGACAATAAGCAGGATTAGTTTGTATTCCAGATACCTTTCAAAGGCTGGTCACCTTGCACAACGTATATCCTATGCAATTTCTGATTTTTTTGTGTTTTTTTCTCCCCAAGAAGTCAGAAGGCAGGTATACAATTCTTTTTGGGGCGGGGCGGGTGGGCAGGTGGAGGGGCCTGTTTTATACCAAATGCTAGGAGGTCTTAATTTTTTTTTTTTTTTTGAATTCTTGGTCCAAGTTTACAAGATTCAAGCTTTCTATACGTCGTTACAAACGGGGCGGGGGGGTTGGGTTTTATTTTGCAAGGGGGGGGGGCATTTTTTAAACATCGCTTTTAAGAACGAAGAAGAACATTGCTTGTTCGAAAATAAGTCTTCCCCATCCCTGCATAGCATGCGTAATTTTAGCGAAGTGCTGAATGAATTCTAAACCAAATAAGGGTCAGGGCTTAAGAACGCCATCTACCAGGTATTGCAATTGTATTTCTCTTTATTGGTAGAGAATTCTATAGGCAGATCCTTCCGTAGCAACACTGATTGGTGGATTAAGCCCCCTAGCACTGTTCACACACAAACACACACACATACAGACACACACAAACAAACAAAAGGCCAATACGGCACCTATTTTACGCTTCATTAGTGCTGGCAATTGATTGGATTCCACACTGGGATGTACTTTTCTGCCCACAGGGGGGGTTTATTTATTTTTATTATTATTATTATTATTATTTTTCAAAATCATGGCTCAGGCATGTAAGTAGAATGTTTGAAGTTTATCATAGACATGACAGCTCTCTGAAAATATTGCCGCCTTCATTCTTTTTTTTTTTTTTAAAATTCAACTTTAGATTTTTTTGCATAATTATTGTACTTCAGATGTCCAAACGTTCCTTTGATGCCAGTATGAGTGGACTGCTCTTTTTTAATTAGGTTTTATACTGTTCGGATACCTTTCTGGTCTCTGTGCATCATAAAAGCATTAACCGAAAACAAATTTAATTTTAAAGCCGACATATCCTGTTTCCATATAGTGCCTGGAGTGCAATATATCTATCTGTCTTATTTTTATTTCCTGTATCACACATGTGACTTTCAAACATTCCTATCCTGACCTCAGATATGATGTTTGTTACTGTTGGAATTGCTGCTTTATAGGGGTTAGTTGGTTTGTTTGTTTGTTTGTTTGTTATCACCATCTTCATTTCAACGACATCCGATTTCAAATACCGTGGCCCATATCTCAGCTGTCATTGTTGTTTTTTCATGCAACAGGCTAATTCCTGGTTTTCTTAGAACAAAATCCAAGCTAGCGATTTGCTTTTTAATTTTTAATTTTTTTTAAATGGGGTCCATAATTTGTTTCTCTGGCCTGACATGCTTCCAGCTGGTTTGACGCTAAACAGAGCCTTAGGCTGTTGCAAACTTCTCCTTAAATTATTCAGGCCATGTGAAAACCATTCACAATTCAAAATACCTGCAAATGTGAATTATACATGCACAGATCTCTGTACTATCAACAGGAAGGTCCGTAAAGCTTGAGTTCATAGGCAGCATGTGAATTCTGTGCTTATAACTCACTTTTCATAGGTATGTTGAACCTCAAGTGGTCGATCATATTCAATACACAGCTAACATCACTGCCTTTCTGAAGCCCGTATTCTCCCTGCTAGGGAAGTAATTCCTTAATATTGCTAAAGACAATTTCTTCGTAGCTTAAAACTAATCCTTGATTACAGCTTAGTTCTAAATGTCGGCTACTGTGAATATCTTAGATACGTCTCTTCTTTTACGGGAGTTGAGATCATTACAGAAATGGGATTCTGATGGTCCTTTATCAACGTCCAGTGGACGTTGGAGTGTTCGGATTTTAGATCAGATTTAGCTTGGATTATGTCACGGAAACACTGCTGGTTCTCATGCTTCAGTGTTTCGAAGTTTTCAGGCATACATGTATACCCTGCGCCCCATATATCAGTTTTGCCAGGTAAATCAGTAGTTCATAAGAGCAGCACAGCATCCCTTTGGGTAAGGATTTCTCTTCTTGCTTTTAGTGGATTTTTAAGGAACAGTGATAATCCAGGGATTTGTTGCTCCTAATTTAGCCTTGGCTTTACAGAAGCAAGCAAGAAGTTGATGGCTCAGTATATAAGGTAACAGCGACTAGCACTTTCCTTCCCTTAAGTATGTCAATGGTTTTTAGAAGAAAAGTGCAACGATCCCTTGAAACGGCCTATTAATTATTTTTCCTTTTAAGGTGCCATAGCCAAGTCAAGCATGCATTTGGTATGCTAGATGTAAATGCAATGCCATAGGCAATAAGATACCCATCTTCACATCAGCAAATAGTATTGTTAAATTCCAGCCTTCTGGGAAATGTTTAAACCCTCCCATGGTCAATCTCTTAGGATTTTTTTTAAAGGTACTTTCAATCCAGGTCCAATCCAGAAGGAAGGAAGTTGTGAACTGGCACAACAGATTTTTGCAGGTCTGACTTGGTGTGCTTGATCTTATCGCATTCTCGTGCATCTGAGTTATCTCTACGGATGCAGAGATCCATTATAAGATGACTTTTAATTCTGTCTTGCTGCTGTGGCTTTCGGAAAATGTATAAACGCCATGCTGGTAACAAAAAAGAGCTATTTAATATGTAACTCCTTTTTGTTTTATTTATTCGTTTCGAGGTTTATTTTTGGGTTTCTCCCCACGTTTTAATACTTCGCTCATTTTTATGAAGTGCATATTGAGTTGTCGTTCTAAAAGTCCTAAACGCCACCCTGCATGCCTTCCTGTCTGCGAAGCTGTGTTGGAAAGTTTAAGGCAAAGAGGGAAGGTTGAACTTTGGGTCCCAGTTGTATAGAAAATTTAAAAAGCACTTGAGTTATTAAATAACTGGTTAGTTGCCCTCCCTCTTTAGTTTTAATGTTCAGGGAATTCCACAGCATACGTACTGTGCTAATTTGAGACCGAGAAGACAGAATGTACCACATACATGTATACCTCTGTAAAAACTCAACTGGATGAAAGGTTATGAAAAAGTAAACTTTTAACTTATTTGATCCAACTGACTAGACTGACAATTTGAAGAGGTGTATAATAATTTATAAAAAAAAATTATGAGAATTTTCTGTTAAAATGTTTGGGCTTAAAATATGGAGGAAAAAAGATATGAGCATTTGTGCTAGGCCTGTTATCTCTTCTTGTATGCTTGTCAACTCTTAATTTGTTTTTAAAAGAGACTATAAACATGTTGGAATTCCTCAGAGATGCCAAAAAAAAGGGGGGGGTTGGCATACAAACCTCCATTTTTGATGTAGCAACCGCTCTAGATATTGGAATAAACTGTGGGAGAAGGTTGCTCGTTCTCTTGGCCAGCCTTAATATGCTCCAAAAGATTTCGTCCTGCTTTACTTGCTTCCAAATCTCTTTATCTTTTTGCTTTCTATCTAGGACTCGCTCCCTCGTTACTTCAGCTGAAAAAGCTACAGAAAAGATGAGTCATTTTAAAAATTATTCCCTACTTTCCCTACAGTCTTAAGAAAAGAAGAGATAACACCAGTATCCTGACAGTCAATATGTCAGCTGCTCAATATCTTTGCTCTCGGCTAAACAGGTCTTCGGGTTTTCCTATTTGGCAGCTCCCACCTCTTAAGCAATGTCAGGCCTCCCTGAAAAACTCCAACAAATTCTTAATTGGATGATTTCTTCTATATCTCTTTTCCCCCAAGATGATGTTTTTTTTAAAAAAATAGGAAATTTATTATTGCTGCCTATTCACACATGGCGACTCAAGGCAGCTTACAGGAATATAAAAACTTCATATATAAAATTTATAAAATGTTAGCCACTCTACAATGGAATGCGAAATTATATGTATATGTGAAATATGCATGTATGTTTTTGTTCCCATTCACACTAAACATTTTTCTAAAAAAAACAAAAAAAACCCCAAGCATATATTTAAAAATCAGAAGCATAAAATAATGAACTAAAAAGTATCCATATTGCAAAAGGGATAATTCTGAACTGCATAATAGAAAGAGCCGAAAGCAAAATCAGCTTTTCACTGATTTCTAAAGTGATTGGTATGTTTTGCGCCATCATTTGATACTTTCAGTGAAAGATTACTTGGTGTAAAATATATTGTATTTCAAAGTGTTTTTGTTGCTTTTAGTTGCCCTTTTAAGATCTGTGAATTATCTTCCCATATATTGGAAAACAGAATGGCATTGAAGAACATATGGGACTGAACTTCATTTAGTCAAGACACTGACATTCTATCCAAGGATGAGAAATTACAGACTAGATGTAAAAAGAAAAAAGAAAGAAAAAGGATTTCCGTGTTAATATTTTAGATTTCCCTAGGATGGAAAATATGTAGCGGATACTTTAAGCTAGCATCCAATTAATAAACTTTTTTTTTATTTTCTTTAAAGAGTGAGCCAGAGCTGTTTTGCAAAATCAACCCTTTTTTATTCTCTTGGCAAAATATTTATATGATTCTTACTGATTTACTAATAAGAGGCCATGAATTATGTTCTGGTTTCTATATAGCATTTCCTGTGTTCCTTTCTCAGCCAAATGCATATTGTTGTTTACAGAAATGGTAGACCTGCAAAAGCTACTAATGAACATTTTATTCAAATGATAGCACATTTCCTCTCATAAAGTATATTTGGCTTCTGTTATATAGAAATTAGTTTGTTTTCTGATAATGAGTTTCTAATGAGGCATGAGTACCTTTCCTGCTTTTTTGGTGTAATTAAACCATGGAGGGGGGTGTATTTTATGTTTGCAGATACAGAAACTTTGTCCAACTGCTGAGGAGCTTATAGCAGTGGCCAAAATTGTGGAAACCTTTTGGGAAAAGTGTATTTTTGAGGTTTGATGGCTAATAACACCACTTTTTTTTTTTATTCAAATTCAAATTTTTTTTTTATATACCGCCCTATCTCCCGAAGGACTTTTAATTTCAAGATAATCATATTCCACTGCTGGAATGGCCTGGGAATAGCCCAGACCTTCATAACCCAATTGAAAATCTATGGAGTCGACTAAAGAAACTTGTTAGTCAGAAGCGACCCAGCAATAAAACCCAGTTAATAGAAGCAATCATTCAATCTTGGTTTCACATTATAACAGCTGCAGAACTAGAAGATTTGGTTCACTCCATGGGAAGATGTTGTAAGGCCGTAAGTCATGCTAAAGGTTACCCAGCTACCTAGTAAATGATGTGATAATTTTTGTATATCTCATTTTTTCTATGGTGATAATTTTTGTATATCTTGTTTTTTCTCTGTGTTTCACTTTTCTTCTTTATACTGTTACTGCTATTCTAATAGCAAATCCTTCATAAAAGTTATTGCATTACATTCTTGATTCAATTATGTTTCCATTGGTATATAATTTTATGGTACTACTCCCCCCCCCAAAAAAAAGTTATTAGCTAGTTTTAGAAAATACACTTTTCCCAAAAGGTTTCCACAATTTTGCCACTTCTGTATAGTCCTTAAACCAAAGATGATCAGCCAGCCTCAGAAGCCTTGAATTTGATATCAAGCATCCGGTAACAAATATTCTAGTATTTTAAGCTTAAAAATTTCTTGAGATAGTTTTCAATACTCAAGTCTGAATATATATACTCTTATAGCATTAATCAAGGGATGCGGTAGCTCAGTAGCTAAGACGCTGAGCTTGTCGATCGAAAAGTTGGCAGTTCTGCCGTTCGAATCCCTAGTGCCGCGTAACGGGGTGAGTTATCCCAGCTTCTGCCAACCTAGCAGTTCGAAAGCACGTAAAAAATACAAGTAGAATAATAGGGGCCACCTTTGGTGGGAAAGGAACAGCATTCCATGCGCCTTTGGCGTTGAGTCATGCCAGCCACATGACCACAGAGAGGTCTTTGGACAGCATTGGCTCTTCGGCTTTGAAACGGAGATGAGCTCCGCCCCCTAGAGTCGGGAACAACTAGCACATATATGCAGTGGGAACCTTTACCTTTATAGTATTAATCATCATTTTCAGAAGTCTAAGATGGAACTCAACTCTTGGTCAAGAATAGGGGAACAGTCGTGAAGGCAGCAGTGGAGAACTGGTTTTTGGTTGTTTTCTTTGGGGAATTATTTTAGTTCTGGTTCTGAGCCTTCCTGATGATGTCCTGTAGAAATACCATAGAAATACAGGGACTAACCGGGCTTAACTTTCCAAGATCAATCAATGTTGTTTAGGTGCTGTACTAGGGAATCATTATATATATATTTACTGTTTTGATGGTATTTTCCCCTACAACACATAATTTTATGCATTTCTGTCACCTGAATGTGAATAGTAGTATTATCTCTTGCCATAAACGAATTGCTTCCAATTTTTTTGCCCATCCAAGATTCCCCGTTTCTTTTCCAGGAAATGCTTGCAGAACGTGGGCATCTCACTTTTTTTTTTTTTTTTACAAAGAGTTAATAATATTGATAGCTTTGTTTTCAGTTTATTTCCAAATAGTCCCCAACATTCACTTTGCCATTTTATAGCAGCTGCAAATTGCATTACATGTTTACACTGTAGTGTCTACCCTACCACAACCACAAGATTCTTTTCCCGAGTAGTCATTGCTTACAGAAAAACATATTTCCAGTTATAATCCTTTTGTCACCCTAATATACACAGAGAAGGATCTGGAATTCTGTTCTCTCCCTCTTGGCTATTTCACTGCTTTTCCCTAGCTTCAAATCCCTACAGCAGTGATGGCTAACCTTTTTGCCATCGCGTGCCAGGAGGGAGGGGGGGCCGCACAGGGGCATGCCCACACCCATAATTCTATGCTTACCACCCCCACGCATGCACGTGCAACCCCCCCCTGCTTCCCCCGCCCCGGCACGCGATGGCCCGGTAGTCCTGTTTTCTCTCACACCTGGCTCCAGAGCCTTTCTAGGAGTCTGGGGAGGGTGAAAATGTTCTCCCCCCCCCATAGAGGCCCTCCGGAGGCCAGAAATGGCCCATTTGCCAACTTCCGGTGGGACCGGAATGCCCGTTTTTTGCTTTCTCCAGCCTCCAGAGCCTCTCTAGGAGTCCCAAACACTCTGTGCACGTCATTTTTTGGAAAAACGGGCAAAAAACGAAGTGCAAAGAGGGTTTGGGAGGCCTGCAGACTGCTCCTGGGGGCTGGGGGCTGGGGTAGGGCAAATAGGTCCCTGTTTTTGTGAAAAATGGGGTGCACAGAGAGTTTGGGAGGCCTGCAGAATGCTCCTGAGGGCCAGTGAGGGCAAAACATTTTTTTTTTTTACTTACCTCTTCAAAATCTTGGTGCATCTTAAACACCGGTGTGTCTTATAGTCCGAAAAATAAAGTTCTTTTTAACAGCCAATTTATATCAGGAATATTATTAAATCGTTCAATGTACTGTGAAGGTTGATCCATTTTATCTTCCAGTACTTGATAACATATCAAGTTATAACGCGTCATTATATTTCCCCCCTCCCCCGATTTCATTTACCTTTAATACGTTTTTAAACAAGTCTGACATCGTCTGACATTGACATATTTTCTAGGGTAAAAAGTTTTGTGATCAAGAGCTAGTTTCTCCATAAACAATGAATGTAAATTATTTTGAAGTGCTACACAAGTGTTATTACACCCAATAAATTTTAACAGAATCTGCTGATTCTTTGAAGGCCCTTTTTTCCTATAAAACTGACTGATTGATTGTGTGCCATTAAGCCATTTTAGACTCCTAAGCAATTACATAGTTGTTTTCTCCACGAACTATAGATAGTCCTCGGACTTACACCAGATCATTGAGTGACCCCCTCGAAGTTACAACCGCACTGAAAAAAGTGAATTATGGCCATTTTTTCACCTTTGGCAACCTTCTGATCAGCAAAGTCAATGGGGAAGCCAGACTGGCTTCACAGCCGTGTTAGCTAACTTAACAATTGCAGTGATTCACTTAACAATTATGGCAAGGAAGGTCGTAAAATGGGGCAAAAGTAAGCGTCTCACTTAGCAACAAATGTTGGGCTTCATTCTGGATGTAAGTCGAGGACTACCTGTATACACTTAACAATGAACTAAATGGGAGATTCTTCTGAAAAGAGATATTTTAGACTGTGCTATCAATTGTGTGTTTCGCTGGAAAAAGAGAATAAAAATGAGCTTTTCAGTGGCCGGTCCTTTTCTTTGTTCATGCCTAGTCTCCAAGAGGTGACTTACAATGAATTTTGCTCCATTTTACGACCTCTCTTTGCCACATTTGTTAAGTGAATCACTGGAGTGGTTAAGTGAATTTGCCTTCCCCATTGGCTTTGCTTGTCAGAAGGTCGCAAAAGGTATTCGCATGACCCTGGGACGCTGCAATCATCATAAATATGACTCAGTTGTCTGAATTTTGATCATTTGACCACTGGGCTGCTGCAATGGTCATAAGACACTTTTTTCAGTTCTGTTGTTACTTAGGTTGCTAAACAAACTGTTGTATGTCAAGGGCTAGTCTGTATTTTGATTGATCGCCCCCTCACCATAAATGGAGGGCTAAAGGCTTTCAAATATGGCTCTTACAACCTTGACTTTTGTTCTTTTTGACCATTAGGGATCACAAGAACTTTGTTCAAAAGCGGCGAGGGTAAGAAATGAACATAAAACAGAACTTTCTTGTTTTTTGTTTTTTTAACGGATTGCCCGGCTCTGCTTTATGACAGAGGTTAACACGAGGAATGAATCTGTAGTGATATTTAAAATGCCTTTCTCCTGGTCTAATTAAAGGGGATGCTTGAAGGCAGAGGTGGATTTCAGCAGGTTCTGACCAGTTCTGGAGAACCGGTAGCGGAGATTTTGAGTAGTTCGGAGAACCGGTAGTAAAAATTCTGGCTGGCCTCACCCCCATCTAGTCTATACCTCCTGAGTCCCAGCTGATCAGGAAGAAATGGGGATTTTGCAGTAACCTTCCCCTGGAGTGAGGAGGGAATGGGGATTTTACAGTATCCTTCCCCTGCCATGCCCACAGAACCGGTAGTAAAAAAGTTTGAATTCTACCACTGAGCAAAAGAGATGTGAAACTATGTGTAAACTAGAGGTAGGTCTCAGCAGGTTCTGACCAGTTCTGGAGAACCAGTAGCGGAGATTTTGAGTAGTTTGGAGAACTGGTAGTAAAAATTCTGACTGGCCCCGCCCCCATCTATTCTCTGCCTCCTGAGTCCCAGCTGATCGGAAGGAAATGGGGATTTTGCAGTATCCTTCCCCTGCCATGCCCACCAGCCACGCCCACCAAGCCATGCCATGCCCACCAAGCCACACCCACATTGAAACCCATCACTGCTTGAAAGGGGTCGTGAGTGGCTGGACATCTTGTTCCCGAAACCTTTGGGTGGAGCCTTCAACTGATTTTCAAGTGGATTGCCACCTGAGACCGCACTGATCAAAACGGACTGACCAAATAGCACGTGGGAGAATTCATTTCAAGTCATCCACTATATATAAAAACTGGGGAACTTGACAGAAGAACCTAATAATTACTGGCAGAGTTTTATGTATGTAATCCTAGCTAAAACTGCCTTTTTCTTGTGGTATTTTACCTGCTTCACTTCTAATGGCAAAGGCATTTGAGATGCTACCATGACAGCTTAACGCTCCAGGAACAAATGTTGGATGAGACGATTGTATCCCAAGTTGTAAAATTCATGCTGAATGTTCAGAGAAAATCCTTACTTAGAAGGATGGGGTGAAAAACATGCATTTTTGGGTAGGACCAGTGGTGGGTTGCCCCCGGTTTGGACCGGTTTACAAGAACCGGTAGTAAAACCGGCGGGAGGCTCCACCCACCGACCCGGGCATCATCAGGAAGCTTCTGCGCATGCGCGTGCGTGGTCCCATTGCAAACTGGTAGTAAACGTAAATAGAACCCACCCCTGGGTAGTACCTGTGATAACCACTGTGGGTGGGAGGCTAAATGTATTTCTCTCTTTTTTTCAGGAACTCACAGAGGGTCATTTGAAATAAACAGTGGCTAACACATTAGGTGACTAGGAAATAGTAACATTAAAATATTGCTGGATCAAGTTAAAAGTTGATCATGTTCAGCGCTTTATTGAACAAGATTGTGGTGGACAACCAGAAGCAATTAGCCGTACTCTATTGTTACTTCCTTTTAACTGTAGTTCAACTCTATATGGCACAAATAACTCACTTTCTGGTCCTGAGTTACTATCAGTACTTAGGTTTTTTAACCATGTAAGGGGCAAACTTTCTGAATCCACATTTTCCATGCATGATTTTATATACCCCTTTGGTTACATAATGTTATGATGCACAAAATGGTATGATGGACAAGAAGCAATGGATGGAAACTAATCAAGGAGAGAAGCAACCTAGAACTAAGGAGAAATTTCCTGACAGAACAATTAACCAGTGGAACAGCTTGCCTCCAGAAGTTGTGAGTTCTCCAATACTGGAAGTATTTAAGAAGAGATTGGCTAACCATTTGTCTGAAATGGTATAGGGTCTCCTGCCTGAGCAGCGGGTTGGACTAGAAGACCTCCAAGGTTCCTTCCAACTCTGCTATTCTGTTCTGTTCTGTTCCATTCCATTCCGTTCCATTCCATTCTCCTATTCTATCCTATCCTATCCTATCCTATCCTATCCTATCCTATTCTATTCTATTACATTACATTACATTCTCCTATTCTATTCTATTCTATTCTATTCTATTCTATTCTATTCTATTCTATTCTATTCTATTACATTACATTACATTACATTACATTACATTACATTACATTACATTACATTACATTACATTACAGCATAGTATTTTTGTGTGTATTTTGCAGAAGCTCCATGTCAGAGCACATTAGAATTGTGACAATTCGAAATTCCCACATTTGAACCCACTTCCGTACTTTCATTCTTGCAGGTCTCAGATACATACAAAACATTATGTACATGAAATGGATTTGGGTTAGTTTGGTTTCTTTTGCAATTGGCTCAATCTCTCCCAACCGCCGTTTTGCATGGCTTGACGGAGCTACCGATGAGGCACCTCCAGGAATCCACAGGGACTCCTCTGCCATGCTGAACAGATAAATGGCTGAGGTTTTCCTCAGGCTATTTTCCAATCTTTGTGGGATAAGGCACTGTGGGAATGAGTATAATGCATTAGAAGGGGTCCATGTAATTTAATTCTCCTGCCTTATTTCCTCTAAAGCAATTTCCTCATTCTGAACATTCCTCCCCTTTTCTGGGCTGGGTGGTTACCACCAGATGATAAGTTTCTGGGAATAAATAAATAGCCAGTCTGCTTTTTAATTAAATGATGACCCATACTTCGCAATAATGAGTAATGACCATCTCCCAGGGTCCTTTGCGTGGACTGGAAACACCATAAGATGGCTGCTGCAAGTAGACCCATACCTCAGTGGGGAGCTCGGAGTGTTTTCATTCCCCCCCTCAAGCAATGTGAGGCAGAAAAGGAATTTTTTTATTTTTTTGTTTTAGTAGGAGGTATGAAGGAGCAGTGGCTCAGTGGCTAAGACGCTGAGTTTGTCGATCGAAAGGTCAGCAGTTCAGCTATTCAAATCCCTAGTGCCGTGTTACGGGGTGAGCTCCCATTACTTGTCCCAGCTTCTGCCAACCTAGCAGTTCGAAAGCATGTAAAAAATGCAAATAGGAAAATAGGGACCACCTTTGGTGGGAAGGTAACAGCATTCCGTGCACCTTTGGCATTGAGTCATGCCAGCCACATGACCACAGAGACATCTTCGGACAGCGCTGGCTCTTCAGCTTTCAAACAGAGATGAGCACCGCCCACTAGAGTCAGGAATGACTAGCACGTATGCACGAGGGGATCCTTTACCTATGAAGGTGCAAAGAAGGCTTGCAGAGACTCAAGGCACTCATTTGGCTCCTGAGCATGTTGTCTTCAAATGGCTTTTTGGAAAACGACATGCCAGATTGATCCTGGCATGGTCCTCAAGCTGATGAAAGTTGCATTAATTGTGTGAAGCAGCTTCATGCCTATGGATGGAGAGATGGCTATTCCTCTTTTTCGATCCTATGAGAAAGAAAAGAAAGAGAGAGAAAGAGAAAAAAGAACGAAAGGAAAGGACAGAGAGAGAGAAAAGAAAAGGGGAGGGGAGGGAAGGGAAGGGAAGAAAAAGAAATAGACCAAAGACCAAAAAAAGGAAGGAAAAAGAAATGAAAAAGGGAGAGAAAGACATGAAAGGAAAAGGAAAAAGAAAGAAAAAAGGGAAGGAAGGATAGAAAGAAAAAAGGAAAGACAAAGAAAAGAAAAGGAAGGAAAAAAGTGAAAAGGCGAGAGAAAACATGAAAGAAAAGGAAGGAAGGAAGGAAAGAAAGAAGACAAAAGGAAAGACAAAAGGAAGGAAAAGGAAGGAAAAAGGGAGAGAAGGACATGAAAGGAAAAAGAAAGAAAAGGAAGGAAGGAAAGAAGAAAAAAAGAAAAGAAAAAGAAAGGATAGAAAAAAAGGGGAAAAAAGACTCAAGATTTTCAGCCTGCATATGATATAACCACTGAACTTGAACTCGCACAGTGTGCTAAGCTACCATCAAAGAAGTCAAACTGACTTCATGGAAATGCACAAATCCAAGTCTGTAAAAACAAGTAGAACCGGGATGAATCTTAAGAAAAGTAAGGAAGGCCGTGACCATTCGACATTACGGCTTCATTGGCGGCCCAGATGTTCGCTGTTGATAGGCAACCCTGTTCTTGATATTTTAAGCTAGACTTGGGCAAAACAGGACTGCCTTTTGTAAAGAAGAGCCCCTGGTCGCTCTGGTCCCTTCCTGACAATGAGTTTCGGTCTCGCTAGACAGTGATCCGTAAGTTGAGAGCTCTCATTTAGACATGACTAACTCGTGCCCTATTATGACATCTCATACATAGACGGCTCTTGAATACAGAGTGCTTTCTTACACTCAGCAGTCCATCTCTTTTGTCTGATAGACTTAATTTGTCGTCCCCCACTGCCCACCCCTCCAGCCTGCTCATTTTAAGCGACGTCCGGTCTCAATGCCTCGCCTGTTCTCTTGCCCTTTTCGTTTTGGGTATTACGCATCTTTTCTGTTTAGTCTGCAAAATTGCAAGGGCCAACCTTTGTGGGTGTGGGGGGAAGAACGATAAAAGAAGAGTTTGTGATTGGCCTAAATGGCATCTGGGTTTTATATATATATTATTCGGGTTTTCTCCCGTGTAAAATTGGAAGTGTCTTGGCCAAGACCTACTTACAAACACCCGCGAAAACCTCAGAAAACAAATATATTTATTTATTTATTTATTTATTTATTTATTTATTGATCACATTTGTATACCGCCCTATCTCCCGAAGGACTCAGGGCGGTTCACAGGCAAATAAAAACATATAAATACAGATTAAAATAAGAATTAAAAAACTTATTCTAAAAAGGCCGAATTGTTAAAACAATATAAATAATAAAACCCATTTAAAACTAATAAATTTAAAATCTAGTCCAGTCCTGCGCAGATAAATAAGTGTGTTTTAAGCTCGCGACGGAAGGTTCGGAGGTCCGGAAGTTGACGAAGTCCTGGGGGTAGTTCGTTCCAGAGGGTGGGAGCCCCCACAGAGAAGGCCCTTCCCCTGGGCGTCGCCAGACGACATTGCCTCGCTGACGGCACCCTGAGGAATCCCTCTCTGTGAGAGCGCACGGGTCGGTGGGAGGTAGGCGGTCCCGTAAGTAACCCGGCCCTATGCCATGGAGCGCTTTAAAGGTGGTTACCAACACCTTGAAGCGCACCCGGAAGGCCACAGGTAGCCAGTGCAGTCTGCGCAGGATAGGTGTCATACAGGAGCCACGAGGGCTCCTCTATCACCAGCAGCCGCATTCTGGACTAACTGCAGCCTCCGGATGCCCTTCAAGGGGAGCCCCATGTAGAGAGCATTGCAGTAATCCAGGCGAGACGTCACGAGGGCGTGAGTGACCGTGCATAGGGCATCCCGGTCTAGAAAGGGGCGCAACTGGCGCACCAGGCGAACCTGGTAGAAAGCTCTCCTGGAGACGGCTGTAAAATGATCTTCCAAAGACAGCCGTTCATCCAGGAGGACGCCCAAGTTGCGCACCCTCTCCACCGGGGCCAATGACTCGCCTCCAACAGTCAGCCGTGGACTCAGCTGACTGTACCGGGATGCCGGCATCCACAGCCACAATATATATTTGTTTTCTGAGGTTTTCGCGGGTGTTTGTATGTAGGTCTTGGCCAAGACACTTCCAATTTTACACGGGAGAAAACCCGAATAACCAAAGACATATATATATACATATATACATACACTGTATTCCCGGATGATGTGATGCTGTGTCTTTGGAAGGGTTTGTGACCACCGCAAAAAAAGGCAGTGAGGAGGATCTGGGATTTCTGGGTGTCGTATCAAAAGTGGGGGAAACGATGCCTTTTAGAAACTCCAATCGAAAGGTCGGCAGTTCAGTGGTTGGAATCCCTAGTCCTGCCGTGTAACGGGGTGAGCTCCCGTTACTTGTCCCAGCTTCTGCCAACCTAGCAGTTCGAAAGCAAGTAAAAAATGCAAGTAGAAAAATAGGGACCACCTTTGGTGGGAAGGTAACAGCGTTCCGTGCGCCTTTGGTGATGAGTCATGCTGGCCACATGACCACGGAGACGTCTTCGGACAGCACTGGCTCTTCAGCTTTGAAACGAAGATGAGCACCGCCTCCTAGAGTCAGGAAAGACTAGCACGTATGTGTGAGGAGAACCTTTACCTTTACCTTAACAATTTTAGTAAGCTGCATGCAAGCAAGCCATTTTGCTACAGTGTCTAATTGGCTTAATTTTTCCCTTCCTCCTCCCCCGCCGCCGCCCACCGAAATACAGGTGGTCCTTAACTTATGACCACAATGGAGGCCAAAATTTCTGTTGCTAACCGAGACAGTTGTTGTGAATATGGCCACGTTTTACGAACTTTCCCGCCACAGTTTTCAAAATGAATCCTATATCATGCCAAACCCAAATAAACGACATTATGGTTTAGTGTGTTAAAGAAAAAACCCAACAAATTAAAACCATTCTTCAACTTTTGAAGCAATTTGGATTCGCCCATGTGTATCTCTAAAACATCTCACTAGCCCACAGCTAGTTCTTCCAGCATTTTTCTTAAATAAATACAGGCAGTCCTGGACTTATGACCACAACTGAGCCCTAAAATTATGTTGCTAAGCGAGACAATTGTGAATGCTCCAACGCTGGAAGTTTTTAAGAAGCAATTGGACAACCGTTTGTCTGAAGCAGTGTAGGGCTTCCTGCCTAAGCAGAGGGTTAGACTAGAAGACCTCCAAGGTCTCTTCCAACTCTGCCATTCTATAGATTCTACAGTTGTTAAGCGAGCTTTCCCCACCTTAGAACCTTTCTTGCCACCATTGTTAAGTGAATCACTGCAGCTGTTAAATTAGCAACACGGTTGTTAAGTATATCTGGCTTCCCCATTTGACTTGGCTTGTCAGAAGGTCGCAAAAGAGGATCACATGACCTTGGGGATGCTGCAACCATCATAGCAATAGCACTTAGACTTATATACCGCTTTACAGCCCTCTCTAAGCAGTTTACAGAGTCAGTATATTGCCCCCAACAATCTGGCTCCTCATTTTACCCACCTCAGGAGGATGGAAGGCTGAGTCAACCTTGAGCTGGTGAGATTTGAACTGCCGAACTGCAGCTAGCAGTCAGCTGAAGTAAGCCTGCAGTGCTGCACTCTAACCACTGCGCCTTCATAAACATGAACCAGTTGCCAAGCCAGGGGTGAAATCCAGCAGGTTCTGACAGGTTCTGGAGAACCAGTAGCAGAAATTTTGAGCAGTTCAGAGAACCGGCAAATGCCACCTCTGGCTGGCCTCAGAGTGGGGTGGAGATTTTGCAGTATCCTTCCCCTGCTACACCCACCAAGCCACACCCACAGAACCGGTAGTAAAAAAATTTGGATTTCACCACCATGCCAAGCATCTGAATTTTGATCACGTGACCATGGTGGACTGCCGCAATGGTCGTGTGACGATTGGGACCGTTTCTTCTTGGACTGTGAGAAGGTCTCCTGGCAACACTGGAAGAAAGAGCTTGTCGGGTGTTGCTCATCATCTGGGACTTGATATTTACATGATGATGATAATAATAATAGAAATGTACTCGTCAGGGGTGGGTGCTACTTACCTTTACTACCGGTTTGCATCGTGCCTGTGCCCGAACCACAGAAACTTCTGTGCATGCGCAGAAGAGTTTTTATGACGTTTGAGTGTGTGGGAGGAGCCTCCCGCCTGTTTTACTACCGGTTCTATAGAACTGGTCCAAACCGGGGGCAACCCACCACTGGTACTCATTCTCCAGCAAACTGTTGGAAAAGCAACTTCTGTGGAACTTCTCCAAAGCAAAACCAGGAAGTATAGCAAGGGAGCAGTATGAGTAAGCGCAAAGCTGTATGGCTAGGTAACACCACATCCAAGTTCTTCTCCCAAAAGTAATTTCCCCTTGTCTTCACCACTGTAGAAAAAACTTGGTCCAAAGCAAACAGAAAAAAAGACAATAACAGAGGGCAAACCCCAAAGACCGAGGAAAGGAGTGATGTCATCTACTTCCTGGAAACCGTTCAGTGATTCCAATAAAGAGGATTCAGTGATTCAGCCAGGGTTTTGCTATCTCCTGCTCTTTTGTTAGGAGACAGGAATGATGAGTTCTGTGGAAGTTTTGTGTCCTGGGAAAGGAAGGGCATTGCACCACTTTGATTGCAATTTGAAATTCTGAGTCAGGAAGCGTGAGTACGAAATTGGAATTTCCCTTATATAGTAGAAAACCATGGAGATATTTTCAGGCACCAGGATTTGTAAGAGGAAATCAATACAAGGGAGAAAAAGTGTAGGGATTGTGAGGAAAACCAAAGTGTTATGGTCCACCAGGACCGTATCATGGGAGGAGAGTTTACTTCAACTTAACTCACTTAAAACTCACCAATTTCTTTTTCCCAAATCCAAATCTTTATTGTCAGTGCACAACACATGTGCAATGAGATTGGTTGAGCTCCCTCAGTGCACCCCTCCGAACACGATACAACTCACAGTGAAGACAGAAAATCCCTAACCCAATAAATCATATTAACAAAAACACCCAGTCCTATTGCACGAGTGTGAACATGTTACACATTGCCCCGGCCCTGCAGTCCATCATACTACATAGTTATTTCTCATTCAGGACTCTTGACAGCCCATGGATAAAAACTGTTCTTTAGCCTGTTTGTATGGCTTGCTATGCTTCTATGTCTCCTTCCTAATGGTAGGAGGGTAAAGAAGTGCTGACCAGGGTGTGAGTTGTCCCTGAGGATTTTCCTCGCTCTTCTAAGGCAGCGAGCCCTAGCGATCTCGTCTAGTGGTATCAGGGGACGGCCCACGACGTTTTATGCTGTGCTCACCACCTTCTGTAATGTTTTTCTATCCGCGGCTGTCAGACCAGCATGCCATACCATGACGCAATAAGTGAGGACGCTTTCTATTGTGGACCAGTAAAAGGAGGTCATCATTATTATTATTTTTTGCACTAGACAGTGGAGCTAGCCCCCAGTTGCAGCTGCATCCGAGATAACGCCAAAAGCACAGCTTAAAAACTGATCCAGGAGCCTTTCCGTGTCTGGTCCTTGCTCTGGCCCTCTTCCATTTTGAACAGATCTCTCTTTTCATTGTCTAACCCAAGCATTGGTGCCAACATTTTTCAACTCTCCTGTGATTATGACTCTTTTTTTTTTTTAATTTGAATTTATATCCCGCTCTTCTCCGAAGACTCAGGGCGGCTTACAATGTGTTAAGCAATAGTCTTCATCCATTTGTATATTATATACAAAGTCAACTTAATTGCCCCCAACAATCTGGGTCCTCATTTTACCTACCTTATAAAGGATGGAAGGCTGAGTCAACCTTGGGCCTGGTGGGACTAGAACCTGCAGTAATTGCAGGCAGCTGTGTTAATAACATACAGACTTAGTCCGTTGAACCACCAGAGGCCCCCTTCTTCTCCCCCTTATGTCCCTTCACTGGCTTCCACTTATGAGGGTCTTTTCTAGCTTGGGAATGGAGGGAGTCCTGCATTAGGGAGGGTTTTGAAAAGGAATGTCAACCCTCTGCTCATCCCAGGATCTTTGTCTGAATTGCACTAGTTTCAGCTGTTCTTGGCCAAATGGGGTGGGGATACCCTGTTTCCCCAAAAATAAGGCATCCCCTGATAATAAGCCCAGTCGGGCTTTTGAGTGCCTCCCCCCCCCAAAAAAAAATAAGCCCTCCCCAAAAATATTTAAAAGCAGAGCTGGAAATCAGGCAAGAGGAGCCCCATCTTGCTCCACGTGCCCCAAAATAATAAGACCTCCCGGGAAATAAGGCCAAGTGCTTATTTCGGAGTTAAAAAAAATAAGACAGGGTCTTATTTTCGGGGAAACACAGTAGTAAAAATGTAGATGATCCAATCATGGATTATTTTCCTCCTCCTCCTCCTCCTCCTCCTCCTCCTCCTCCTCCTCCTCCTCCTCCTCCACCACTACCACCACCACCAACCCTTTTCACATGATATACTTGTTCAAGGAAGGATAATATGTTTTGTTCTCACAAAGTTAAAACACAAGAGGAGGAAACAGTTACATTAAAATTTTGCTTCTCTGGATCTCCATACGGTAGACTTCAAACACAGTGGACAGTGTCCTTCAGACTTCACTCTCATTGTTTCCAAAGCAGACTGGACAATGGAAGTCATTTATATCGTGAACATCAATTATGCAAAATCAGTTTGGATGGTCTTTCACTTAATCAATCATCCTTTTCCCCCCAAATGGACCATTAAATTGAGGTTCAAAAAATAACCATCCCAAATAAGATTTTATTTCATTAAATACAAAGCCTACAGCAAGCTTAAAGCTATCTTTGAAGGCAAGAGCAATATTTTATGGCAGATACCCATTTTAAAGCAAACACTCCTAAGAGCTCAATTCACTTCCAAAATGATGCAAATGCCTCGTGCATTTCACAATGGCATTGCAACATCTCCTGGATTTCCCCCCAAACCTCAAGAACCAAGACCAAGACTGTTCCAGGACAGCAGCTGGAGGAATGAACAACTGCTCTGTGATAAGATAAACTTCAGCTTTGCCCGTCCTCACTTCACTGCTTCAAAGCGCCAGCAGTGGAAAACTAGTTCCCTTTGCAAAACAAACCAGGATAGAGAGATTTTTCCAAAGATAACAATGATCAGATGAGGAAAATGCCAAGCCATAATAGAAATATATCAACACTCTATTCTGTTTCAAAAGCTGCCCTCTAACATGTGCGCACCTATCCGGAAGTGTGGACCTCAGCTTCTACATTCAGCATAGCTGCTCATGAGAACTCAAAAGACTGAAGTCTTCCAGAGGTGGCATTCAGCAGGTTCTGACCAGTTCTGGAGAACTGGTAGCCATAATTTTGAGTATTTCGGAGAACCGGTAAATACCACCTCTGGCTGGCCCTGCTCCAATCTATTCTCTGCCTCCCAAGTCCCAACTGATCGGGAGGGAATGGGGATTTTGCAGTAACCTTCCCCTGGAGTGGGGAGGGAATGGAGATTTTCCTTCCCGGTGGTGGGATTCAGCCAGTTCGCACCTATTCGGGAGAACCGGTTAACTTTCTAAGCAGTTTGGAGAACCAGTTATTGGAAGAAATAACTTCCATCCTTCCGAGGTGGATAAAATGAGGACCCAGATTGTTGGGGGCAAGAGGCTGACACTGTAAACTGCTTAGAGAGGGCTGTGAAGCACTGTATAAGTCTAAGTGCTATTGCTATTCCGGACAAATGGTTTAAGCAAAGGGTCAAGTAAAGCTAAGAAAGGCTTTTGATGGAAATTTTGTACCAGTTAGAAGTGACACCACTAGAGTCGATGAGACAGTAGACTGGTTTAGGATCAATCATCTTCGTATGTTGGAAAGTGTTTTTTATCCTGTTTTGTTTTTAATTGTTTTTAATTTCAAGAGTTATACGGCATGCTGGACATACCTGGAGGCCTAGTAGGTGTTTCAGTACTGAATGTACATTTACACATTTTTGTAACCTTTGACGGTAAGAAAAATCTTAGTCCCTGATGGGTCACTGCTGATAAATGTTTTATGGACTGAGTTTTGCCCGGTTGGACTGCCTGTTTGTAGACGTCTCTTCCAAGTTTTTTGTTTATAAGTCTTTGTTTAAACAAATGCATCTGTGCAAAAGGAACTCATTTTGCATCTTCTTGAGTGTCTTGATTTCATTTAGACTGACAAATTCCAGGGAGCCAGCTGTGTTGGAACGTTTTGCATCTGACAAAGTGAGCTCTAAACTGGCTATATGCTGCACAAAATTAAATTTGATGGATCTAGACTTGTGTAGCAACGGGGGAGTAGAGATCTAGGTCTTGGTCGGTGCCATTTTAACTATTCCTGAACTCTTTCTGATGATAGAAGCATAAATATTATTATTGATTACTTAGCATACGATGTAAACATGACAAAAAGAGAAATAAACATATATGCACAATCCACATAATTATATACAAAACCTCTACAGGGGAATGGCAGTGGCCTTATAGCTCTCCAGGCAATCCTCTCTGGTGTTGCTTCATTCAGATCTTCTAGGGAACTAGAGAATGCACGTCCTGGGCAGGGGTGGGTTCTACTTACCTTTACAACCAGTTTGCATCATGCCCACGCGCTCTGCTTCTTCTGCACATGCAAAGAAGAGTTTTGATGACGTTTGGGTCAATGCGCGGAGCCTCCCACTGCTTTTACTACCAGTTCTATAGAACCGGTCTGAACCAGGGGCAACCCACCACTGGTCCTGGGCAATTTTGCACAATATGTTTAATAGTTTGCATATCAACACCACAATCACAACAAGGGGAAATCTTTCCATCCACTGATACAGGGTAGAGCCACTACTTCCAATTTCACACTGAATTCTGTTCGATTTGGACCAGAGAGAGTGAGTCAGGTTAAAAAAAACAACCAGGTGGTTTGCTTGAAGGATCATTGATGGTCAGGTCACTTTGGACCATTCCTCTCTCCAGGCATTCTCAGAGTTAAACTGGATCGGGTGGTATTCACTTACCTTCGCTACTAGTTCACAAATGTGAGCGCATGAGCATGGCCTTCCGCGCATGCACAGAGCATCAAAAATGGGACATGGTGACGTCTGGGCTGGTGTGTGGAGCCTCCCGCAGCCGCCGCTACCAGTTCGCCCAAATAGAACCAGCTGAATACCACTACTGAACTGGGTAGATGATAAGCGAACAACTGTTTTCCATGCTGGCCTGCAGGATTTCAATCTTGTGATGGACTGTGCATTGTCCAGGAAGCATAAATAGAAGCAACAATTCTCAAGCGTTTTACAACTAGCCCACTCAGAGTTTAATTGATGCAGAACCTAACTTTCAGCTTGCAGAGAATATCTGAAATGGAGAGAAAAAGTACAGACTTGCTGTGTACAGTTGTTTACGGTAATGTTAACTGTTACTCTATGAGGACAATGTTTTTATATCAAGAGGAAACAGAAGAGGCTTTCAGGTTGCACATTATGAGTTTGGCAGCACCTGAATAGTAAATCGTGCACCAGGCAGGAAGGTCACCTGTTTATAAAAGGTAAAGGTTCCCCTCGCACATACATGCTAGTCGTTGCTGACTCTAGGGGGTGGTACTCATCTCTGTTTCAAAGCCAAAGAGCCAGCGCTGTCCGAAGACATCTCCATGGTCATGTGGCCGGCATGACTCAACGCCAAAGGCGCATGGAACGCTGTTACCTTCCCACCAAAGGTGGTCCCTATTTTTTCTACTTGCATTTTTACGTGCTTTCAAAACTGCTAGGTTGGCAGAAGCTGGGACAAGTAACGGGAGTTCACCCCGTTACACGGCATCACTAGGGATTCGAACCGCTGAGCTGCCGACCTTTTGATCGACAAGCTCAACATCCTAGCCCTGAGCCACCGCGTCCTTTCACCTGTTTATAGACCTCTCCATTTTAATGAGATAGAATAGAATAACAGAGTTGGAAGGGACCTTGGAGGTCTTCTAGCCCAACCCCCTGCCCAGGCAGGAAATCCTACACTGCTTCAGACAAATGGTTATCCAACTTCTTCTTAAAAACTTCCAGTGATGGAGCATTCCCAACTTTGGAGGCAAGCTGTCCCACTGATTAATTGTTCTCACCAACCTAGAATTGAGGTGAAATTTAAAAAGATATATTTTAAGAAAATATAAAAAGAGACAAAATAGTGCCAGAAATGTGAAGCTTGGATGGATGAATGGTCATGCTTTTGTTATGAAAAAAGAGGAGGCCTTATTAAGCCAAACAATAAATACAAAAGCTAGGTGAGAAAACAGCTCTCCATCAAATGTGATTTCAGGCAACATCAACAAAATATTTCCAAATTGTTCTATTTTACTTTTTTATTCTGCATTGTTACACCCACATACCCAGAGGTACCTTTGTTTAGTTCAGTTCTGGGCACCGCATTTCAAGAAGGTTTCAAGACAATATGAAAAAGATATAGAGGAGAACAAGAAGAATGATCAGGGAACTAGGGGAAAAAATTCTATGAAGAGAGAAATTCTGGGAAATATTTACAGAGAAATATTGAGAATATTTAGCTTTGAGAAGTAAAAGCCGCAGGGATATATTCATAAACATGAAGTATATCACAGAATGTCATACAAAAGAAAGCCAAGATCCTTTTAAGTAGCATCCAAGAATTTGAGACTTAAGAGTTACAGGAAAATAGACACTGGTTCACTCCTACAAAAAAATTCCTAACAATAATAGCAAATAGATGCTTGAGCCAAACACCCAGAAAGTTTATGAAGTTTCCCTCTGTGAAATGCAAGTCCCTGTATTTTTCTTAGCAACATTTTCAGAAGTGGTTTGCTATTGCTTCTCCTTAGGGTTGAGAGAGAATGACTGGCTCAAAGTCACTTCATGACTGAAAAGTGGTATTAAAACCAGTGGCGAAATCCTCCTCAGATCGCCACTGGTTTGCTGCCCGTGCAGCGCACGCCAAACACACTCTGTGCGTGCATGCGTGGTGTGCACCAAACACATGCTTAGTGTGAAAAAAGAATACTTTCCTAGGTAAGTAGAACAGCGAGGGGGGACGACAGCTCTGCTGCACGATTTAGCTTCACTAGAAAGCAGGATTTCCTGCTTTCTAGCAAAGCTAAACCATGCGGCACAGTTGATCGTCGGAAATACCAGTTCAGATGAACCGGTAGCTTTTTTTTTAAACTACCTGTTTGACCGAACTGGTAGTTTTTATCACTACCGATTTGCCCGAACTGGAGCGAACTGATAGCATTTACTGCAACTGATAGCATTTACTGCAATGCTCTCTACATGGGGCTCCCCTTGAAGAGCACCCGGAGGCTCCAGTTGGTCCAGAATGCGGATGCACGGGTGATAGAGGGAGCCCCTCGTGGCTCCCATGTGACACCTCTCCTGCGCAGACTGCACTGGCTACCTGTGGCCTTTCGGGTGCGCTTCAAGGTTTTGGTAACTATCTTCAAAGCGCTCCATGGCATTGGGCCGGGTTACTTACGGGACCGTCTGCTGCCACCGAGTGCCTCCCACCGACCCGTGTGCTCTCACAGGGAGGGACTCCTCAGGGTGCCATCAGCCAGGCAGTGCTGACTGGCGACGCCCAGGGGAAGGGCCTTTTCTGTGGGGGCTCCCACCCTCTGGAACGAACTTCCCCCAGGACTTCGCCAACTTCCTGACCTTCGAACCTTTCGCCGCGAGCTTAAGACACATCTATTTATTTGCGCAGGACTGGACTAGAATTTTAAATTTTAAATCTGGTTTTAACGGGGTTTTATTATCTTATTGTAGTTTTAATATTCGGCCTTATTTAATAAGTTTTTTAAATTGGCGTTTTATTTTGTATTTATATGTATGTTTTACTAGGCTGTAAACCGCCCTGAGTCCCTTGGGAGATAGGGCGGTACAAAAATGCGATTAAATAAATAAATAAATAAATAGCATTTCACTCCTGATTAAAACTCATGATCTCCCGGTTTCTAGCCTTGTGCCTTTACTACTACTCCCTACTGTCAGTCATTGGTGATGGATGCTTTGATTTGTATTCCCGTTGGGAAGCAGAAGTTGGATGGGTCCTACATGATCCATCTACTGTACCTCTCTGATTCCTGAACTATATGACGTTTGTATGACTCTTACTTCTGAAGGACTCCCAAGTAGTATCCAGCCAATGCAATGCAACATTACTTATTAAGATGAAGAATTAAGTGAATTAAGTAAGGCAATCTACAGGGAAAACAATCTGTCCTGAAACAAAACCATAAAAGAAACAATCAATTAAAACAATGTTAGTTTTACAAGCAATCTAACAGTCTGTCTGTTCTTGTGAAATTATTAGCCTGCAAATGTCCCTGAAGTCATTTTGGTGAAATTCTCACGTCAATAGCATGCCATTTTGTTCTTTCTTTTAGTTATAGGATGATTTTAAAAAAGGAGGTTTCTGTCAGTGCTTTTCATTGCACAATCTTCTTTCCTTCCATCTACAACAGGGGTGGGGAACGATTTCCCCTTTGATAATTTGTGGACTTCAACTCCCAGAATTCCTGATCTGGCTATTGTTGAAATCCACGGGTCAAAAAATGGGCCATCTTTCCCCACCCCTTATCTACAGCAGGGGTGTCAAACTCGATTTCATTGCGGGTCACTTCAGGGTTGTGTTTGACCTTGGGGGAGCATGGCCAGGAGGGGCGTGGCCAGTTCAACATCACTCGTGTCAGGGGTGCCTGTGGCGGCCCGAGCGCTCTGCCAGTGAAAACGGGCTTCTGAGCTCCGTTTTCGGCTGCGACAGCCTCCTGCAATCCTCCGCCAGCGAAAATGGAGCTCAGGGAGGGGGGCGCACGTGGCCCTCCCGAGCTCTGTTTTTGCTGACAGAAAGCACCATGGGCCAGTCCTTCGCTGTTTCCAGGGGCCAGATCTAACCACCCCGTGGGCCAGATCCAGTTCCCGGGCCTTGAGTTTGACACCCCTCATCTACAGTCTCCCTACATATGAAGAACGGTTGCAGGAACTGGGTATGTCTGGTTTAATAAAAAGAAGGACTAGGGGAGACATGATCGCAGTCTTCCAATATCTCAGGGGTTGCCACAAAGAAGAGGGAGTCAAGCTATTCTCCAAAGCACCTGAGGGCAGGACAAGAAGCAATGGGTGGAAACTAATCAAGGAGAGAAACAACCTGGAACTAAGGAGAAATTTCCTGTCAGTTAGAACAATTAATAAGTGGAACGACTTGCCTGCAGAAGTTGTAAATGCCCCAACACTGGAAATGTTTAAGAAAATGTTGGATTACCATCTGTCTGAGATGGTGTAGGGTTTCCTGCCTGGGCAGGGGGTTGGACTAGAAGGCCTCCAAGGTCCCTTCCAACTCTGTTGTTATTATTATATTATTATTACTTTCCTATGCTTCCAATAAAGTCTCAAAGGCAGGCATTGCAAGGGGATTTCTCCACGGTTGTTTCCCACCCCCCACAAATAAGAAGTCCAAGGGTAATCACATCGCCCGTCGCCTTGCAAAAATGAAGCTCAGAATTACGGCACTACCAATAGAGACTTGAAAGCATCTGGCAAATCCAAGAGAAAAACAGAAGCGTCTTTTGCCATGGAAGAAACTTTGCCAGACACCAGGGGATTTATTTCAGCACAGTATTAATACAAATTCTCTAAAACATCGATTTTGAAAGTTGAAAGCAAGTGGCAGCTTTCCACCAAAAAGCCAGCTGTGTTTGTCTCTGGACAAAGTATACAAAATGCTATATGGACTGCTGTTTTGAGAGCTAATTTATTTCAGCAGTCATAATTTAAGAAAAAGAAGTTTCTTTTCTTTCTTTTTTTCTTTCTTTTTTGCCTAACGCTAATGAAGAGGGATTGTGGTTTTGTCTTGAAAAAATATATATATATGTAATGTATGGCAGATACAAGAGTTACCGAGGAGCCAAAGAAGAGATTTTCTTTTGTTCCTGAGAGATGTTTTGGGTAGCAAACTGTGGATGATGGTCTTCTTGGCCATCTGTGCTACGGATTTGGTCTTCGTCTTCCTCAAAGGGCCTGACCAACTTTTCCCCAAACCAGCTCTCCTTTGATGCTCAGTTCTGGGTAGGGTTCTGGTTTTTGTTTGATGGAGTCTTAAATCCATTCCAAGCAGTAAGCCTGGTTTTATTTTATCTGTTTACCACAGTCTTCCTCAAACTGGCACCTTACAGATGTGTTGGGACTGCAACTCCCAGGGTTCCCAGCCAGTTAAGGCCTTGATAAAAGCCATGTAACTTGGAATTCTCTTGAGTTATAAATCTCAACCTCCTGAGAATGTGCCAGGCTGGGACAAACTGGTCTGCAACAAACCACATGTGAGTTGATCGTGTCCATATTTCTTTTCCATTACAACATCCTAAGCACAAACAGAGAGCTGGCATCTTTTCACATGGCAGGATATACTTAAGGAGAACGTACGCTGCTAGTTTCCAATTTCCATGCTAGCTGAACGTGGGTAGAGACGGGACTTTGCAAATTAAATTCAAATTGAATTGTTGGCTTTATTAATTAGTCCAAAATGTCAAAAGAAAGTTCTGGATGCCTTTGACTTTCCCCCAAGTTTTCATCAAGTAAAAGGTTACCAAAGTCAGGAAATCTAAAATTAGAAGAGAATATATGCAAGAGAGAGACTGAATTAAGGAGAAATTTCCCGACAGTGAGAACAATTCATTAGTGGAACGGCTTGCCTTCAAAAAGTGTGACTGCTCCACCGCTGGAGGTTTTCAAGAAGAAAGCAGACAGCCATTTGTCCAGGATGGTATAGGAACTCCTGCCATGGGCAGGGGGTTGGAGTAGAAGAGCTCCAAAGTCTCTTCCAATCCTATTATTCTATGTTCTGTGGCAGGGGTCTCCAACCTTGGTCCCTTTAAGACCTGTGGACTTCAACTCTGGGAGTTGAAGTCCACAAGTCTTAAAGGGACCAAGGTTGGAGACTCCTGTTCTGTGGAGTCTTGATGCTCCCTGAGCTCTGCAGATGTTTCAATACCCAACCAGGTAATTCCAAGTCTAAAATTAGGCTGTGTCCCCATCTGAAGTTCAAAGATAGATTCAAAAATGGAGATGGTGGATGGAGCATGTTTCGCTAGCTATGATTAGTATACGTTTACATCAAGCATTCAAGGATAAAGCTGTGTTTGCTCCCATTCTCCTAAAAACATTAATACCCCATCGGCAGGGGTGCTATTCAGCGGGTTTTGACAGGTTTTGGCAAACCGGTAGCGGAAATTTTGAGTAGTTTGAAGAACCGGCAAATACCACCTCTGACTGGCCCCAGAGTGGTGGGAATGGAGGTTCTGCAATATCCTTCCCCCGGGAGTGGGGAGGGAATGGAGATTTTGCAATATCCTTCCTCCAGGAGTGTGGAGGGAATGGGGATTTTGCATTAATCCTTCCCCCAGGAGTGGGATGGGAATGGAGATTTTGCAGTATCCTTCCCCTGTCATGCCCACCAAGCCACACCACGCCCACCAAGCCATGCCCACAGAACCGGTAGTAAAAAAAATTGAATTCCACCAGTGCCCATTGGTCTCTTGCCATTGCCAAAGCTCCCAAATATGACTGAATAGAAAGATGGTGCAACTGTATTTGCACATGAAGTTAAAGTTTAATTCAACTTCCATTAATTATGAGGCAAGGGTGGGCATTCCGGTCATGCAGTCCCAGCAGATCTGAACAGTATCAGGTCAGTAGAAATTGGTGTAGGTATAAGGCAAGTTGTAGTGAGCCTCAGGTGTATTTTCACTTCTCCCCTCTTTTTCCAAGATGGAACAAAGAGAGAACAAACCAGAGATTTTCTATCTCTGGTTTTGGTTACATTTTTTTCAGGCAGAAAATGATCAGGACTGTCCACGAAGTTGTAGGTTAGAAGCTTTATTGTTCAAGTCTATACACAAGAATCTAGTCAACTAACGTGTTCTGACCCAGCTCGCCAAAGGTGACAAACCCTCTGTATGTAAATCAATGATTCCTTTATTAGGAGCGCCAGCCCAGCCCCGGCAAAAAGTTTCTCTTTGAAGCAGGCTAACAAGTCCATCAGGCAGAGAGATGAATCACTGTCTGCCACATCTATTCATCTCCGCTCCCTGCCTTTTATCCCCAGAGCTAGGGTGGGGCTTTGTTAGCAGTGGTGGCTCTTCCTTCCCAAGGATCAGCCCATAGATTTCCACTGTTCTCCTCTCCTCTGCCTTCTGCACATCCACGCGTCAGGCACTGGACCCAGCGACGTTAACATTCTGTGCTAAATTGGCACCAGATAAGGCTTAAAGGAAATTCAAACAGGGTTGGACTTAGACCGTTTATGGAAACATAATGACTCTGAACTGATGATGCACTAAACTCTGTCCATCAGTTCTGTGTGCTCTTCTCCTACACATTTTACTGTTCTATCCAAACTCTGAATTGTGACTATTCTTCACGGCAGTTTGTCACAATATGCCGGTTTATTTGAAAAAGGTTTGTTCCAACACAAGTTTATTTATACACAAATTCAATTTACATGGCTACTCATCTCACTTACTTGTGCCTCTGAGTGGCATACATACAGTAGTTAAAACCCAAGTAAAAATCATAATCTCCTATCATTAAAAACAGTTAAAAGCTACATTTCAAATACAACAATAAAAAGACAGAGGAGGGTGCGCACTAACAATATAACCATTTCAACTATAGTTTGTCAAGAGACGGAGTATCCCAATCACAGAGACATTAATTTGGCTAATTACCGTATTTTTTGGAGTATAAGATGCACCCTTTTCCCCAAAAAAAGAGGTTGAAAAGCCCTGCCCAGCTTCTCAAACTGAGGTTTCAGAGGCTGAAAAAAGCATCAGAAATGAAGCTTCAGAAAATAAGCCCCTAAACCGAGCTTCAGAGGCTTTTTTTCTGAAGCTTTTTCGGAGGTTTCAGAGGCAGAAAAAAGTTTTTTTTCTGAAACAGAGTTACAGAAGTTTCAAAGGCAGAAAAAAAAGGCAAAAAAAAAAAAAAAGCAAGGCGCAGAGCTCACAACCAAGGAACTTATTGCTAAAATTCACCTCTGGGAACAGCTGATTGGGGGTATTCCGGGAGGCCGATCCACCTGCCAATCATCTTTTTTCTTATTTTCTTCCCCAAAAACTAAGGTGTGTTTTATACTCCAGTGCATCTTATAGTCCGAAAAATATGGTAATCTAAAGTATAAATAGAGGCTCCCAAAGTCAGCCTTGTAGCTGTATGAGAAAAGGAAAACTCACATCTAACTGTTAAAGCAGCTTATTCTCATAATCTCCAAGGTTTTTTTCATTACATGTCAGAATACCATAAGAATATGGTACTCCCTCTGTTTTCATTGCTGATATCTGTTCTTTATAATCCTGTCATTAAACAAAAAAAATGCCTCTTTTATCTAATATTTATATCAAAAATAAAAAAATAAAGCAGTTTAAAAGCAATTCAGAATCCAATCTGTTTAAGATCCGGGGAGGGGTAGTTCTCATGCATTGTCTTCATTGTTATTTTGTTTTGAACCAGCAGATTTTTCTAAACTGAGAAAGATTCCTAGGGATCTTGCAGAGAGTTTAAATTGAAATCTACAATGACAATGATAAGAGCAGTGGTGAAATGTAAAATTTGTTACTACCGGTTCTGTGGGCATAGATTAGTGAGAGGGGGGTAATGTGACTGGGTGGGTGTGGCCAACTTTTTTTTTTTACTTTTAAAAGCATTTTTTCTATAACCTCTTCGGCCAAAGAGGTTGTAAAAAATGCTTTTAAAAGGCTCTGACGATCCCAGCTGAGTTGCCTGATCATCAGAAGCTTTTTTTTTCTTTTAAAGGCAAAAAAAATGCTTTTAAAAGAAAAAAGCCTCTGACGATCAGGCAACTCAGCTGAGATCGTCAGAGCCTTTTAAAAGCATTTTTAACAATCTCTTTGGTTGAAGAGATTATAGAAAAAATGCTTTTAAAGGGTTCTGATGATCCCAGCTGAGCTGCACGATCATCAGAGGCTTTTTTTTTTACTTTTAAAAGCATTTTTTCGGCCAAAGAAAAAATGCTTTTAAAAGTTAAAAAAAAAAGCCTCTGATGATCGCGCAGCTCAGCTGGGCATGGGGGGGGCCAGAGATTTTTGCTACTGGTTCTCCGAACCACCCACCACCATCGCTATCGGATCGGGCGATCCAGTCCAAACAGGGAGCATTTCACCCCTGGATAAGAGGGAATGAAAATGTCTGGCAAACTTAAAGCAGCAATCTACAGTAGCTCTATGGGAATGTACAAAAGAGCAATTCAGAAAAGGATACAATCCAAATTGATATGTTTTTCTAAAAAAAGGAAGATTTTCACAATTTTTAATGTAAGTTTCCTGAAGTCCATTGACTTAATCAAGGTATAATTGATCACACAATAAATAATCAATCTACTGAATTAAAATGGAACATACTTTCAAAGAAGGAGATTGTATCTTTGTCTATCAGCATCTGGGCAACCAGTAGATTGATGGATGGAGATAAAGAAATACAGAAAAGCCTTCACTAGTATCTATGTCAGTGATGGCTAACCATCACATGTCAGGAGCGGGGTGGGGTGGGGGTGGGGTGTCGTGTGCATGCGTGCCCACACCCATAATTCTATGTGGGGCCAGATGTTGGGAAACGGGCCTCCGGGGAGATAGGGAAGGCCTTTTTTGCCCTCCCCAGACTCCTAGAAAGGCTCTAGAGCCTGGGGAGAGAGAAAAATGGACCACCCTCCCGAGGCCCTCCAGAGGCAGGAAACAGCCTGTTTCCCTACTTCTAGTAGACTCAGAAGGCCAAAAAATCAGCTGGCATGCGCGCACATGCCCACCGTAGCTGAGCTCGCATGCCCACCGATATGGCTCTTTGTGCCACCTGTGGTACATATGCCATAGGTTCGCCATCACGGACCTATGGAATTAGATTTTTGTATCCTAGTAATGACCATTTTCTTTTAGATCAGCAAGTTTTGATTGACAGACACCTGCCTTATCAACCATCTGTGCAAGTTACTGAGGCATAACTTAAGTACAAGCAGTGGAATTTTGGCATTATTTGCTACATAGTTATATAACCTTTTCTAACTTGTCAGATTACAAGCTCAGTTGTAACTTGTGTGCGAGGTGGACATGTGTTTTCTCTTTGTGTAAGCTATTGGAAATTGCAATTCTTGAACCAAGTCTTCTCCTGAATAGAATGGAGTAGACATTAACGCAAGATAGCAACCTCGAGCAATCATCCGAGTAGCAAAGAATGACTAACTCAAGATCCAGGACACACAGCTGAGATTTTATTTCTAGTTGTAGATTTTCTTTTTAAGAAAAGCAAAAGTGAATTTGAAACATATGAAACTTGATCTAGGCTGCAAAGCTTTACATACCTGAAGGACAGAAGCATTTGTCTTCACAACCGCTACTCCTAATATTAACCTGACAAACTGAATCCTGGCGACACAAGGCTAAGGGGGGGGGGCGCACACAATTCTTGAAATAATTACACCCCCCCCCCCAGATCTTCTCACACATGACTTCACTTGGAGAATGCACCCATCTTAATTTTCACTTTTTTCCCTTCTTCTCCTTCTTCTGATTTTTGAATCTCCTACCTTTGCTTGAGAGAGTTTGAAGATTTTTCAAGGAGGCCTAGCACAAGACCACTTATGTAACTAAGGGAGTAAAGGTATTTGTAAAGCTATTTTTTTTCCAGATCACCAATAAAAGGACAAGAAAAGTTAATGGAAATTTTTATCAATTTCTGCTCCAGACTTTAGCTGACTCCCGTCCTTCAAGATTTCTGGTTAATGTTAAATGGTGGTTTTGTATACATCCTACTGATAAATTGCTGCATGTTTGTAAGTTTTCTGCCCCACTTCCTAGATCCTTAATGTAGCAGAAACCACCACACATTTGTGGAAGGAATTTCTTTGCCCTCACCAGATAGCATATCGGACATTAATACAATTGAGTGCGTCCAGAAATATTTCACAAGAAGAGTCCTCCACTCCTCCGCTCGCAACAAAATACCTTATGCCACCAGACTTGAAATTCTGGGTTTAGAAAATTTAGAACTATTCTGCCTTCGGTCTGACCTGAGCATAGCTCATAAAATCATCTGCTACAATGTCCTACCTGTCAATGACTACTTCAACTTCAACCACAACAATACACGAGCACACAATAGATAAAGTGAACCGCTTCAAACTCGATTGTGGAAAATACGACTTCAGCAACAGTGGTCAAGGACTAGACCTGACTCTGTGGTCTCATCCCAAGACTCTCAAAACTTTAACCTAAGACTGTCTACTGTTGACCTCACCCCATTCCTAAGAGGTCTGTAAGGGGCGTGCATAACAGCACCAGCGTGCCTACCACCCCTGTCCTAATGTTCCCTTTAATTGCATTCACTTTATGTATTCAATTCATGCTTATACTTATATATATTATCTAATATGTACTTGACAAAATCAATCAATCAATCAATCAGGAACCTCCGTTGACCCAGATTTTACAGTGACTGGGTTCACTCCATGAATGGCTTAGCCATGAACTAAGGCAGGGGTCTGCAAACTTGGCTCTTTTAAGACTTGTAGACTTCAATTCCCAGAGTTCCACAAACTCTGGGAGTTGAAGTCCACAAGTCTTAAAAGAGTCAAGTTTGCAGACCCCTGAACTCGGGGTCTCTAACTACAGCACCCAGATTCACACGATGTGATCAAAGTATATTATGGTATGTGGGTAGCCACCTTGACCAGGAATCATTTACAGGGAAACGAAGGCCACTGATTACATTACCCATGACAGCTTCTCCCAAATTAATGATTTCAAATTCAGTTCAAAAACAAACCCTTATAAAATCTGTCTCAAAGGTGCTTTTTCAGGAGGCAGCTGGATTTTCTTGTTTTTCTTTGAAGGACAACCATGACCTGGATGACTGAGAATCTCTAACGACATCTGTAAAATCTATTCTTGACGAATAATCTGACCACTATATAAAGGTAGTCCTGGGCTTACGACCCCAATGGAGCCCACAATTTCTGTTGTTAAGTGAGACATTTGTTAAGCTGAGTGTCAACTCGCAAAGCATTCCTGGCCTGGTCTCGAGTTGCCATAGGCCGGGTGAGGGATGGGAAACTGGCGAAATGGCACAGCAGCCAAAGACAGATGCACATTCCACACTTATCTCTCTCAAGGCTGTATCCCAGGGTTACCCACAGCTGCCGGAGGGGAGTGACCTCTACAACCCGTGAAATTGCTCCCTTGGCAAATGTGATTGATGGCACACCCTGGGGGGAGGAGGGAAACAGGGTCATGATTGGGGTGTAAATTACGTAGGGTCAGAGCTGGCTTCACTTGGGAACGTGCCGACATGAAGCTCCTAATAAACAACTGAATTTCTTTTGAAGCTTGACTTGAGGCTCATGATTTCATTAAGGCATCCGTCGGAACCCTGACACTGACTTTTGCCCCATTTTATAAGCTTTCTTGACACAGTTGTTAAGTGAATCACTGCAGTTGATAAGTTACTAACCCGGTTGTTTGGTGAATCTGGCTACCCCTTTTACTTGGCTTGTCAGAAGGTTGCAAAAAGTAGATCACATCACCTTGGGACACTGCACTGGTCATGAATATATACCAGTTGCAAAGCATGTGAATGTTGATCACATGATCATGGAGAATGTGGCAAAGGTTGTAACACTGAAAAACGATCCTAAGTCATTTTTTTCAGTGCTGTTGTAACTTTGAACCGTCACTAAATGAACTGTTGTAAGTCAAGGACTACCTGTGTTATAAACAACAGGGGAGCCAAAGAACCATTTCAGCTTCATGAAGCGTTGTGGGGGGGTCACTTTCACTAGCACAGATTCTTTTCTCCCCTTTGGTTTATTTTAGAGGGAGTCTCACGTAGCTCCCATGTGACACCTCTCCTGCGCAGACTGCACTGGCTTCCTGTTGCCTTTCGGGTGCATTTCAAGGTTTTGGTTACCACCTTTAAAGCGCTCCATGGTTTGGGACCTGGGTACTTACGGGACCGCCTGCTGTTACCTCATGCCTCCCACCGACCCGTACACTCGCACAGAGAGGGTCTTCTCAGGGTGCCGTCCGCCAGACAATGTCGGCTGGGGGCCCCCAGGGGAAGATCCTTCTCTGTGGGGGCCCCTACTCTTTGGAATGAACTTCCCCCTGGTTTACGTCAAATACCTGACCTTCAGACTTTTCGCCGCGAACTGAAAACATATCTGTTTGTTCGTGCGGGTCTTCTTAAATTGTCTAGTTTTAAATTTTAAATTTCTTTTAGTTTTAATTTGGGGTCTTTTAGATTTTTAACTATTTTAATTTCGGCCACACTGTATAATAAGTTTTTTAATTTACTTTTAACCGTACATTGTTTCTTTTTTACTTTGGCTGTACACCGCCCTGAGTCCTTCGGGAGAAGGGCGGTTTATAAATCTAATAAAATAAATAAATAAATAAATAATATTTTGTGGAAGAAGCACAGATCCAAAAACAACAACAACAACAATCAAACTTCCACTTGGAAGCTGAGACAGGTTTCCTTTCTGCAAGACGAATAAGATAAAACTTTGTCGTCTGCAATTAAGCAGAGAGAAAAACGTATTTATGATTTGTTTTGGTTTTGTTGATTTTTAAAAAAACCTGAATGATAGAAAAAAGTGAGCTTTTTTGTAAACATAGAAGACAATTTTTTAAATTGCACTTTGCTGCAAAGAATGCTATTTTTTCTATTTCTTTCTGTTCTTTCTTTCTTCCTCCCTCCCTTCCTTCTTCCCTCCCACTTTCTTTCTTTTTCTTTTTCTTTCTTTCTTTTTCTTTCTTTCTTTTTCTTTCTTTCTTTCTTTTTCTTTCTTTCTTTCTTTCTCTCTCTCTCTCTCTCTCTCTCTCTCTCTCTCTTGTTCTTTCTTCTTTTTTATCTTTATTCTTTATAAAGATAATATAATCTATATTCTAACGTCACCGATTACAGCTTCTTAGATTTGCTCGACTGAAGCTCTCGAAAAGCATCTATAACCTACAACTTTCATTGGGGAACAAAGAACCAAGACTTCCAATATTTCCTGGTTAACTTTTATACCGTCTCTGCTTTCAACAGGTTTTCTTTGGCATTTCAGTCTTGCCATGGGCAGAAGAATTATCCATTTTGGCAAGTTTCCCCCCCCCCCCATAAACTAACTGTTTCTTAACTGAGCATCTGATGCTTTGGTCCTGAAGAAGAGGTAGGAAGAGGAGAAAAATGGTCCACAAAATTCCCGTTACTCCCCAAAACAGAAACATCTGCTGAAGAGTGTAAATTGACACTTAGAAACGGTGTTTACCAGCGAAGCATTGGCGTCAGAACTCTTCAGGACCTGGGCAGAGAGAATTGGCTCCTTGCCCCATGGAAATACTGGTTCAGTGGTTCCTTCCGTATTGCTGCCCCAGGGTTTTTTCTCAGTGTAGCAAAAAGCTTGTTCCACGATGGTTTTTCACATACCAAGACAGACGTCTTCCACATCTGGCTGAGAAAAATCCTGCAAGGCTGTGGCTGACATGAAGAGCTGTTTCCAATAATGAACATTATGCAAAATCTAGCCTGCAACACTCAATTTGCATGCTAATTCTTTTTTTTTTTTTTAAACCTATCTGGAAAGCAAAGTTGAGGAAACATAAGCTGGGTTTTGTCAAAGGGTTGGGATGAAGTCATAGCAGAGGCTCCAGAAACGTCTTTGGAGTAGAACGGAGCACACCCTGACCAGCCCTGAGTCTAGCAGAACAGGGTGAGCTTCCTTCAGATGATTCTGAAAATTGGCTGAGATTTTTTTTGGTAAAATGTGGAAAACTCAAATATGGTTTTTTCCAAGATCTCAAATCTCTTATATCTCAGGTAATTTGTCCTGATTGGAAATTATGGAGGACTTCACAATTGTCGGGAACTTGAAGTGAATTTTGTAATCTGATGTTGTAATCTGTAAATCTACAATGTTTTATAATCTGATGTTCTTTTGTAGAAAAAAAAGTTGCCAATTTATATCTTACGTGTCCATAAATGATTCAGAGTATTTTCTCTTCTCTTCTCTTCTCTTCTCTTCTCTTCTCTTCTCTTCTCTTCTCTTCTCTTCCCTTCCCTTCCCTTCCCTTCCCTTCCCTTCTCTGATAAGACCACGCTTGGAATACTACATCCAGTTCCAGTCACCATGATACAAAAAAGATATTCAGACTATAGAAAGGGTTCAGAGGAGAGCAACAAAGATTGGAGGAGATTGGAGGATAAAACATACAATGAACGGTTGCAGGAACTGGGTATATCCAGGGGTGGGCTTCAAAATTTTTAGCAAGGAGTTCTCTGCCCAGTTGCTGGATGGGTGTGGCCATGGTGGGCATGGCCTAGTCAGCCTCCTGCACCACAGCAGGGGGAGGGAGCATTTTTGCCCTCCCTGGGCTCTGGAGGCTTTCCTTGAGCCTCCAGGAGGTCAAATATGGCCTCCCCAGACTCTGGAGGCCCTCTGGAGACTGGAAATGGGTCCATTTCCAGCATTCCTGAACTTCTGGTATTATTATTATTATTATTATTATTATTATTATTATTATTATTATTATTATTATTATTATTATTATTATTATTATTATTATTATTATTATTTATTTATTTATTTATTTATTTATTTATTTATTTATTTATTTATTTATTTATTTATTTATTTATTTATTTATTAGATTTCTAGACCGCCCTTCTCCCGAAGGACTCAGGGCGGTGTACAGCCAAGATAAAACATAAACCATGTACAATTAAAAACGAATTAAGAAACTTATTATACAATTTGGCCGAAAAATTAAAATATTTAAAATCTAAAAACCCCAATTTAAAACATAAATAAAATTTAAAATTTAAAAAATCTAAACAGTTTAAAAGAAAAGCCTTAAGCCAGCCCCGTGCAAATGAACAGATGTGTTTTCAATTCGCGGCTGTAGGTCCGTTTTTCGCCCTCTCGGAGCCTCTGTGTGCACTCTGCACTTACCTGCATCCAAAACAGGCTGCATGGGGACTCCTGGGAGAGGAAGGGTGGGCGGGGCCAGCTGGAGTGGGATTTTAGGGTTCTCCGAACTGCACAGAATCTTAGCTAGAGGTTCTCCCGAACCCCTGCAAACCCCCAGCAGCCCACCCCTGGGTATATCTAGTCTAACAAAAATAAGGACTAGGGCTGACACAATAGCAGTCTTCTTATATTTGAAAGATGGTCAAATGAAAGAGGGGTTGACCTATTGTCCAAAACACCTGAGGATAGGACAAGAAATAACGGAAGGAAATTTCTCAAAGAGAGATCCAAACTAGAACAAAGGACTAACCTCTTATCCGTGAGAACAATTAATCCATGGAACAGCTTGTCTCCAGAAATTGTGAATACTTCATCACTGGGGGATTTCAAGAAGAGGCTAGGCAGCTATTTGTCCAAAATGGTATAGGACTGTGATGGTGAAGCTTTTCGGCACCGAGTGCCAAAAAGGGAGCATATCGTGCATGTGCGTACACATGCACTTCTCAGGGCGACAACCAGGAAGAGGAGCTGCTCAGGGGGCATGTGTGTGCCAGAAAGGTACCTCTGGTCGCCATGATGTAAAAAAGATATTGAGTCTCTAGAAACAGTGCAGAGAAGAGCAACAGAGATGATTAGGGGACTGGAGGCTAAAACATATGAAGAACGGTTGCAGGAACTGGGTATGTCTAGTTTAATGAAAAGAAGGACTAGGGGAGATATGATAGCTGTGTTCCAATATCTCAGGAGCTGCCACAAAGAAGAGGGAGTCAAGCTATTCTCCAAAGCACCTGAGGGCAGAACAAGAAGCAATGGGTGGAAACTAATCAAGGAGAGAAGCAACCTAGAACTAAGGAGAAATTTCCTGACAGTTAGAACAATTAATCAGTGGCACAACTTGCCTTCAGAAGTTGTGAATGCTCCAACACTGGATGTTTTTAAGAAAATGTTGGATAGCCATTTGTCTGAAATGGTGTAGGGTTTCCTGCCTGGGCAGGGGGTTGGACTAGAAGACCTCCAAGGTCCCTTCCAACTCTATGTTATGTTGTTATGTTATGTTATGTTATGTTATGTTATGTTATGTTATGTTATGTTATGTTATGTTATGTTATGTTATGTTATGTTATGTTATGTTATGTTATGGTTTCTGGCATACTCATGGGCACCGGCCAGCAAGTCTTCCGGTTATTGCCACACATGCGCGTGTGCTGAACAGCTGGCACGCTGACGCTGGAAAACAGAAGAACAGCTCTTCCGGTTTCCGGCACTTCCGCATGCAGAAAGTCCAGCTGATTGTCGCAAATGCATGCATGACAGGAACCCGGAAGAGGAACGGGTGATGCCACACGTGCCAGGGCGACATGGCTCTGTGTGTTACTTTGGGCACACGTGCCATAGGTTTGCCATCACAGGTCTAGGATCTTCTGCTTGAGCATGGACTAGAACAGGGGTTTTCAACCTTGGTCACTTTAAGATTTGTGGACTTCAACTTCCAGAGTTCCTCAGCCAGCAAAACAGGGTTGGAAGGACCTTGGAGGTCTTCTAGTCCAGGGAGTCTAGAAAGCTGGCTGAAGAACTCTGGGAGTTGAAGTCCACAAGCCTTAAAGTGGCCAAGATTGGAGACTCCTGGACTAGAAGACTTCCAAGGTCCTTCCAACCCTGTTATTCTCTATTCTATTCTGTATTCTCTAGGCAGGGCATCGTACCTTAGCTGCTTTCTTCTTTAGGCGGTACTTGTTTATACTTCGGTTCCTGGGTTGGTTAGTAAAGGAATCACGTTCAATTAAGCATAAACTGATGTTTAAATGTGAACATACCTTACATAAAGGTTGGTAGAATGATTTGCAATTCTGGGCTTACACCAATGAAATGGAGACCGGTTTTTTTTTTTAAACTTCCCCAAAGTCTGAGTATGCAAAAACCACAGGTATTCACGCCAGCGTGAATGAATTAATTTATAATATCGACGCCAAGAATTGCTTTGGCTTATATACCTCAACAAATGAGTTACCTGGCTCCAGCAGAGACCAAAGAGAAAAAAACCCCCACCAAAACAACAATAACAACAAAAGGGGGAAAGAGAACCACCAGGTGATACAGCCCAGCCCAGCTTGACGGTTGGTCTCAATTGAACTGCAACCATGAAATGAAACACGGTTCTCTTTGCGAAGGAACCGGTTGAAATTATTTTTTTGCTCGCAGGAGATTTTTCCTCTTGCCAAACGAATAAGGCACAACCGCTGTTTTCTGCCAGCGGTTTAAACATCTGTTCGTGCTGCATGTGTTAGTCTGTAAGACTGTGGAGAATTAGAACTAATCTATGTATTCGGAGAGACCATATGATACAGCTTTAGAGGATCTGTACTATTCCAGAAAGCAGCTGGAAAAATGGCCGTTTTTAATTCCCAGTGTCCGTTTTATTTAACATATGTCATTTGTGCGTGTGAGAGTGCGTGTGTGTGTGTGTGTATCTCTGGGTGTATGAGAGAAGGCTGTTGGGAAATGGATGGGGTTCATTGGTGTTACAGAACGCCCCTTCGACCCTAACAGAAGAGGCTGGTGTCGAAGCCACTTTAAAACTGGATTCTCACACATCTCATTTTATGTCATTCTGTTGAACAGTAAAAAATGAGGATTACCAAATATAGGTAGCCAAAACTAAACAAACTAGATTATGACATAGCTTGTTTTTAAACTTATAGACGCCCTAACACACAATTAATTGAGCGATAATTTATTGAATTAATCCAGCTGCCAAAGTTCATATTCTGCACTAAGCTAATAGCTAGATAGCTGCACTCCTTCCTTCCTTCCTTCCTTCCTTCCTTCCTTCCTTCCTTCCTTCCTTCCTTCCTTCCTTCCTTCCTTCTTCTGTCTCCCTCCCTCCCTCCCTCCCTCCTTTCTTCTGTCTCCCTTGCTCCCCTATGATTCTGATCCCTTCCTTCTTGTCTCCCTCTCTTCCTTCCTTCCTTTCGCCTTCTCTCCCTCCCTCCCTTCTTCCTTCCTTCCTTCCTTCTTCCTTTTTCATTCCTTCCTTCCTTCTTTCTTTCTTCCTCCTCCTCCTCCTCCCTCCCTTCCCTCCCTCCCTCCCTCCCTCCCTCCCTTCCTTCCTTCCTTCCTTCCTTCCTTCCTTCCTTCCTTCTTCCTTCTTTCTTTCTCTCTCTCTCTTTCTTTCTTTTCCTTCCTCCCTCCCTCCTTTCTTCTGTCTCCCTTGCTCCCCTATGATTCTGATCCCTTCCTTCTTGTCTCCCTCTCTTCCTTCCTTCCTTTCGCCTTCTCTCCCTCCCTCCCTTCTTCCTTCCTTCCTTCCTTCTTCCTTTTCATTCCTTCCTTCCTTCTTTCTTTCTTCCTCCTCCCTCCCTCCCTCCCTCCCTCCCTCCCTCCCTCCCTCCCTCCCTCCCTTCCTTCCTTCCTTCCTTCCTTCCTTCCTTTCTTCCTTCTTTCTTTCTCTCTCTCTCTTTCTTTCTTTTCCTTCCTCCCTCCCTCCCTTTCCTTCTCCCTCTCCTCCTCCTATTTCCTTCCTTCCTTCTTCCTTTCCTTTCTTTTACTTGTTTACGCATATTTTTAATTTTTATTATTATTCATTTATTCATACGCAATGTATACAATGTCTCCCACTTGCCTATTGTATACATGCCTTTACAAATGTATTTCCTTTTAGCAAAATTAATAACACTTTTATTCCCAAATAGGTTCACTCAGTCAATTATCCTTTTTGCTCTACCTGTCCCAACTGAAAGCCCTATCGATTGTGGAGCCGGCCAGCAACAGGGAGCCACAGCAGAGGGATGAAAGAGCCACATGCGGCTCCAGAGCCCCGGGTTGCTGACCCCTGGTATAGGATTTACTTATTTATTTATTTTATTTTATTTATTTTGTCACACAGTATATATAAGCATAAGCATGAAATAATTGTACAATATATAAGCATATATATGAATATGAGTATGTAATGACTATATTAATTGGATATAATGAAAGGAAACAATTAGGACAGGAACGGTAGGCACATTGGTGCTCTTATGCACGCCCCTTACAGACCTCGTAGGAATGAGGTGAGGTCAACAGTAGATAGTCTTTGGTTGAAGCTTTGGGGATTTTGGGAAGAGACCACAGAGTCAGGTAGTGTATTCCAAGTATTAACAACACTGTTACTGAAGTCATATTTTCTACAATCAAGATTGGAACGGTTCACATTAAGCTTAAATCTATTGTGTGCTCATGTATTGTTGTGATTGAAGCTGAAGTAGTCTTCGACAGGAAGGACATTGTAATAGATGATTCTATGAGTTAAACTCAGGTCATGTCGAAGGCGGTGGAGTTCTAAATTTTCTAAACCCAGGATTTCTAGTCTGGTGGCATAAAGTATTTTGTTGTATTCAGAGGAGTGGAGAACTCTTCTTATAAAATATTTCTGGACACGTTCAATTATATTGATGTCAGAAATGTGGTATGGGTTCCAAACAGTCAAGCTGTATTCAAGAATTGGTCTAGCAAATGTTTTATATGCTCTAGTTAGTAGTGTAGTGTTTTTGGAGAAGAAGCTGTGCAAGATTAGGTTTACAACTTTTAAGGCCTTTTTTGCAATGTAGTTGCAGTGGGCCTTGGCACTTAGATCATTTGATATGAAAACTCCAAGATCTCTAAGGGTGGGGGTCATCAGTAAGGTAATGTCCGTCAAGCTTGTACTTAGTGTTTAGGTTCTTTTTTTCCAATATTAAGACTGAGCATTTACTGGTTGAGATTTGGAGTTGCCAAGTTTTTGACCATTCAGATAAAAAGTCAAGGTCTTTTTGGAGGATAGCTGTATTGTTGGTGGTGTTAAATAGTTTGACATCGTCAGCAAAGAGAACATAATTACTTGTAATATGGTTACAGAGATCATTAATGTATAATATGAAGAGGGTCGGTCCAAGAATGCTGCCTTGGGGAACTCCACTTTTAACAGGAACAGGATTTGATAGAGCATTGCCAATTTTGACCACTTGTTGTCTGTTTGACAGGAAGGCATTTATCCAATTGTGGAGGGGTCCTGAGATGCCGTAGGATTTTAGTTTTAGGAGAAGTTTATCATGTACTACTAAGTTGAAAGCTTTGCAGAAGTCTATGTAGATTGCATCTATTGCATTGCCCTGATCAAGATTTGTAATCCATATGTTTTTGCAGTGAAGAAGTTGTAAATTACATGATAATTTTTTTCTGAAACCAAATTGTTTATTAGAGAGTAGGTTGTTTGTTTCTAGATGGAGGGTAATGGATTGGTTGATGATAGATTCCATTACTTTGCAGGTGACACAGCAAAGAGAGACAGGTCTGTAATTTTCAACTAGGCTGGGGTCTCCTTTTTTGAAGATAGGGATGACCGTAGTTAGTGACCAAAGTTTGGGAAGGGAACTGGTCGTGAAAGCTTTTTCAAAAATTATGCTTAGGGGTTCTGCTATATTAGTGGAAATCTTTTTTTTTAAAAGTATGCACATAGTCCATCAGGTCCAATAGATAGGGATGGTTTCAGTTTGCGAAGAGCTTTTTCAACATTATCTTCTATGAAATCTATATGTGTTAGGTCGTTGTACTCATTGTTGGTACGATTGGGGAATGTCGGGTATAAGTCATTACTGTTAACAAAGACTGTGCCAAAGAATGTGTTGAAGAGGTGTGCTTTAACTGTTTCTTCATTATATTCTTTGTCGTTAGAATCTTTTAGTGGTGGAATGGATCTCGAGTCTTTAAGTTTGTTGTTCACAAAATTATAAAAAGCACGATTGGAATTTGTGCACAAGAGGTCTTCTTCTCGCTTGGTGTGGTAATTGGCGCATTCATTTTTTATTTGATTGCATATATTTCTGTAGCAGTTTTTGAAATTTGCTACATAGCCCTTTTTGTTTCTTCTCCAAAGGGATTTTTTTTTTGATTGAAGCTTTTTTATTGATATGGGTAATTTGTTTTTTTCTGGTTTTGGTGGTGGTTTGTGGTATATAAAGATTAATGACTTAATGTCCTGCCCGAGCAAAGGGTTGGACTAAAAGACCTCCAAGGTCTCTTCTAACCCTATTATTCTATTTTCTATGTTCTAATGAATGGCTAAGTATATGGTATGAGCACAGCCAGTGTGTATTGGATGTACGGTTCACCCTTGGCATCTTTTATGCTTGGACCATTTTTTTTTTTTTACCTCCCATGGTTCGATGTGAAGAGAAGAAAAAAAAGAAAGGGGGGAGGGGAGAGAAAGGGAATCTTGGGTCATAGGAAGTGAGAGAGGTGTGAGGTTAAAAGAAAAAGCTTTGTCAAGTTAAGAGGATTAAAGTTTTTGGAGTGGGGGGGAGAACCTCTGTATTGGGGTTGTGGGGTGGATTAAGTTCTGTGTCACTACAGAAGACGTGAAAACAGCTCATTTAGGAAAGGATTAATAGGAAAAGGTTCAGCTGGGATGTAGCCCCTTGCCCTCACTTAGGCATTGCCCTGGGCCCCTCACACAGAGCGGGTGGGGGTGGGGCTCCTAACTACAGTATATGAACCATCCAATAGATTGATGCTGTCCCTTAAAGCAGGGGTCTCCAACCTTGGCAACTTTAAGCCTGGAGGACTTCAACTCCCAGAATTCCCCAGCCAGCTCTGAGTTCTGGGAATTGAAGTCCTCCAGGCTTAAAGTTGCCAAGGTCGGAGACCCCAGTTAAAGGAGGGGAGCTTTACTGGCTGGGGAATTCTGGGAGTTGAAGTCCTCCAGGCTTAAAGTTGCCAAGGTCGGAGACCCCAGTTAAAGGAGGGGAGCTTTGCTGGCCGGGGAATTCTGGGAGTTGAAGTCCTCCAGGCTTAAAGTTGCCAAGGATGGAGACCCCAGTTAAAGGAGGGGAGCTTTACTGGCTGGGGAATTCTGGGAGTTGAAGTCCTCCAGGTTTAAAGTTGCCAAGGTCGGAGACCCCTGCCTTAAAGGCAGGTCAATCCATGGGCTGAACTCAATTTTCAATAAATTAGTTTAGCATTGACTTCAGGGGAGAAAGAAACAGAATCACACTGATGTAAGAAGTAGGGAGAAAAGTGGGTGAGGGTCTCATGAAGACTTTACTTCTGGAGTTTTTAAAAAAAGACCCCCTCCATCCCATCTTCTGTACCAAAATGTAACAGTAACTGTCCCAAAGATGCTTTTTCAAGAGGCAGCTGGACTTTCTGGTTTCTCTTTGAAGACATTTTACTTTATTTATTTGTTATTTGTTTATAGTATTATTTGATTGCTTATTAGTAACCTATGACTATCACTAAGTGTTGTATCTTATGATTACCTATCTCCTCCCACTATGACTATAATCATGTTGCTTATATTTTTAGGATTTATATTGTTCTGTTCATTTCCTAGTATGATTTGATCGCTTATTAATAACCTAGACTATCACTAAGTGTTGTATCTTATGGTTCTTGATGAATGTATTTTTTTCTTTTTTTCCTTTTATGTACACTGAGAGCCTATGCACCAAAGACAAATTCCTTGTGTGTCCAATCACACTTGGCCAAAAAAGAATTCTCTTCTCTTCTCTTCTCTTCTCTTCTCTTCTCTTCTCTTCTCTTCTCTTCTCTTCTCTTCTCTTCTCTTCTCTTCTCTTCTCTCCTCTCCTCTCCTCTCCTCTCCTCTCCTCTCCTCTCCTCTCCCCTCCCATTCTATTCTATTCTATTCTATTCTATTCTATTCTATTCTATTCTATTCTATTCTATTCTATTCTATTCTATTTTCATCCAAGAAGCTTGAAGAAGACCCCACATACAGCAATAAAGCAGAAGATGGTTGCTCTAGAACCGTGATGGCAAACCTATGGCATGCATGCCAGAGGTGGTCTGCAGAGCCCTCTCTGTGGCCGTGCACGGCATCACCAGCTGGTCTTCGCGCATGTTGGAGCGTTGGGCGTGTATCGGCCGGCTGGTCTTCGGGTTTCCGGCGCTCCAGCACACACAAAGAACATCTGGTTAGCACACATGCACACGCCAGAAACCGAAAACCAGCTGGCCGGCGCCCGCATGCGTACCAACCAGCTCATTTTTGGGTTTCCGGTGCTCTGGCACGTGTGAAGAACAGCTGTTCTTCGGGTTTCCGGTGCTCCAGCGCATGCACGCACATGCATACACACACACACACACACACACACACACACACACACACACACACATTCTGGTTTGGGCGCTTGGTGCCGAAAAGTTTCACCATCACTGCTGTAGAAGGAAACATTATGGAAATGCATAGAATAATGATGTGTGTCTTTGAATTTTCTTAACAAGCCATGTCTGACCATGAACTGAATGAACTGGGCCAATGACGATGCACGATTAAAGGAGCAGCATCTTCTCTAAACCCTGAGCTAAAGCTACGCACCTCCAGACCACTGTTTCAGACAGATTCCTGCTTGTGGCTCAGCCCCCTGCCAGTACGACGTTACGCCTCCTCCCGTTTTCAGACTGCTTCCCAGAAATTACACTTATATCTAACCACCCTATAAGCCACAATTAAATGAAGAGGGCATGGATGAATGCATTGTGGCGTAAACAATGTGACTTTATTGCTCTACATCTGCAGAGGGCATACGCCAACGTTTATTCTCCCCAAGTCTGCACATAGGGATGAATCATCTGACGCCACAACTGGAGCCGAGTCCACAAAACAACACAAACAGAAACAAAGACTGGGGGAGAACGCAAACGCAATCAAGGGACAAGTGTGGTTGCTGCTGACATAACTGATCAAAGGGCCGTAGGACGTCAGACTCCCCTGAGAATCCTCCTCCTTATGGGCTGATCTTCTGATCTTCTCCTGGTGGTGGCGTCCATCTTGATTTCACGCCTTAAATATTTGTTGTTTGCTTATTAATGAGGAATAAAACCAGGGGTGGGCTTCAAAAATGTTATCAAGGGATTCTCTGCCCAGTTGTGGGGTGGGCGTGACCATGGTGGGAGTGGCCTAGTCAGCCTCCTGCACCATGGCAAGGAGGGGAGTTTTTGCCCTCCCCGGCTCTGGAGGCTTTCCTCAAGCCTTGGGGAGGGCAAAAACAGCCTCCCCAGGCTCTGGATGCCCTGTGGAGGCCTGAACTTCCAAGTAGGCCCATTCTTTGCCCTCCCTGAGCCTCCGTGTGCGCCCTGCACTTACCTGCATCCAAAATGGGCCGCGTGGGGACTCCTGGGAGGGGAGGGGTGGGGTAGGGCCGGTCCAGCCAGGAGTGGGATTTGGGGGTTCTCCAAACTGCACAGAATCTTAGCTAGAGGTCCTCCCGAACCCTTACAAACCCCCAACAGCCCACCCTTGAATAAAGTGTTCCCAAAAGACCCTGCTGCTCTTAATTTATCCCGCTCTTTCTTTTTCTCCATTAAAAGTTCTTGTCCTTAAAAAACAAAAAACAAAAGTGCCTCGGGAAGATCTATCAGTTCTGCTCTCTTTCCTGTACAATGAATAAAGTCAAGCAAAATAAATTAGTTAAGCATGTTTTCCTGCCTCTGATGTCATCTGTTGTTATCACCAGGCTGTTATTGTAACTGAAGACATCAAAGAGTGTTTTAATTTATAAGGGGTCCATGGGCCAAACTGAAACAGGTGCTGAGGTAAGGACCAGGTTGCTGTGGTAACACCTTACAACAGGGCCCCCCAACCCTGTGTTCATGGACCGGCACCGGGCTATAGCATGCCAGAAACCAGGCAGCACAAACAAACAAAGCCCCATCACACAAAACTACATTCCCACCAATCCATGGAAAAATCTCTCTCCGCAGAACCGGTTGCTGGTATCCAAAAGCTTGGGGGCCACTACCTTAGAAAGAAAGTACAGATATGTACAGATTAACAGAGTTGGAAGGGACCTTGTAGGTCATCTAGTCCAACCCTCCCCCCGCCCAAGCAGGAGACCCTACACCATTTCTGACAGAGGGCAGCCCAGTCTCTTCCTGAAAGCCTCCAGTGATGAAGCTCCCACAACTTCCGAAGGCAACTTCTGTTCCATTGGTTGATTGTTCTCAGTGTCAGAAAATTTCTCCTTAGTTCCAGGTTGAGTCTCTCCTTGATCAGTTTCCATCCATTATTCCTTGTCTGGCCTTCGGGTGCTTTGGAAAATAGCTTGACCCAGTGGTGAAATGTAAAATGTGTTACTACCGGTTCTGTGGGTGTGTCTACATGGTGGTGGCTAATGTGACCGGGTGGGCATGGTCAACTTTTTTTTTTAACTTTTAAAAGCATTTTTTCTACAACTTCTTTGGCTGAAGAGGTTGTAGAAAAAATTATTTTAAAAGCCTCTGAAGATCCCAGCTGAGCCGCGCGATCATCAGAACCTTTTTTTTTTTAACTTTTAAAAGAATTTTTTCGGCCGAAGAAAAAAATGCTTTTAAAAGTAAAAAAAAACAAACACCTCTGATGATCGCGTGGCTCAGCTGGGCATGGGGAGGCAGGGTTTTTTTGCTACCGGTTCTCCGAACCATCTGCCGCCATCGCTACTGGATCGGGAGAACCGGGAGCATTTCACCCCTGGCTTGACCCCTTCCTCTCATTCCTCCCCTTCCAATATTTGAGGCAGCCCCTGAAATATTGGAACACTGCTATCATGTCTCCCCTGGTGAGTAGGAAAATTAGAAAAAAGTAGGAAAATTCAATGGTTATTTGGGGTGGTGGTGATCAAGGTGTTCTCTGTTTTGTTCTGCTTATGATTCCAAAATCAAGTTTTGAGTTAGGAAAGGCAGAATGCAGCTTAAGGCGAATACCTAGTACAGTGATGGCACCGAGGGCTGAAAAGGGAGTGCCCGCGCACCCACACAGGACCAATCAAAGTCCATGGGGAAGCCAGATTCGCTTAACAACTGTGTTACTAATTTAACAACTGCAGTGATTCACTTCACAACGGTGACAAGAAAGGTCATACAATGGGGCAAAACTTCACTTAACAACTGTCTCGCTTAGCAACAGAAATTTTGGGCTCACATGTCGTCACAAGTCGAGGATTACTTGTATTTGGTTCCCGTCTTGTCTTTTTCAGTGGATTCTTGTCTTTGTAGTTGTAGATAGTACTGACCACATGTGTTGTGCCTCGCCCGCGATCCTCTCCTCAGCCGGGCCCCTCCCATCTCCTGCTATCTGAATCAGAGTCTGATAATGAAGAGGAACGGCCTGGCATGCCTCCAGTCCCCAGCCCTGGCACCATGCCCGGACAGAATGTCAGGAATGAGCAAACAAACCTCTCTCCTACAGCGTGGGAGCACGAAGCCAGCCACGTGCTAGAATTGCCGGCAGCAGATCAGGAGGATGGAAAGTCACAGTGGACGGATCCCTGCTTCTGGAGAATGGAGAGGCGACGTCAGCAAAAGGAAGGGAGGGGCAGGCCTGGATAAGTGCTGAGTCATGGAGCCATACCCCATGGCCTATATAAAGGATCTGCTTTTTGGCATTCCTTGAGTCAAGCAAAGTCTCATCTGGTTTGCTGAAGTCACACCTTGGATTCCTGCCCGCCCTGAGAACTCTGAAAGGAATTTGGCAAAGCTGCAGAGGCTTTGTGGCCACGCTTGATACAGACTTCCCAGACCCGGTCGTCAGAGTGGGAGTGGGACACGACAACATGCACTTCAGTATGTCCAAGCTTTGCAATTTAAGCAATTCATATAAAAACTGGCACGAACAAGGAAGAGCAATAGGCCACATTGTTTCCCTACTTGGTGGTTGCTCTATGTTATTTTCTAAATTTTATCTCTCTCCCGATACCAACATCTCGACCAGAAGCAAAATTATGCTGGGTAGGGAATCTAGACATTTGCATGGATTCCAGCTGAGCCAACTTCCCCCTGTCTGGAGCCAAAATAAACTCTTCTCCAAGTAGTAGATAGGCAAACAGTACCAGCAAATATTGCATCTTGCTCCGTGAGTTTTCAGAAAATGTCATCACTTTTATTTATCATGCTCTTTATCCAGGAAAGGCAGTGACATTGAACTATCACGTTACATTTGCTGTTAAGTGGTCTGCGCCTTGAGGAATTACAGTCTAGCATTTGATAAAGGGGCGATGACAGAGCAAGGAGAAAGCGCACTGGAAATGTGGATTAGGTTGGGAGCCCTCTCTGAATATCCCTGTGCTCTCTGTTAGTAAAGTCACTATCCGCTTTCTCTACCTCTTGAAAGCTCATCTCTCGTTAAACTTAGCTTCGTTCTACGAGCCATAGGATCACCCCTAAATATGCAGCTATTATGTTTTAAATAGGTTCAATCAGGAAATAGATCTGCTGCTTTTTTTCCATAGAGAATACAATATAATCTACCAAAACGAAATGAAACAAAAACATACATTCCACCCTAACGACAACGAAAACAAGAAAAAAAAATAGGGTACAAAAAAAGAAGGAAAAAACAGTCACTTAAACCATTAACTTGTAATGTACAACTATTGCAATTTGGTATGTCGAGGGAGCCTCTGAAGCATATCTTAAAAAAGGATTTTAAAAAATCAAATAATGGCAAATATACGATATCAGTTTTGGCGAACCTTTTCGGCACCGAGTGCCGGGAGCACCAAAAACCAGAAGAGCAGCTCCCTAGCACTCGTGTGCGTGCCAGGAAGCTGAGTTTCTGGTTTCTGGCATGTGCCTGCACGCCAGTCACCTGCTCTTCCGGTTTCTGGTGCGCATGTATGCATGAAGACCAGCTGGCCAGCGCGCATGTGCATGCTGGAATCCGGAAGAGCAACGGGCGACGGCTGGCATGTTCAGAGACTGCCATAGGTTCACCATCACGGTACTATATTGTCAGGCACAGATCAGGACAGAGGTGGGTTTCATCAGGTTCTGACCAGTTCTGGAGAACCGGTAGCAGAAATTTTGAGTAGTTCGGAGAACTGGTAAATACCACTTCTGACTGGCCCCTCCCCCATCTATTCTCTGCCTCCCGAGTGCCAGCTGATCGGGAGGAAATGCACCCCCCCCCATGCCCAGCTTAGTCGTGCAATCATCAGAGGTTGTTTTTTTTTTTACTTTTAAATCATTTTTTCTTCGGCCGAAAATATGCTTTTAAAAATAATAATAATAAAAATAATAATAATAATAATAATAATAATAATAATAATAATAATAATAATAATAATAATAATAATAATAATAATAATAAGCCTCTGATGCTGATCGTCAGAGGCTTTTAAAACCTCATGGGCCAAAGAGGTTGTAGAAAAAATGCTTTTAAAAGGCTCCTCTGATGATCCCAGCTGACTTGCCTGATCGTCAGAGGCTTTTTTTTCTTTTAAAGGCAAAAAAAAATGCTTTTAAAAGAAAAGAAAAGTCTGGGACGATCAGGCAACTCAGCTGGGATCACCAGAGGAGCTTTTTAAAAGCATTTTTTTCTACAACTTCTTTGGCCGAAGAGGTTGTAGAAAAAATGCTTTTAAGAGTAAAAAAAAAAAAAGTTGGCCATGCCCACCCAGTCACATTAACACCATCACCACCAAGCCACGACCACAGAACCGGTAGTAACAAATTTTACATTTCACCCCTGCCACAATTGGCACCAGATTTCCCACCGTTGCCACTCTTTCTTCTCCTTCATAGAGTTGCCAGTTGTTGATGGCTCCCTGTAAGGATGAAGGAAGATTGGCTGTATTAACTATTGGGCGATCTATTTTTTTTATTACTATTATTTGGGGGGCAAATGCTAACCCTCCCTCTTCACACTACTGCTACTCTGTCCCTTTATTAATAATGGTCCACCACCCCTCAGTGTCTCTTCTCAATTGTTCTAGTATTGTGATGGCGAACCTATGGCACGGGTGCCACAGGTGGCATGCGGAGCCATATCTGTGGGCACACGAGTGTTGCCCTAGCTCAGCTCCAGCGCACACCCCGGCCAGCTGATTTTCGGGCCTTCTGGGCCCACCGGAAGTTGGGAAATGAGCCGTTTCCGGCCTCTGGAGGGCCACCGGGAGGGGGAAATGGGGAAGGCTGTTTTCGCCCCCCCTCCAGGCTCCAAGAAAGTCTCTGGAGCCTGGAGAGGGCAAAAAACAAGCCTACCGGGCCCACCGGTAAACTTTTTGCCATCGCGTGCCAAAAGTGGGGGTCGCGTGCACGGGAGGGGGCGGATGTCAGGCGTGCATGCACGGGATGAATTGAATTATGGGTGTCGGCATGCACACATGCAACTCCCCCACGCTCCCCACACTTTTGGCACACGACGGCAAAAAGGTTAGCCATCACTGTTCTAGGAGTTGGTTCGGGGGACCCAGGAACGGAACCACATATGTGAAGGAGCAAGGTTATGTCATTCCATCTTCAAAGCTTTCAGTGGGCATTTAAGTGAAGCGGAATGACAGATTCATAAACAAACAACAGTTTCAACAGCCAGGAAAATGTTCTTTTATGCCAGCTGCACATGAACTCGCCCATGGATGGCTCAAAATAGAATTGTGGGAGTGGGGAGGAAGACTGGCAATTTATGATTATATTTTTCTTCCTTTTTGTATTGGATAGGGGTGGAGATGTTTGTTGTCTTCTGCGTTAGCTCAGTTGTTTTAGGGCAGTGGATACGAGATATTTTCCATAATATTCTCCTGCTGGTAACTGAAGAGGACCTAGCTGATGGTTTGTCATCTCCATGTGTTCCCTGAATATTGAGGCTGGCAGCAATGAAAACAATTGTGGAACAGTTTCAAACTGTTTGGAGCAATCTGGAGAATAAAAGAATAACAGAGTTGGAGGGATCTTGAAGGTCTTTTAGTCCAACTCCCTGCCCAAGCAGGAGATCCAATACCAATTTCAGACAAATGGCTGTCCAATCTCTTCTTAAAAACCTCCAATGCTGGAACACCTATCACTTCTGAAGACAAGCTATTCCACTGGTTTATTGTTTTCACGGTTAGGAAGTTTCTCCGTAGCTTTAGGTTGCTTCTCTCCTTGAATAGTTTCCACCCATTGTTTCTTGTCTTTCCTTCTGGTGCTTTGGAGAACAGATTGTCCCCCTCTTCTTCGTGGCAGCCCTTCAAATATTAAAACATTGTTATCATGTCACCCTATCATTGAGATATCGTATCTATCGTTGAGATTCTCCATGTGGCACTTTCATTTTTCCAGGCAGGTAGGGAGACTTAGAAACTTAGAATAACAGAGTTGGAAGGGTCCTTGAGGATCTTCTAGTCCAACCCTCTGCTTAGGCAGGAAACCTTACACCACTTCAGACAGATGGTTATCCAACATCTTCTTAAAAACTTCCAATGTTAGAGCACTCACAACTTCTGGAGGCAAGTTGTTCCACTGATTAATTGTTCTAACTGTCAGGAAATTTCTCCTTAGTTCTAAATTGCTTCTTTCCTTGATTAGTTTCCACCCATTGCTTCTTGTTCTACCCTCAGGTGCTTTGGAGAACAGCCCGACTCCCTCTTCTTTGTGGCAGTCCCCGAGATACTGGAACACTGCTATCATGTCTCCCCATGTCCTTCTTTTCATCAGACTAGACATGTCCAATTCCTGCAACCGTTCTTTATATGTTTTATCCTCCAGTCCTCTAATCATTTTTGTCTCACTTCTCTGGATTCTTTCCAGAGTCTCAACATCTTTTTTTATATTGTGATGACAAAAATTGGATGCAGGGAGAGAAAAAAGGACCACATATGCTATCAGATTATACTGCCTGTTTTTTAAATGTGAAGCTAAGATACAATACACACGGGAGTACTATCTCAAGAATAACCTGTTTTCTTAACCAACCCAAAGTTTATCCATATTTTCTTTTTCCTCTTTTAATATTTGTGGACCGTCTAACAATCAATTACCTCCCGAAGACATTTTCTTTTCAAATAGTTCAGGTTCTGGATTCAATTACTACATCTTTCCTCACCCTCTCACTCCCTTTCTTTTCTTCCAGCATGTTCCTAGTAAATGTTAAATTTTGGTTGATGAATTTCTGGAGAGCAACTTCCCTTGTATAACGAAGAACCAGACCGTCGGATGATTGACACAAAGCAAAGGCGCAGTATTGTTTGGATAAATGACAACAACAACAACTACAACACAAGTGAGACATTGGTATCTTTTAGGTATTGCCAGAACGAAACGCCAGTCCATTTTCGGCTCCTGCCAGAAACTTCATACTTTGCTCTTTTCTTGTTTAATACTGTTGGCAAATATTCATATGGTGTCTGCATTTTGACTACAGTTCAATTTTCTGTTGGGGCCTGTGTGTGTGTGTGTGTGTGTGTGTGTGTGTGTGTGTGTGTGTGCGCGCACGCACATGTATGTGTGTGTGTTTGAAAGCTAATTCTGATTATAGTTGTAAGCATGTGTTTCTTTTGGCTGTGTTCTCTAGTACTAAAGTGAAAATAACCATGCAGAACTTAAACCAGATTGCATAACAAATCATGCAGCTGCTTAACACTGAAGGACATTGTGGAGCCATCTTATTTAGGACTGATGCTTCTTCCTGAAGTCTGCAGACTTGCATGAAACGATTGAAATTATCCTATGTCCAAAGATTATATCCATCCTCATAACTTCTGAACCATACATCTCGGATGTCACTGTTGAGGGAACATTGTCCCCAAAAACCCCAAGAAGACATGGAGAGTCTCATAATGTTCTTCATGCATCACTCCTATTCTTTAGCTGAGATTTGAGGTATATCTCCTAGGACAGGGGTCGGCAACCCGCGGCTCTGGAGCCGCATGTGGCTCTTTCATCCCTCTGCTGCAGCTCCCTGTTGCTGGTCGGCTCCACAATTGATAGGGCTTTCTGTTAGGATAGGTAGAGGAAAAAGGATGCCGCGCTAGGAGGATACTCTATGGTGGGGGAACCGGACTTCCGGTCAGCAGAGGAAAAAGGATGCCGTGCTAGGAGGAGACTCTATGGTGGGGGGACTTCCAGTTGGCTCCAGAATTGAATGGGGGCTTCCATTTAGGACCTTTGTTGCTCTTTGAGCGTTTAAGGTTGCCGACTCCTGTCCTAAGAGAGCTTTCACGCTTGCTGGGCACAATGATCTGCTCTCCAGAAGAAAGACTGAATAACACTTTTGTTTACAACAGGGTTCTCTCCAAATTCGGCAACTTTAAGACTTGTGGGCTTCAGCTCCCAGAATTCTTCAGCCAGCAGAGTGGTTGAGGAATTCTGGGAGTTGAAGTCCACAAGTCTTAAAAGTTGCCAAGGTTGGAGAGTCCTGATTTACAAGGAGAAATAGAGACTGTTTCATACCTATTCCTGCATTCTATTATTATTATTATTATTATTATTATTATTATTATTATTATTGTTGTTGTTGTTGTTGTTGTTGTTGTTGTTGTTGTTGTTGTTGTTGTTGTTGTTGCTGTTGTTATTATTCTGATGGGATGCTCCAGTATTACCCTTTTTAAGCCACAGTTGTTCAACTGCTTTTAGCAATACACCTTCTGTGATTTCTAGAAGGATAGCCAAATTTGTTTCAAAGGCCAGTGCTATCCATTCTTTCATATTGTATCCACCAGGGATGGGTTCTATTTACCTTCACTACCGGTTCGCAATGGGAGTGAACTACTGGTTCCCTTCACTCACCTGCGCGCGCACTTCTGCACATGCGCAGATCATCCATTTTGATATCCGGCGGGTGGGTGAGCCTCCCACTGCTTTTACTACCGGTTCTAAAGAACAGAACAGAACCGGCAGCAACCCACCACTGGTATCTACTTTCTTGCTGATCTATGTTCCCTCGGTGTAATCAGTGGAACGACTTGCTTCCAGTTGTTCTAGGTGCTCTATCACTGGAGGTTTTTAAGAAGAGATTGGACCGGGGTGAAATCCAGCAGGTTATGGAGAACCGGTAGTGGAAATTTTGAGCAGTTCAGAGATAGCTCAGGCTGTAAGGAGCCTGTTATTAAAACACAGTAGCCTGCAATTACTGCAGGTTCAAGCCTGGCCCAAGGTTGACTCAGCCTTCCATCCTTTATAAGGTAGGTAAAATGAGGACCCAGATTGTTGGGGGGGCAATAAGTTGACTTTGTAAATATACAATTAGAATGAGACTATTGCCTTATACACTGTAAGCCGCCCTGAGTCTTCGGAAAAGGGCGGGATATAAATGTAAATAAAAAAAAACCTGGCAAATGCCACCTCTGGCTGGCTCCAGAGTGTGGTGGGAATGGGGATTTTGCAATATCCTTCCCCCAGGAGTGGGGTGGGAATGGAGATTTTGCAGTATCCTTCCCTCAGGAGTGGGGTGGGAATGGAGATTTTGCAGTATCCTTCCCCTGCCACGCCCACCAAGCCAGGCCCGCAGAACCAGTAGTAAAAAAAAAAAACTGGATTTCACCACCGTCCCATACCATCAACTTATCCTCATGCCATACAACACTGAACTGCAACAACAAACTTACTATGTTGCCTAAAACCAAGAATGGCTGCCTTTTTCTGCTTTACAGAGACCGGGATTTGAAATATATGACATTACTTGTTTATTTGAATTTGTTAATGAGCTTGACATGCAAGGAGAACCCATTCATCTAAGTCAGGGGGCTGCAAACTTGGCTCTTTTAAGACTTGTGGACTTCAACTCCCAGAGTTCCTCAGCCAGATTTGCTCTGGGAGCTTTGCTCTGGAACTCTGGGAGTTGAAGTCCACAAGTCTTAAAAGAGCCAAGTTTGCAGACCCCTGGTCTAAGCCATGAAGTGTTCTACCCAAGGTTTTAGCAAGTCATTTTCCTGATCCTCACATATTACACTAGGCCATAAACCATAGTGTACATACCGCAGTGACCAACTTCATAAAAATGTGCCAAAAAAAAAAAAGGAAACCGTATCACAATTCAACATGATAAATGCATCAAGTTTTCCTGAAGATGAGGGTGTCAGATTTGATTAACTCCACATACACAGATATTCGGGAATCTAAAAATTTATAGGGTGGGAGGATTACCTTCTCATTGGCTGCATAGAAAAATGTATAAGGAATCCAGTCGTTTTGATTAATGCTTTAAATAGTTTACTCCCATCCCTCTGCTCACAGTAATGTTGTTACATTTATTATGCCATTTCCTGGATAGCATTTATTGTTCTCCAGTGAATAAGGAAATATTTTCTCCATGTGTATCTCAGCTCTTACAGCTGGATAGCTGTTAACTGTGGACACGATACTGCTGGTGTGCGTGGAGAATTTTTCAAAATAGATTAATGTGTTTTTGGCAATGGAAGGAAAGAGAGAGAGAGGATCAGCTCCAAAGAGGGTCAGAAGTCATGGATGGGGAGTCTGGCCTCCGTCCAATTTTATGTCTCTGCGCAGCAAAATTCTCCTTTGTCCCTTAAGACCCAGACAGGTCAGTGGCAATGGCAACAGCTCTGAATGTCATTCTTCTCCATCCCATCCTGGAAAAATAGCAATAGGAATAGGACTTAGACTTATATACCGCTTTACAGCCCTCTCTAAACAGTTTTACAGAGTCAGCCTATCACAACCCCCCCCCCAATAATCTGGGTCCTCATTTTACCCACCTCGGAAGGATTGAAGGCTGAGTCAACCTTGAGCCTGGTGAGATTTGAACTGCCAAACTGCAGGCGGCCGGCATTCAGCAGAAGTAGCCTGCAGTACTGCACTCTAACCACTGCGCCACCACAGCTCTTTGGAAGAAGATTGTCAACTCTGAAGCTGACTTGGCCGAAGCCATCTTGGAGCTTCAGTGTTGCCACACCGGAGCTGAGGGATAGAGAGGGAGGAATAGAGATAGCTGGGGTTTTGTAGCTAAAACAAAATATGTTCTCCTGGGAACCAAGGCAAGAGGTGGTATTCAGCAGGTTCTGACCAGTTCTGGAGAACCGGTAGTGGAAATTTTGAGTAGTTTGGAGAACCAGTAAATACCACCTCTGACTGGCTCCGTCCCCATCTATTCTCTGCCTCCCGAGTCCCAGCTGATCGGGAAGAAATGGGGATTTTGCAGTATCCTTCCCCTGCCACGCCCACCAAGCCACGCCCACCAAGCCATGCCATGGCCACCAAGCCACGCCCACAGAACCTGTAGTAAAAAAAATTTGAATCCCACCACTGAACCAAGGACGTTCTCACACCTGATCAAAGAGAGGAGTGACATTACCAGACAACTGGAGAGCACCCTGATTGGACCATGTGACTAATAGTTTGGGGAAGGGGAAAAACTTTTACTTTTAATTAGGTGAAAACCGCAGGAACTTTCAGAGTCGGTTTCGCCAAAATGGTGCCAATATGATATATCCAATAAAACTATCCCTTGAAGAACCTACCGGCCTCGGAGTTTTGTTTGCTATGGGTGTATTACTTGGAACCCTGACAAAGATCTCAGAAGAAGCGCCCCAAGGAGATCTTTTTTGCTAGGATCTCTGATTATGAAATCCAGTCGTTAGAAGCAAAGCGTACCACTTCTAGTTTGCAAAAGGTGCGTCACTTATAATCAGCAACCTGGAACTAAGGAGACATTTTCTGACAGTGAGAACAATTAATCAGTGGAGCGACTTGCTTCCAGAACTTGTGGGTGCTCTATCATTGGAGGTTTTTAAGAAGAGATTGGATAACCATTTGTCTGAAATGGTACAAGGTTTCCTACCTGAGCAGGGGGTTGGACTAGAAGACCTCCAAAGTCCCTTCCAACTCTTATTATTCTATTCCGTTCTAAAAGATATGATCCTCAGTCATCACTGCGGCTAAATTGATGTCTAATGTTGCAAAAGAAAAATAATATGAGATAGACGCCTGGGGAGTGTGCATGTTAATTTCATTTGAGTTCATTCTAAATCTAGCTGTCAGCAAAATTTTGCTTTTTTTCCTAGACTCATCCACTACTTTGGGAATACGACTCTGGAATCCCATGCAGGAATACATTGCAAATCCTTGCCATAGAGGGAGATATTCTCAGACCACCATATTCAGGATTTTTTTTCTTTTTTCTGTCAAGAAGATTGAGAAGGTCCTTCCAGGTCAGGATTTCACCACTTTCAGAGGCTGCAGGCTCCACAAACCAGGTTTCTGGTTTGTCTGTCTGTCTGTCTGTCTGTCTGTCTATCTCCATCTCCATCTCCATATCCATCTCCATCTATCTACATCTCCCTCTCCTTCTCCCTCTCCCTCTCCCTCTCCCCCTCCCTCCCTCCCTCTCTCTCTCCATCCATCTCTCCATCCATATCTATCTATCTATCTATCTATCTATCTATCTATCTATCTATCTATCTATCTATCTATCTATCATCTATCTATCTAATCTATTATTATTATCTATCATTTATTATCTATCTATCTATCTATCTATCTATCTATCTATCTATCTATCTATCTATCTATCTATCTATCTACCTACCTACCTACCTACCTACCTACCTACCTACCTACCTACCTACCTACCTACCTACCTACCTACCTACCTACCTACCTACCTATCTATCTATCTATCTATCTATCTATCTATCTATCTATCTATCTATCTATCTATCTATCATCTACTGGTGAAATCCAAGAGTTATCTCTGTTGTTCATTGGGGCAATAGATGATCATCTTTCAGATGATCTTTCTTCGATTCAGGAGACCTTTCCGCCTATTCACCTGCAGGTTGTCTGCCCATCTAGTTGCCAAGCAATGTCCACGCAGAGCTCCAGTTCGCCTTCGGGGTGATTCTGGCTTCAGTATTTTGAAAGAACGAAAAGGAGGAAACAACCCTTTAATAGGATAACCTGTAAGCTGCCCTATAAATCACCTTATAGGGGAATTTAATTAATAAGTAAAACAAAATAAAGTCCCTGCCTCTATTATTCCAACAAATCTATTCCTTCCAGAATGGTTACAGCCCTTTCCCTGGCCTCCTGCCTTCCAGCTTATGGCAACCTACAGCTTTTATGTTATATTATTTATTTGCTTGACTGGACAAACACAGCTGCTTTTCAGGAATTTGAGAAATCCCTACTCAGCATCAGAAAGAAGTCCATTTTCCCCCCCTTCCTGGCTTGCCTGCAAGGGAGGTATATTTACAACCAATACTGCCTGCCAGTCAAGACCTTGGTAACCGAGAGCCAGGAATGGCGGTCTTTTGAAAACCACTCATGCTTTGCGACTGCACAGCTTCCAGCCTCTAAAAGGCATCAGGAGGGGGGATGTAAACATTGTTCTCCTATTCAGCCTTGTACATAAGGGCATTGAGCCCAACAAGGCTCCGAGTACTCCTGCGTTCCGTTTCCACCAAGATTAGACACCGATATCCTTTCCCGGAGACACACAATCTGCCTGGCTTGGTTTTGCTCTTAACAATTGACTACTGTGGATTTCAGCCGGACCTCTGAACAATGTCATCAGTGGAAACTTCAGCTCAGGAGTAGGGCTGTACCATGGACCTTTATACCTTCAAGGGAATCGAGACGCCTTCTCTACCCAGCCACTCATGAATTGCTGGGTTTTATTTGGCAATTAAACTAAAGATATTGTCAGTTGGGGATAGCTGTGTTTACATGAGATGTGTTGTGACCAAGACCCAAGTAGTGATTACTAAACACAATTCAGTCCTCAACAAACTTATTTTATTAAAATTAATTCATTCTCAGCTTCGTCCAAAACAAAATTCTTAATAACCAGTCCGTGGGCCTTATCATCAACCTTTGATGTCTTTGGCAACCTGCCAAAGGCTTTTCTTGGCAACACCCCCACACAGTTCAAGAGACGCTGACAAGAAGCACAGAAATCAACGTTGCTTTCCTACAAAGAACCCAACGGCTCGTTGCTGCTCTTTTAAGCCTTATGGGAGGGGGCAGTCATCTTCTGGCCTTACTCCCGAGTTGTTCTTTTTGCTTTAGCTGCTCTTGCCTTCTGGCAGCTCTTCACATGCATGCACTAGGAACAGGCTCCTCCTGTTTCTCTGCCTCTCTGCTGTCTGCCTCTGGAGGCTCCGGAGTCTGCGCATCGCTCCCAGATGACCCTGGCCCCATCTCTGCCTCCAATGCAGAGCCTTCGTCCAGGCCTTCCCCTGACTCTAGGATTGGCCCATTGTCCTCCCCAGCCTCTTCACTGTCCGACTCCGCTGCCAGCTCCACTGGCTGCTGGCGGACCACAACACAATGCTAACCTCATGTTTCAGCAAGGATTTGCTAAAGAGCTTCATGTGCAGATCATCAGTTCGAGACGCTACTAAATGGCGTTTGGAAGAAATGAAATAGAAAGGGCCAAACAAAATTTGATAAAGGTAGTCCTTTGTTTATGACCAGTCAGTTGAGACTCTAGAAAGAGTCAGAGAAGAGCAACAAAGATGATTAGGGGACTGAAGGCTAAAACATATGAAGAACAGTTGCTGGAACTGGGTATGTCTAGTTTAATGGAAAGAAGGACTAGGGGAGACATGATAGCAGACTTCCAATATCTCAGGGGTTGCCACAAAGAAGAGGAAATCAACCTATTCTCTAAAGCACCTGGAGGCAGGATAAGCTCATCTGTCTGGAACGCGTATTGTATATCAGACATTAATACAATTGAACAAGTCCAGAGATATTTCACAAGAAGAGTCCTCCACTCATCTGCTTGCAACAGAATACCTTATGCCACCAGACTTGAAATTTAGGGCTTAGACAACTTAGAATTTCGCCGTCTCCGGTCCGACCTAAACGTAGTACACAAAATTAACTGCCACAACATCCTACCTGTCAAAGACTACTTCAGCTTCAACCACAACAATACATGAGCACATAATAGATACAAACCTATGGTAAACTGCGCCAAATTTGATTGCAGAAAATACGACTTCAGCAACAGAGTGGTCAATGCCTGGAATGCACTACCTGACTCTGTGGTTTCTTCCCCAAACCCCTAAAACTTTAACCTTAGACTGTCTACTGTTGTCCTCACCCCATTCCTAAGAGGTCTGTAAGGGGGGTGCATTAGCACACCAGCGTGCCTACCGTCCCTGTCCTAATGTTCCCTTTTATTCGTATCCATTTCATGTATTCATAATAATGTTTATACTTATATCTATCTAATACATGCCTGACGAAAATAAATAAAAATTAAATAAAGAAGCAATGGGTGGAAACTAAATCAAGGAGAGAACCAACCTAGAACTAAGGAGAATTTTCCCAACAGTGAGAACAATTAACCATTGGAACGCCTTGTCTCCAGAAGTTGTTAGTGCTCCATCACTGGAGGTTTTTAAGAAAAGACTGGACAACCATTTCTCTGAAATGATACAGGGTCTCCTGCTTGAAGCAGAGGGCTGGACTAGAAGACCTCTAAGGTCATTTCCATCTCTGATGTTCTGTGTTCCATGTTATAACATGTTGAGGACTCCCTATATGCTAAGAACTGATAGACAGTTCTTGTGTTTGCATGGCACAAATTTAGCTGGACTAGAAGATTAGATGGTTGTGTGAAGATTATAACTCAGTCAGCAATGGAATTGATACCATCTTCAAGGCTGGGGAGGTGCTTCCCTTTGAGAGTTAAGAACAGAGGTGGTATTCAGCAGGTTCTGACCAGTTCTGGAGAACCAGTAGCGGAAATTTTGAGTAGTTTGGAGAAATGGTAAATACCACCTCTGACTGGCCATGCCCCCATCTATTCTCTGCCTCCCGAGTCCCAGCTGATCAGGAGGGAATGGGGATTTTGCAGTAACCTTCGCTTGGAGTGGGGAGGGAATGGGGATTTTGCAGTAACCTTCCCTCGGAGTGTGGAGGGAATGGGGATTTTGCAGTAACCTTCGCTTGGAGTCGGGAGGGAATGGGGATCTTGCAGTATCCTTCCCCCTGGAGTGGGGTGGGAATGGGGATTTTGCAGTAACCTTCGCTTGGAGTCGGGAGGGAATGGGGATCTTGCAGTATCCTTCCCCCTGGAGTGGGGTGGGACTGGAGATCTTGCACTTCGCTTGGAGTGGGGAGGGAATGGGGATTTTGCAGTAACCTTCGCTTGGAGTGGGGAGGGAATGGAGATTTTGCAGTAACCTTCCCTTGGAGTGGCGATGGAATGGAGATTTTACAGTATCCTTCCCTTGCCATGCCCACCAAGCCACGCCCACAGAACCGGTAGTAAAAAAATTTTAATCCCACCACTAGTTAAGAAGCATTTTTCTTTTAGTTGTTTTTCTCCTTCCTTGCACTCGTACTCACACTCACACTTCCAGATGTGTACTCCCCCCCATCTTCCCCCCCCCCAGTTTCCCCTTTTAACATCCTCCCTGACAACAGAGACAGGACATCTTTAATTTTCCTCCTCCCTAATTGGCTCTCAGCTTTCCCAGCAATTTCAGTCCATTTAATTTAAATCCATTGCGGGTGAGGATGGAATAAGTGGAACAAGGCGAAAATCACCCGTGCCATTGCACATTTTATATAAAAGTGACATCAGCAGGGAAACTATTTATTGACATACAACCCTCCCTGGTTTGTGGGCAATTTGCACATGATGACTGGGCCCCCAAAGCCTACCCTTTTCCTTCTCAGCTCTTTAAATGTGGTTCCAGCATACTACGAATGCCATTTAACCTACAGGCTCCTCTTCAATACTCCGTCTCAGTGGGAAACAAACATCTGGTCTTGGCAGCTGGAAAGCAGGGATTGTCCTCATTCCCGTCCAAATTATCCGGAGGAACGATAGTTATGAAACAGTGGGTTAAATAGTCCTACACAGAACAAAGCCAGGGAGAATACACACGCACACATATACCCTTGTACACACGTATTTCCCAGCATTCGGACTTCCGCCCAATCGGAAAGAAGGGTCTTCAGAAAGAAGATGGTGGGCTACTCCTGATTTTGATCACCAATGGCAACGCTGTGGAGTCCGTCAGACCTGTTTCTCCTGCTGTTCTGGAGAAATATCATAGAATATCACACACACACACCCTGTTTTTTGCCTACACCCCCTGTTTTTGGCCTAGCAGGCTTCAGGGAAGCCTGCTGGGAGCAAAAACTGACCCACCCCCTAAAAAAAAGAGGTTCCGACGCTTGTACACCACAGCTGTGATCGTCGGAGCCTTTTTTTTAACCTTTTAAAAGCATTTTTTTATTACCAGCTCAGACAATAAGTAGTAAAAAAATGCTTAAAAGTAAAGAAAAAAGTTCTGATGATCGTGGGTCACTCAGCTGATTGTTGGAAGTTTTTTTTTAAAACATTTTTTTGTTACCGGTTTGGTGAACCAGTAGCATTTTTTACTACCGATTTGGGCGAACCGGACTGAACCGGTAGCATTTCACTCCTGCTTGCAAGGTACCTTGGAGGTTTTCTAGTCCAATTCCCTGCTCAGTCAGGAGACCCTATCCCATTTCAGACAAATGTCTCTTTTTAAAAGCCTCCAGTGATGGAACACCCACTACTCTTGAAGGCAAATTGTTCCACTAGTAAATTGTTCTCGCCATTATGAAATTTCTCCTTAATTCTAGGGTGCTTCTCTCCTTGGTTCGTTTCCATCCGTTGTTTCTTGTCTTGCTTTTCGGTAGCTTTGGACATCTGTGACATGGCATCGTGATGTGAATTATAAAATTTGCCTCATTTATACAGATGATGTTGTCCTGATACACATGATGTTCTCATAGCTTCTCCCAGACACCTACGTATGGATCCAGCTATTCCATTCTATTCCACACTGGATTCACTGATCAGTGTAAGCCATTCTTGGCTGAATAAATCATAAAAGACTTAGTTCAGACAACCAGCTAATCTGTGGGGGAAAAAAGACTCGTAATGAAGGAAAGAACAAAGTGGCTCACCGATGTTTTAAATTTCCTTCCATTTTTTCAGGAACCTCTTCAGTCCTTTCCATCTGGATGGAATTAGGATACAGTTTGGTCGTCTGAGATCGGTCTGATTTTTTTTAATTATTTTTTTTTACAGTCAGGATGATGGTCTTTGCATTTGAAAGAGTAATTGTAGGACATTCTTCCTATGAAAGAAACCTTAGTTAATTAATCTGAAGAATGAAGGAAGGCTTTGTGCTTATATGTTGAATAAAGAACCTGCAGTTGTTGGGTTTTTTTTTTTTTAATAATGTAAGTTACCTAAAGTTAGATGAATAGGTGGCATACAAATGACTGTAATCATTGATGAATCAGCATAAAGAAGCTGGAAAGAGATAAAATGGCAAAATTGAAATATTACATTGTCGCTAGAAGAAATTTGCTTTAGAAACCCTAAGATGTTTAAACATTGAATGAGTGAAAGATGATTGTTTCTGATCCTCATACTTTGTAGTTCATCTTAGAAGCAGAGAGGAATTTAAGATGTAGATGTAGTTAGATGTAGATGTAGATGTCATGTCCGACCCATCGTGACCCCATGGACAACGTTCCTCCAGGCCTTCCTGTCCTCTACCATCCTCTGGAGTCCATTTAAGCTCACACGTACTGCTTCAGTGACTCCATCCAGCCACCTTGTTCTCTGCCGTCCCCTTCTTCTTTTGCCCTCAATCTTTCTAAGCATTACGCTCTTCTCCAGTGGGTCATTTAGCCCACTGTATATGTATATGTAAATTGTATATTTTATTTCATTTGTCACAACAGTATATACAATCATCAATATAAACAATAACCCATCATGAGAGAAAAAAAAAGCATATATAAGTAAAAGTATACAACAACTATGTTAATTTGATATAATGAAGGGAACAATAGGACAGGAACGGTAGGCACTTTTGTGCTCTTATGCACGCCCCTTATAGTCCTCTTAGGAATGGGGTGAGGTCAATAGTAGACAGTTTTTGGTTGAAGATTTTGGGGTTTTGAATAGAGATTATAGAGTCAGGTAGTGAGTTCCAAGCGTTAACAACTCTGTTACAAAAGTCATATTTTCTGCAATCAAGTTTGAAGCGGTTGACATTAAGTTTGAATCTATTGTTTGCTCTTGTATTGTTGCGATTGAAGCTGAAGTAGTCTTTTACCGGAAGGATATTACAATAGATGATTCTGTGTGTTAAACACAGATCATGTTGGAGTCGGTGGAGTTCTAAGTTTTCTAATCCCAGGATTTCAAGCCTGGTGGTATAAGGTATTTTGTTGTTTTCGGAGGAGCGAAGAACTCTTCTAGTAAAATATTTCTGGACGCGTTCGATTGTATTAATGTCAGAGATGTGGTGTGGGTTCCAGACGAATGAACTGTATTCAAGAATAGGTCTCTTATTGAGGAACTTATTGATTGATTGATTATTGATAATTATTATTATTATTGATTATTATTGATGAGCTTATTGATTATTGATGAGCTTATTGATTATTGAGAATAGGTCTCTTATTGATGAGCTTATTGATGAGCTGTATTCAAGAATATGGTTTCCTGCCTGAGCAGGAGGTTGGACAAAAGACAGAATTATGTTCCTCACAATGTACAACAGCTAATGGGGTGATATTAACCAATACTGGCCAAAGGCAATGTTGCCCAATACAACTGAAGCAAGTAGGCTAGTTGAGAGGTCCTGGAAGGAGGCCTGGTAGCCAGGGTTATCTTCTGTAACTTAACTTGCAATCTGATGACTTTACTCTGATATGACTTCATCGTGTTCTGCTCCAGTACTTGTTTCTGCCCTTTGCTTTCTCCAATTTGATGTTCTCCAGATAGGTTGGGCTAAATGTCTCATAATTCCCAGATGCCAGAACCTGGGCATCTCCTTCCATGTTCCGTGCCATTTTTCTTCCTTAGCACTTCATTTATTAGCTTGTTAAGGTTTAGTGCTGACGTAAGTTAAACAATGCTGATCAAAGAACTTTGTTAAGGATCGCACTTTGATTGGGCAGAAATGTGTCCATTGTATTATTCTTAACTGGGTTTAAGCCAGGGCGTTCCAACACAATGTTGTTTTTCTACTGATTATTCAGACGAATAGGAACCAGTGACGTCACCCTCCTGCTGGGTGCTCAAACAGAGCACTCCATGTTAGAAGATTGTAAAAGTCAGTGAAACAGAAAATAAATCACTGTTCACTGAGCTTAGCATAATCTCTGGGTGAAAGAGATTATCAGAATTGTGGAAGAGTGGCAGGTCTGACAGGGGGTTTGCTCTTAAGAGCGAATTTTCCTGGATTTATGACCCCACCGAATTCCACTCCTTCCAACTTCAGCACGCCCCTGTTTTTATCAGGGAAAAGGAGAGGAATGTTGCTTCTGCTCTAGAGAACTTATTAAATTGATTGATATTCCAAGCAGACGGGAATTTCACAAGCGTTCGAACTTTGATGTAGAATCAGCACGGCAAGTACCGACTCCCTTTTTGAAATTTGAAACCTTTCTTTGTCTTTGATTAATTGACTTTTAAAATGGCGTCTAAAAGTGAAAGTAAAATTTTTTAGTACGATGAAGCAGCGTTACTTGTGGATTGTTACAAACGGAGGTTTTTATACTGAAAGGAGGAAGGAGAGTTATTAAGTTTGAATTCCTGATTCTTTTGAAGACAGAATGGCAGCTAAACCTTTAAAGCCTTCTGGAAGAAGGGGGTCTGAACCAAGTCTTGAGGAAATATTGAAAGAACAATTAAAACTTTCTGAAGATAGGCAAAAAGAGATGATGGAGAATTTTAATGCAAAAATAAGAGAAGATATTCTTATGGCAGTTCAAGGACTGAGTAAAAAATTGAAGGATTGGAAGTGGAAATGCAACAGATCTCTCAGTCAAATAAGTATTTAGAAGATGAAATGAAAGGTGTTCAGAAAAAAGTGGATCAAAATGAAGATCAGGTTGTGATATTACAATATAAACTTATGGAAGGAGCTCTTAGAATTCGTGGTATGCGAGAAGAGCGTGAGAAGACTTAAGAAAAATTATATCAGAAGCATTGGCTGAATTTATTGAAGCGGACCCCAAGAGGTAGCTTACCAAATTGATAAAATATATAGAGTTAATTCTTGGATTGCAAGACAGAGAAAGCTTCCTCGGGACATTGTGGTTTATTTTGTGAAAAGGACTATGAGAAATCAAATTCTGCAAGTTTCATATCAGACAACTTTAAAAATTGGAGAACAGGAGTTGAAGGTGTTGAAAGAGATTCCTTCAAAGATGTTAAGAGACAGGAAGGAATTTGCTTTTTACACAAGAACTTAAAAACATCAGATTCAATTCAGATGGGAGGTGCCAGTTGGACTGACACTATTCTATCAAGGAAGGAGATATAGAATTGACACTGTTTTAAAGGCAAAGTTTTCTTTCTACAGTTTTGAAAGTCGAAATAGAAGTGATAGAAAAACTTCAAGAGACTCAAGAAGGCGTGGTGACCCAAGAGCCTTTATTGCTGCCAGTATTAGAGGAACCACAAGAGCAAAGGGTGACAAGAGGAGCCCTTAAGCGTAAAGAAGAGCAACAGTCTCAAAGTAAAGTCAGGATCCCATTATGGAAGCTGTGGGAGGAGCTAGACGGAAGATACCGGAGGAGGAGCTTCCGTTGTCTGCTTCAAAGCTTCAGGAGGCCAGTAATGGCAAATAGAATCTTGTCATGGAATGTTAATGGCTTGAATTCAGCTCAGAAAAGAAGGAAAATATTTCACTACTTGAAACAATTTAAAAATGATGTGATTTGTTTGCAAGAGACACATATAAAATTATCAGACCAAAAATATTTAATTAATTCAAAATTGGGTAACCATTTTGTTGCATCAGCTTTGGAAAAGAAGCATGGAATTGTTGTATATATCAGGAAGGATATACCAGCTAAGCTAATTGAGGCAGATATTCAAGGAAGATTTATTGCTATTGAACTGGTGATAGATGCAAAAAAGACTTTGTTGATAGGTATTTATGCACCTAATCAGCAACAAGAAAAGTTTTACAAAATGTTACATGAGAGGTTGACCCTCTGGGATTATAGTTCGTTTATTTTATTAGGAGACTGGAATGGAGTAATTGATACAAGAAGGATAAGAGAACTTCCTCCAAGAAGATACCTATACATGCAAAATTACCAAAATCTTTTTTTGAAATGATGGAAGACTTTGAGTTTAGAGATATATGGAGGTTACGGAATCCAGATGAGAGAGATTTTACTTTTTTTTCTGATAGGCATCAATCTTTTTCACGCATTGATTTTATTTTAATTTCTAATGACTTGCTTTCTAGGGTGAAGAAAACGAAGATATTTTCGAGGTGTTTAACTGACCATAGCCCAGTATGGATGGAATTATTACAAGGGAAAAAAGGTGGTAGAACATGGAGGTTGAATGAAAATCTGTTTAGATATGAGGATAATGTAACTTATTGTAAGAAACAGTTAAAAGAATTTTTTGATTTTAATATGTACAAAGGGACACCTATAGGAACTGTGTGGGAAGCGAGCAAAGCGTTTATTAGAGGATATTGATTTTATTTGGACAACAGGCAAAGGAATAATAAACAAAAGCAGCGTAGATATTTGGAAGAAGAAATTCAAAGGAAGCAACAGTTATTAATTCAAAACCCACAAGATCATAAACTTAAAGAGGCTATAAAAATATTACAGAGTCAATTTAATATGTTAATGGCAGACCAGGTGGCAACGAATATACAATATGCTAAACATAATACTTTTGTAATGCAAATAAACCTGGGAGATGGTTGGCATATAATTTAAGGAAGAAACAGAAAGCACGTGTCATACAAAAATAGAATATAAAGGTAAAGAGACATATCAACAGGATAAAATTAAAAGGCATTCTCAGAATTTTATACTGCACTATATGCAAAAGACAAAATATTGGATAGGGATATTTATGATTATTTGAAAGATTATAAGGTGAATATTCTAACATTAGAACAGAGGAGGAGCTGAACCGGCCGATAGCTACTGGAGAAATAGTGGAGGCAATTAAACAATTAAAATGGGAAAACCCTGGTACAGATGGTCTTACAGCAACTTATTATAAAAACACAGGATGAAATATTAGGCCCACTTAAAGAATTATTTAATCAGATACAATTAGGAGTGGAATACCCCGTCATGGAAAACATCTTTTATTTCACTGATACGAAAGAGGAGCAAGACTGCTCTAAACCTGGTAACTATAGGCGATTTCACTTTTAAATAATGATTATAAGATTTTGTAAAAATAATAGCAAATAGATTAATGTTAGTTTTACAACAAAGAATTCATACTGATCAATCTGGTTTTATAAAGGGAGGCAGATGAGGAATAATGTTAGACAGATTATTAATATATTGGAATATTTGGAAAAGAAGAATACTTCAGCGGCACTTATTTTTTGGATGCAGAGAAAGCCTTTGATCGATTGCATTGGGATTTTTATTTAAATTAATAGAGAAAATGCAATTTGGAGACTGTTTTATTAGAATAATTAAAGCGATTTATGGAGAGCAAACAGCACAGATTATAGTAAATGGTAGTTTGACAGAAGTTATTAAGATTGCGAAAGGAACAAGACAGGGATGTCCTTATCACCATTATTGTTTGTTTTGACTCTGGAACCATTATTAGATAAAATAGAATTAATGAAAATAGAGGAATTAAGATTAGACAATATGAGTACAAAGTTAGAGCTTTTGCAGATGATGTAGTGGTTACGTTAATGAATCCTATAAATTCAAGTAGATTTTGTTGGAAGTAATTGATAAATATGGAAAGGTATCAGGATTTAAAATAAATCAGAAAAAACAAAAGTGATAATTAAAAATATGTCTATACAACAGAAACAAAACTAGAGGAAATGACAGGATTTGAGGTAGTAAAAAAGGTTAAATATTTAGGGGTCTATATTAGCTCATCGAACAAGAAACTTTATAAGAATAATTATGACTTGCTATGGCAAAAAGTTCAGAATGATATGAATGGCTGGAAGAAATTGCAGTTATCCCTATTGGGAAGGATTGCGTCTATTAAAATGAATGTGTTACCTAGATTTTGTTTCTGTTCCAGATGATACCTATAATTAAAAGGATAAAAATTTGGAAGATTGGCAGAGTGGGATTAATAAATTTATATGGCAGGGTAAAAAGGCGAGGTTAAAATGAAAATAATACAGGATTCACGGGAAAGAGGTGGTTTAAGAATGCCTAATTTTAAACTATATTATGAAGCAGTAACCCTCTCAGTAATAAGTGACTGGTTTAACTTAACAGAGGAAAGAATTTTGAATATAGAAGGTTATGACTTGTTATATGGATGGCATGCGTACTTATTTTATGGAAAAAAGTGGATAGGGCTTTTAAGAATCATGTGTTGAGAAGTGCTCTTTATGGTCTGGAATAAATATTCCTATAAATTAGATTATAAGATTCCTATATGGGCGAGCCCTAGACATGCAATAGAGAATATAAATATAGAACAGAAACAGGAAATGATTACATATAAAGAACTTTTGTATGCTGAAGGAGGTAGATTGCAATTAAAATCATTACAGGTATTAAATGAAGAAGGGAGGAATTATACTTGGTTTCAATATGGGCAAATAAGTGCTAGATGGAAAGAAGATCAAAAAATTGGTATAATGCAAAGGGAGGAAAATTTAATAAAGCAAATTAGAAATCAGACCCAGGAGCATATAAAGAGATTGTATAATGTGTTGCTTGAAATAGATTCGGAAAAGGATTTGGTAAAGGATTGTATGATAAAATGGGCACAGAATATTCAGGAACCAATAATGTTGGAAACATGGGAGAAAATTTGGGTTAGAAATGTTAAGTTTACACAAGCACAGAATTTAAGGGAAAATTTTTATAAGATCCATTGTATTATTCTTAACTGGGTTTAAGCCAGGGCGTTCCAACACAATGTTGTTTTTCTACTGATTATTCAGACGAATAGGAATGACTATATAAAACCAAAGGTTAGCAAGCTGGATGTCTTCTTTCTTTCTTTCTTTCTTTCTTTCTTTCTTTCTTTCTTTCTTTCTTTCTTTCTTTCTTTCTTTTTCTTTCTTTTTTTCTTTCTTAATCTCTTCCTTCCTTCCTTCCTTCCTTCCTTAATCTCTTTCTTCTTTCTTTCTTAATCTTTCTTTCTCCCTCCCTCCCTCCCTCCCTCTTTCTTTCTTTCTTTCTTTCTTTCTTTCTTTCTTTCTTTCTTTCTTTCTTTCTTTCTCTTTCTTTCTTTTTTTCTTTCTTAATCTCTTCCTTCCTTCCTTCCTTCCTTAATCTCTTTCTTCTTTCTTTCTTAATCTTTCTTTCTCCCTCCCTCCCTCTTTCTTTCTTTCTTTCTTTCTTTCTTTCTTTCTTCTCTTTCTTTCTTTCTTTTTCTTTCTTCTCTTTCTTTCTTCTTTCTTTCTTAATCTCTTTCTTCTTTCTTTCTTAATCTTTCTTTCTCCCTCCCTCTTTCTCTTTCTTTCTTTCTTTCTTTCTTTCTTTCTTTCTTTCTTTCTTTCTTTCTTTCTTTCTTTCTTTCTTTCTTTCTTAATCCTTCCTTCCTTCCTTCCTTCCTTCCTTCATTCCTTAATCTCTTCTTCTTCTTTCTTAATCTTTCTTTCTCCCTCCCTCCCTCTTTCTTTCTTTCTTTCTTTCTTTCTTTCTTTCTTTCTTTCTTTCTTATCTCTTTCTTTTTTCTTTCTTAATCCCTTCCTTCCTTCCTTCCTTCCTTCCTTCCTTCCTTCCTTCCTTAATCTCTTTCTTCTTTCTTTCTTAATCTTTCTTTCTTTCTCCCTCCCTCCCTCCCTCCCTCCCTCCCTCCCTCTTTCTTTCTTTCTTTCTTTCTTTCTTTCTTTCTTTCTTTCTTTCTTTCTTTCTTTCTTTCTTTCTTTCTTTCTTTCTTTCTTTCTTTCCCTACATCATGGTCCTGTCTGGCTAGAGAGTCAACATTTCCCATCCTTGGCAGCTTCCACACATGGAGAATTACATAATGATGATTACAACGGAGATTGCATGATTTGACCTTTGAGTTAGTGGTAAGTACAATTAAACCATTTTCAGCTATCGTCAAAGAATGAAATGACAATGACAAACTTTGGCTGCTTGCATTTCATGTTGTAGGTGTTCACGTCTCTAATCACGAAACACGTATTTCCAATTTGGACTTTGAAATGTCCCACGCAAAAAAGGCGTATGCCAAATCCAAGAAAGTTTTGAATGCTTTCAGGTGGCCCCCCATCTGCCCTGGATCTTTCACCAAAGGAAATGAATGGGGCGTCATTGGAGAGTTTAAAACATATTTATGTCTCGCTGGGGCATCCCTTTCGCAAACTGTGACGACTACGCCTTGAAGGATCTAACCACTTTTGTTATCACTTAGATGTTTAGCCGAGGAGAACTTTGCGATGGAGCAAGGCCCCGGCGTCTCTGCTTCCATTTTTCTTGCTTTAAAGAGCGATAAATCTGTCTTCGCAAAAAAAAAACCAACCCCACAAAAAACAACAACGTTAAGCTCTTGCAATAAATCCGTCAGTGCCACGACAGCAGACACCTCACATAACTTCTCATTCTCAAAACTTCTCTGTGTGACTGCATTTATCTGGACATTCTACCTGTTCATAAAAACAAAGATTCTGAGTGACCTTTAATCCGATAGCTGTGAAAGCTTCCATAATTCATACAGCATGTTAGCACATTCGCTTTGTGCTAGTCCCTACATTTCCTTCCCCTTCCCCTAGTGACAGGAGAGGCTTCTAAACGTCTTTCAAAAAGCAAAGCTTTCAAAATTTGGAACCATGTTATTATAGATGTTTATTTATTTTTATTTATTTATTTATTTATTTGTCATAACAATATATACAAGCGTTACATAAAAGGTTATAAATATATGAACGTATATATGAGGAGAAATGAGGTACTAAAAACGTGTATATACATAGGGAAAGAAACAGTAGGACAGGAACGGTAGGCACGTTTGTGCTCTTATGCACGCCCCTTTAGAGTCCTCTTAGGAAAGTGGTGAGGTCAACCGTGGACAGTTTTTGAGTGAAACCTTTGGGGTTATGAGAAGAAACCACAGAGTCAGGTAATGCATTCCAAGTATATACAATTCTGTTACAGAAATCGTGTTTTCTGCAATCTAAACTGGAACGGTTGACATTGAGTTTGAATCTGTTTGTAGCTCTTGTGATATTGTTATTGAAACTAAAAAAGTCATTGACAGGAAGGACATTACAACGGATGATTTTATATGCTAAACCCAGATCCAGTCAAGGCGAAGTTCCAAGTTTTCTAGACCCAAGATATCAAGTCTGGTGGAATAAGGTATTTTATTAGTTTCAGAGGAATGGAGAATTCTTCTCGTAAAATACCTTTGGACACGCTCAACTGTGTTGATGTCAGATATATGGTAAGGGTTCCAGACAGGAGAGCAGTAATCAAGAATTGGCCTAACAAATGTTTTATATGCTCTGGTATATGTTGGGAGAAGCGAGACTATTGTATGCGCAAAAATGATAGGACGCTTTGATTCCTACTGTGAATGTATAGAATAGAATAGAATAGAATAGAATAGAATAGAATAGAACACAACACAACACAACACAACACAACACAACACAACACAGCACAATACAATACAATACAATACAATACAGAGTAGGAGTAGGAGTAGGAGTAAGAGTAGGAACAGAACAGAATAGGGAGTAGGAATAGAAATAGGACGGAACAGAATAGAGAGTAAAGTAGAATTCAGCAGAATAGAATAGAATAGAATAGAATAGAATAGAATAGAATAGAATAGAATAGAATAGAATAGAATTTTTTATTGGCCAAGTGTGATTGGACACACAAGGAATTTGTCTTTGGTGCATATGCTCTCAGTGTACCATGTTTTCCTGAAAATAAGACCCTGTCTTATATTTTTTTTAACCCTGAAATAAACGCTTGGCCTTATTGCCATGCATTTAATTGGGCTTATTTTCAGGGGATGTCTTATTTTGGGGAAAACAGGACACATAAAGAAAACAGGACACATAAAGAAAAAATAAAATATATTAGTTAAGAATCATAAGATACAACACTTAGTGATAGTCATAGGGTACTAATAAGCAATCAAATCATACTAGGAAACAATAAAAACAATGTAAAGATACAAGCAACATGGATAAATGGGAAGAGATAGGTACTAGGTACTAAGGATGAGAATAATAATAGTGATATAGCAGTGGTGGGTTTCCAAATTTTTTACTACCGGTTCTGTGGGTGTGGCTTGGTGGGGTGGCAGGGGAAGGATACTGTAAAATCTCCATTCCCTCCCCAATCCAGGGGAAAGTTACTGCAAAACCTCCATTTCCTCCTCATCAGCTGGGACTTGGGAGGCACAGAATAGGTGGTGGGGTCAGTCAGAATTTTTACTACCGGTTCTCCAGAACCGGTCAGAACCTGCTGAAACCCACGTCTGGGGGTGGGGAAGTGCGTCTTATACTCTGAAAAGTATGGTAAATATTGTAAGCCAGTCACTATACCTGGAGGTGAGGAGGAAAAGAGAAGACAGGAGCTCATTGACTTTGTTCAATGTTTCAGAATGGAGGCTGTGTCTCCTTTTGTTCTTTTTTACAATAGCACTTGTTATGTTCGGGAAGTAACGAGGCTGGAGACCAGGGTAGTGACAACAGCTCTTTAATATAGGGTGAACCCAGCAACAGGCTGGGGCAAAACCCTCTCCTTTTATACAGTTCTGCTGGAGGCTTCGTCCAATCAGCAACGTGCTGATTTCCCGCTCAAATATTTAAAGGCACAACTGTTAATACATAACACTCCTCCCCTCCCAGAAAACACTTGGTCTTATTTACATATTTATTCACATGTTATTTTTCGACGTAGTCACGCAAATAACCTGGGCGTCTCCTAGTTCTTTCTGACCTGCGCGGTTCAGTTCTGGGTGGTGTTTTGAGCTGGTCGGAGGGGCTGTTTTCTCCTCCCAGCTCTTTCTCTAGGCCATCGGGCTCTGGATTATTGGCCGACTCTTTTTCTTGGCCATCCGGCCTTGGATTAATTTTGGAATTTTCCTTGCTGTTTCCCTCGGGGACCTGATGGCGTCGCTGGAACTCTGGGACCTCAGCTAAGTCTTGCGCCTCCCCCGGGTCATTGTCGGCTGTGGATTCAAAGTGGTATTGGTCATTACCTGTCTCTGTTGGTTTGGTTTGGTCAGTTAGTCGTTTCCTTAACTGATCTATGTGGCGCCGCCACATTCGGTTGTCTGGTAGCTCTACCACGTCGATTTTGGCCCTGTTACTTTTGTTACTTGTCCGGCGACCCAACTCGGGCCGTCCCCATAGTTTCGGGCCCACACCCGGTCGCCTATGCTCATTTCCTTGTTTTTCTAGCTCCCCTTGTAACCCTCGGGTGTGTAATGGGGTTCAAGCAGTCAAGTGGGCACCGGAGTTTCGTCCCATTAGCAATTCAGCTGGGCTTTTCCGTGGCTGTGCTTGGGGTTCTGTGCTGGGCTAGGAAAAAGTCTATTTTGTTTGCCAGTCACCTGGCTTGAGCCTGGACAATGCCTCCTTAGCGCCCGGACGGAACGCTCTGCAAGGCCATTCGGCGCAGGGTGGAAAGGTGCAGAGAGGGCATGTCGGATGCCTTCCTCTGCCAGGTACTCTTCAAACTGGGCTGCCGTGGTGGGGCCCATTGTCGGACACCAGAGTGTCCGGCAACCCGTGAGTTGCGAATAGGTGGCGCAGGGTTGCGATTACTGCTTCGGCTGTGGTGGACTTCATAAGTATGATCTCTAACCATTTGGAAAATGCGTCCACCACCACTAGGAACGTTTGGCCGTGAAAGGGGCCAGCAAAGTCAATGTGGATTCTTGACCAAGGCCCTTGGGGCTTTTCCCATTCTCTGACTGGGGCTGTTGGGGTAGCGGTCTGGACTCTTGGCAAGCTTGGCATTTCCCTACCCTCTCAGCAATCTCTGCGTCCATGAGTGGCCACCATACATAGCTTCTAGCTAACCCTTCATCCTTACGATGCCTGGGTGACCCTCGTGGAGGAGGTCCAATACCTTGCCCTTAACTTAACAGGAATTATTACACGATCACCCCATAACAGGCACCCCTTGAGCCGAGAGCTCATCTCGTTTTTAACAAATTCTTTGAACCGTTCGCCCGGCGCAGCTGACACCCTCTCTGTACCCATCCGGTACAGTCCTTAACACAATGTCGGTATGATGCCGGGCCACTTCCTTGATGTGACTGGGCCAGAGTCCAACGAGTCAATAAGGAGGATGGGTGTCCCGGAGTGGGGTCTTGATCGCCCCTGGCAGTGGGCATCGGCTCAATGCGTCTGCATGCCCACTTCTTTCCCGGTCGATGCTGCAGCTTGTATGAGTAAGCGGCTAAAATATAGTCCATCGAGTCAAGCGTGGCGAAAGTGCCACAGGCGTTGGCGATCGCCAGCCAGTAATCCCAGTAACGGTCTGTGGTCAGTCACGATTTCAAAATTCCGCCCAAAGACATACTCATGGAATTTTTTGACCCCTGATACAATGGCTAATGCTTCTTTGTCTAATTGGCTGTAGTTCCTCTCTGGGGAGGACCTCGTTCTAGAGTAGAACGCTATAGGGGCTTCTGTGCCGTTTGAAGTCTATGGCTGAGTACAGCCCCACCCCATAAGGGGACGATCGCAAACCAGCACTAGGGGTAGTGAGTCGTGATATTGGATGAGCAGGCTATCACTTGAGAGCAGGTTCTTTACTGCTTCAAAAGCCCTATTTTCTGACTTTCCCAAGACCAAACAGTATTTTTCCCTAAGAGCCTATGCAGCGGTTCCATAGCAGTTGCTTTGTTCTTTAAAAGACCGCGTAAAATTAACCAATCCCAGGAATGCCTGCAGCTCTGCTTTGTTTTTGGGCGCTGGAGCCTTCCTAATTGCCTTAACTTTGCTCTCAGTAGGGTGAATTCCTTTCTTGTCTATCCGGTAGCCCAAGAAATCGACCGATTCGACCCCTATCTGACATTTATTTGTCTTGACTTTTAATCCGGCTGTCCGGAAAATACTCAAGACCTTTCTTAACCGCTCCCCCAATTCCTCCATGTTTTCCCCTGAAATTAGGACATCATCGAAGTAGGGAACTACCCCTGGGAGCCCTTGCAGTAGTCGTTCCATCAGGTTTTGGAACAGCCCTGGTGCCACACTAACCCCAAATTGCAATCGGGTGCACTTGAATGCCCCCCTGTGCGTCACAATCGTTTGGGCTTGGCTGTCGGGCGTCTACTGGCAGTTGTTGGTAGGCTTGGGCCAAGTCTAACTTTGCAAAGACTTGCCCTTGCCCCAAGGAGTGCAATAAATGTTGCACTACGGGAACCGGGTATGCGCTTTTCTGTAAGGCTTTGTTAAGCGTCGCCTTGTAGTCAGCGCAAATTCTAATTGACCCGTCCGATTTGATGGGGGTGACGATTGGCGTATCCCACTTTGCGTGATCGACTGGCACCAAAACCCCCTGATTTATGAGCTTGTCCAGCTCCTTATCAATTTTGGTTTTAGGGCAAAGGACTCTCCTCGCCTTAAGCCTAATGGGGGCTACCTGGGGTCTAAGTTGAAGGAAATAGGGGTCCCCTTGTACTTGCCCAGGCAGTCCTTGAAGACATCTTGAACTCGTTAAAGAGAATGTCTTTCAAATTGCAGTCACTTCTGTAGATGCCAGTCACTCCCATGCCCAGGGCACGAAACCAGTCTAGTCCCAACAGACTGGGCAGAGTTCCTTCGTCGTTCGTGCTGGGCACGGTCTTTTGTGAGGCCGTACTCGACTCGGACGGAGGTGGTCCTCGAACAGGGATGCGATTCCCCTGGTAGTCGTGCACTCGTAGCCGCTGTGCTTGCAGATGGCGCCGCGACGGACGGCAGCGACCGCCAGGGTGTCCCAAGACATGATGGTGATCGCTGAACCCGTGTCCACTGCAAGCCGGCACCGTACTCCCGCGATCTTGGGCTTTGTGAAAATCTTCTTTTCCACTTTGGTTGGGCGCGGCCTATAATGACAGTCGTTTGGTTAGACTTCGCGCCTTTCTTGTTTGTACCAATCGCGGGCCGCCTTTCCGGTTCAGCGTTTGATTGGCCGATTTGAATTTTCGGCGGGAAGGTTGGGCGCTCTGCAAACCTGAGCTAAGTGCCCTTTCCTCCCACACCGCCGACATGTTGCGTCTTTAAACCTGCAGCGTTGGCGCTGATGCTGCCCTCCGCAGCTTCCGCACTCGTCACGGTCCTCAGTGTCGCGTTTCTCGGTCCGGCAGACCCTTCCTCATCCTCGCCCTCACCTTGATTCGGACTGAATCTCCTCCTGGTGTACTGGCGTTGGCTGCGCTCGTCTTGGATTGAAGAGGCTTTGCAGAGTCTCTGCTGCTTTAGTAGACATTTCGTGTGCTCTGGCCTCGTCCAGGCGGTGGCTAGTGTCAGGTTGCTCCTGGCTAGCAGTCGTCGCCGTGGGCGGATGTCCTTGACCCCTCGGATGAGTTGCTCGAGTAGCACTTCGTCTGGGTCTCGGTATCCGCAGTCCTTGGGCGCTCTTCTTCAGCGGCCATGTAGTCACCGATGGACTCGCCCTCCATCTGTCTCGTTCTCAATTCAAACCGCTGCACGTATTTGGGCGTCGGTGCGAAATGGTTCTTCAGCAAAGTCTGCAGAGTCGGCCACGATACCGATTGTATCGGCGTTGGCTCTGCCAGGGCTTCCGCAATCTCGATTACCTCCGGCCCGCAATGGCTTAGGAAGTAAGCCCGCTTGCGGTTATCAGGGATCCCCTGTAATTCGTTGGCTTCTAGAAAGCTTTCGAAACGGGTCATATATGTTCCCCATTTCTCCTTGCCCGGGTTGTACGGTGCGGGTGGCGTGTTTGCCATTTCCGCGTTTCTGCCCTGAGTTTGCTGGGTTCGGGACTAGCGTGCTTCAGCTCGGTTCTGGTTCTCCTTAGCCTCGAAATCCCATCCTCGTCGCCAATGTTATGTTCGGGAAGTAACGAGGCTGGAGACCAGGGTAGTGACAACAGCTCTTTAATATAGGGTGAACCCAGCAACAGGCTGGGGCAAAACCCTCTCCTTTTATACAGTTCTGCTGGAGGCTTCGTCCAATCAGCAACGTGCTGATTTCCCGCTCAAATATTTAAAGGCACAACTGTTAATACATAACAGCACTTGTAAAACACTGCACCTCCTCAATGCAGCACAAAGTCTTCAGTAACAGGACTCTACTTTATTAATGTTGTTTAAGTGCATTAAAAAGTGAGGCCTATGCATGAAACTTTGAGATTCAATTGCAAAGGAAGGGGAGGGGAGGGGAGGGAAGGGAAGGGAAGGGGAGGGGGAAGGGGGAAGGGGAAGGGATGGAAGGAAACAGGAAGAGAAGATGAGGGAATGGGAGGAGAGGAAGGGAGGGGAGAGAGAGGGAGAAGGAGAAGGAGAGGGAAAGGGAGAGATAGAAGAGAAGCTGGTTTTTATTGGGCTATTTTCATTTGAAGGTTTCTCTCTCTTTGAATGTAGAGAGCCTTCCAACTCCTCTCTGTGTGTATTTGTTTTGTGTTAACCGTTCTCACTCTTTTGTTAGCCCCCTTCTGTCTTTATTAAACATGCATGCCAACTATTCGACTTCTAATGTTCA